>NC_090444.1:1275170852-1275473883 GCF_031143425.1 Pleurodeles waltl
TTTTAAGTTTTTGGCTGGTGCGATCGAGGAGGGCTAAACACCGGAAAAGGCATGACGTATGCATGCCTTTCACTAATTAAATGAAGCAAATTGTAACAGGCAAGCCCACAAACCAACCAAAGTGATGGGCCTGACATGGGCGTGGTTACAAACTCACAGAGAGATTACAAAAGGGCACTAGGCCTACCCTCACAAGTAAGGTACAATTTTTATCCGGAGACTTGGGGGAATGCTGGGTGGAAGGAAGTTTGTGGCTTCTCTCAGATTCCAGAACTTTGTAGCACTGAAATCTGAGGGAAAATCATTTTTCTTTGCCAGATTTTGGGGTTTGCAAAGGATTCTGGGTAACAGAACCTGGTGAGAGCCCCACGAGTCACCCCATCTTGGATACCCCTAGGTCTTTAGTTTTAAAAAATGCACAGGTTTGGTAGGTTTTCCCCAAGTGCTGGCTGAGCTAGAGGCCATACTTCACAGCTAGGCACTTTCCAAAAAACACATAGGATTTCAATGTAAAAATGTAATGTGTTGCGTTTCCTGTCGCGTGCCTACCTACACAAGTGAGGCACCATTTTTATAGGGAGAATTGGAATATAGAATAGAAGAACAGGTTTTACTGCCCCTTGTCGTTCTTTCAATTATTTCATTCCAAATTTAAGACAGTGTGTAAAAAAGAAGTCTATTTGAGAAATGCCCTGTAATTCACATGCTAGTATGGGGACCCCGGAATTCAGAGATGTGCAAATAACCACTGCTTCTCAACACCTATCTTGTGCCAATTTTGGAAATACAAAGGTTTCCTTGATACCTATTTTTCACTCTATATTCACCAAATAAATTGCTGTGTACCTGGTATACAATGAAAACCCATTGCAAGGTGCAGCTCCTTTAAGAGCTCTGGGAACATAGGGTTTTTGATGAACCTACAAGCCCTATATATATCCCCACAACCAGAAAAGTCCAGCAAACGTAACGATATTTTGCTTTCAAAAATCTGCCATAGCTGGAAAAAGTTATAGAAGAAAACGTGGACAGAAATGGCTGTTTTTTTACCTCAATTTCAATATTTATTTATTTCAGCTGTTATTTTCGGTAGGACAACCTTGTAGGATCTACACAAATGACCCCTTGCTGAATTTAGAATTTTATCTACTTTTCAGAAATGTTTAGCTGTCTGAGATACAGCATTTCTTTCACATCCATTTCTGTCACTAACTGGAATGAGGCTAAAAGCACAAAAATAGTAAAAATGGGGTGTGTCCCAGTAAAATGGCAAAATTGTGTTAAAAAATTTGGTTTTCTGATTCAAGTCTGTCTGTTCCTGCAAGCTGGGAAGTAGTTTAGCTCTGCAAAGCCTTTGTTAATGCCATTTTCAGGGAAAAAAATGCATGCTTTCTTCTGCAGACCTTTCTTCCCATTTTTCTGAAAAAAACAAAATTTTAGCTGTATTTTGGCTAATTTCTTGGTCTCCTCCAGGGAAACCCACAAACTCTGGGTACCTTTAGAATCCCTAGTATGTTGGAAAAAAAGGACACCTATTTGGCATGGATAGCTTATGTGGACAAAAAGTTATGAAGGCCTATGCTCAAACTGCCACAAATATCCAAAAAAGGGTTAACATGCTTGTACTGCCTCTACACATTTATACCCGTTTTGCATACATTCACCGGGTTTGGATCTTCAGGACTTGAAGCCATTTTGCCAGTATGCTTGCTTCTTCTTCTTTGTGCTAAATTGGTCACCATTGATGTTTGCTCGCCAGCAACAGCAAAAAGGAATAGTATACGTTCAGACATCTGCATTTACTTGCAATGGGAATCTCAGAATTCTCAAAGATTCTACTCATTGTGTTTGATGACTGTGAGGGAAATTAGGTGTATTATATGGTGTTATTGTGTGAGTTCTCTGTGGAATACACTCTTTACTGACAAAAAGCCAGTCAGGCTCATCTGTGTCAGGTTGCTCTGGCTTCAAGCAGTCGGGCTTAAATAAAGGAACACGTGTAAAGAAGTAGTAAGAAATCCAACACCACTTTATAAAAATAAATCTTCTCTTTAACCCTTCTGCTGCTTGACCTCCCCCCGAATCTCCACACCAGTGCAAGGTCTTTTTTGGCCTATTTGGGATACTTCACATTTAGGCCTCTATAATGTTTTGTCCACATGAGCTATCCACATCAAATTTGTGCCCTTTTTTGCCAAAATAAAGAAACATTTTGTTTTTTTCTAGGAAAAATGCAAAAAAAGCGCTGTAGAAGAAAGTGTCTGTTTTTTTTCCTGCGAGTGGCATCAATGAAAGGTTTATGGTGCTAAAATCATCATCTTCCCAGCTTTCAGGAACAGGCAGACTTGAGTCAGAAAACCAAGGCCCATATTTATACTTTTTTAGCACTTCATCTGCATAATTTTTTGATGCAAAAGAGGCACAAACGTACAACATATTTTGTAAGTTTGAGCTGCTCTTGCGTAAAAAAATTATGCAAATGTGGCGCTAAAAAAGTATAAATATGAGCCCAAATTTTCTAACACATTGTTGCCATTTTTATGGGAGATAGCCCATTTTTTCTATTTTATGTGCTTTCAACCCCCTTCCAGTTTGTGATGGAAATACATATGAAACTCATGGTGGATGCCAGAAAGCTATACATTTCTGAAAACTAGACCAAATTCTTAATTCAGCAAGGGGTAATTTGTGTAGATCCCTCGAGGTTTCCTCAAAGAAACCATGTGTTGAAATAAACAAATATTGAAAATTAGTAGGAACAAAATGGGCATTTGTGACAACATTTTCATTTGTAACATCTCCTCGGAATGGCTGATTCACAAAAGCTATATACCATTACATCGGGTAGCTCCTTCTGGCTATGGGGATATATAGGGTGTTTGGTTTTTCCAAGAACACAAGGAACCCAGTGCCAATAACTGGACTGCACCTTGCAATCATTTTTTATTGTGTACCGGGCATAGAGAAATTCATATGGTAAAATTTAAATAGTGAAAAATAGGTATCAAGGAAACCAGTGTAATTCTGAAATGGGCACACGATATGTAGTCTAGAAGCAGAGGTCATTTGCACAGCACTGAATTTGTGTGTACCCATACTAGCATGTGAATTAGAGGGTATTTTTAAAACTTACTTATTTCTTTTACATTTTCATATATTTGGAAGGTACAAATGCAGATAAATACATTTGATAGTAACACCTGTTCTGCTATTCTGCGTTCCTCTAAGTCTCTTAATATAAATATTACCTCACTTATATGGGTAGGCCTAGTGCCCGCAACAGGAAATGGCCCTAAAGGCATGGATACATCAAATGTTTCCACACAAACTGACCTGTTTTTGCTAAGTGGGTAGCTGTGGTTTTTGGGCCCTACCTCAGCTGGCTCCTAGGGAAACCTAGCAAACTTGTACATTTTTGAAAATAAGATACCTATGGGAATATAGGATGGGGTGACTTGCATGGCTGTCAGTAGTTTGTTTTATACAGAATCCCTTGCAAACCTCATACTTTGACTAAAAAAACACATTTTCTCATATTTCGGTGATGGAAAGTTCCAGAATCTGAACAAAGCTATGAACTTCCTTCCACTCAGCATTCTCCTAAGTCTTATGATAAAAATGGTTCCTCACTTGTCTGGGTAGGCCTAGTGCCTCTGACAGGAAATTACCCAAAACACTACTTGGATACATCACATTTTTCTACACAAAACTGACCCATTTTTTGCAAAATGGATAGATGTGCTTTTTGGGCCCTAGTTCAGCTGGCACCTGGGGAAACCTAGCAAACCTGTACATTTTCAGAAATTTGACATAGAGGAATCTGGGATGGGTTGACGTACATGGCTCTCCCCACGTTTTTTTACCAAGACTCCCTTGTAAACCTTAAACTTTGACTAAAAACACATTTTCCTCACATTTCTGTGATTGAAAGTTATTGAATCTGCACAAACCTCCTTCTACCCAGCATTCTCCTAAGTCTTATGATAAAATGGTACCTCTCTTGTGGGAGTAGCTCTAATGCCCGCAAATGGAAGCAGCCCAAAACGCTACATGGAATTTTTCCACGCAAAACTGACTGTCTTTTTTTGCAAAGTGGGTAGTTGGGGATATTGGGCCCTAGCTCAGCTGGCACCTTGGGAAACCTAGCAAACCTGTACATGTTTGAAAACTAGACACCTAGGGGAATCCAGGATGGTGTCACTTGCATGGATCCCATAGTGTTTTGTACACCACACAATGCCCTGAAAACATCAAACTGTGCCCAAAATCATGCATTTTCCTTACATTTCTGTGATGGAAACGTCTGGAATCTGCAGGAAACCACAAAATTCCTACCACCCAACATTTCCCCACTTATGCCGATAAAAATATTGAGCCACTTGTGTGGCTGGCCCTAGTGCCAGTGACAGGAATTTTTCAAGCCAAGGGCACTGGGGGCCCTTGTGTGGGGACTCCTAATAACATCGGTTGGATATGTTACTGTTGCTGGCACTAGGCCCAACCACACAAGTTGTGCAGGATTTTTTTCACTATCAGCAGAAGTGGGACAATGATGGGAGGTAGGGATTTTGTGGATTCCTCTGGATTTCTGAAGTTTTTATCACTGAAATGTGAGGAAAAATGTGTGTTTTAGTCAACATTTGAGGATTGCAGGGCATTGTGGGAAAGAACATTGTGTGGGATGGATGCGAAGCACACCACCCTGGACTCCCCAGATGTCTAGTTTTCAGAAGTGTCTGGTAGATTTTTCCATGTGGCAGCTTACTCACGCCCAAAAAGTGCAGCTGTGCACTTTTGCAAGTGAGATTATTTTGGGAGCCAACCAAACTCTCCTGGCCCAGCAGTAAAAACTATACTCAAAAGAATCAAATATCCTCTTGCGTGTCATTGGGATGAGATGCTTTAGTCCGCAGGTGAGCAGAAAGACTGTTTATCCATTTTCAAAGGGGTGGGGGCATGGCCATGCCAACGCTGGGCATCCCCCACCCCTCCAAAAAAGGGGATCCCTGGTGTCTAGTAGGCTTTCTGTCCTCCCTGGTGGGTGGAAATACTTTTTCCCTTCCTTGGGGGTTGGGAGGCATGGCCATGCCCATGCTATGCAGCCCCTACAGATACAAAAAAAAAATTAAAAGCAATCCTGTGTGCAGTAGACTTTCTGGGGGGGTAGTAATTGCCCCCTTCTGCTGCCCCCGGGGGCAGAAAGACTGTTTCCCTTTTTGTTTGGGAGTGGTATGGCCATGCCCATTCTGGTAAGAACCCACTGATGCAAATAAAAAAAAGTAATCACTGGTGTCTATTGGGCTTGCCCGTCCCGGGGGACAGAAAGACTGTTTCCCTTTTTATGGAGGGTAGTGGATTCGCCATGCCCATGCTGGACATCCCTCACCCTTGCAAATAAAAAAAAGTAAAACCTGGTGTCTAGTGGGCTTTCTGCCCCCTGGGGATCAAATGGGTTAATTGCCTGCATCAGCCCCTGGAGAGGCAGAATTACTGTTTTCCTTATTTGGGGGTGTGGGGCCATGGCCATGCCCATGCTGGGCAGCCCTTACCCCTACAAAAAAAATGTATAATCCCTGATGTCTAGTGGTTTTCCTCGCCCCAGGGGCACATTGGTGTAAAAATAGGGCCAATCTGCCCAGGCGGTTCAGAAACTGAACAAAATAATTCCTCATAACGAGGAGCGAGTCTTGCCAATGGGGCTGCTCTCAAACATATATTGTAGAAAATCCCTGGTGTCTAGTAGCATTCTGCCCCCTCCAGGGGGCAGATTGGCCTAAACATAAGGCCAATCTGCCCCCAGGGGGCAGAAAATGGCCAAAATAATGTCCCCATTATGGGGAGCGGACCTTGCCACTCCCTTCCACAAAAAGAAACCCCTGGGGCCTTATTTATACTTTTTGGTGCAAAACTGCACTAAGGCAGTTTTACCCCAAAAAGTTTTGCACCGGCTTGCACCATTTTTTAGCACCAGCTGGGCACCATATTTATGGAAAGGTGCAAGCCGGTGCAAAGGGTAGGCTAGCTTAAAAAAAAATGACGTTAGGCAGTTTTGAGTCAAAATAAATGATTATGACCAGATTAGCATCATTTTTTGACGCTAAGGGACATATTTATACTCTGTTTACAATGAATTAGCGTAATTTTGTTTTTACTCTAATTCAGTGCAAAACTAACTCCATATTTATACTTTGGTGCTAGACCCGTCTAGCACCAAATTTATGGAGTTAAAGTCATTTTTTGGAAGTGGAAACCTACCTTGCCTTAATGAGATGCAAGGTAGGCGTTCCCGTGCAAAAAAATGACTCTATGGCCTTAACACCATATTTATACTCCCATGTAAAAATGGTGCAAGGGAGGGAGGAGGGGTCAAAAAATGGTGCAAAGCTTGCTTTGCCCCATTTTTTAAGACCAGGGTCAGGGCAGGCGTTAGGGGACCTGTGGCCCTATTTCCATGGTGGAACACCATGGAATAAGCCCAGAGGTGCCCTCCCTAGGCCCTAGGGGCACCCCCACCCACACTAGAGGGACTGCGAGGATGGGGGACCCCATCCCAGGTAAGTACAGGTAAGTGCATTTTATTTTTTAAAGTGCCATAGGGGGCCCTGAAATGGGCCCCCATACATGGCACAGGGTGCAATGGCCATGCCCAGGGGACCCCTGTCCTCTGTGCTGGCCACTGGGGTAGTAGGCATGACTCCTGCCTTTTCTAAGGCAAGAGTCATGTGGCATGGTAGGTTTAGCACCATAAAATGACGCTAATCTGGTTAGAGTCATTTTTTTTAACTCGAACCTGCCTAAAGCCATTTTTTGGTGCTAAACCCTCTTCTTCTATACTGCCAGCCCCACCCGACTAAAGTCATTTTTTTAAACTCTAGCCTACCCTGTGCACCGACTTGCACCATTCCATAAATATGGTGCCCGGCTGGTGCACAGAAATGGTGCAAGCCGGTGCTAAACTTTTTGGTGCAAAACTGAGTTAGTGCAGTTTTGCAGCAAAAAGTATAAATAAGGGGCAATATTTTGTAAGTTTGCGCCACTTTTGCATCATAAAATGACGTTAATGCGGTGCAAAAAAAGTTTAAATCAGGGCCATTGTGCTAGATGGGTCTAGCACCAAAGTATAAATATGGAGTTAGTTTTGCACCGAATTAGAGTAAAAAAAAAATGACACTAATTCGGTGCAAACAGAGTATAAATATGTTGCAGAGTATAAATATGCCCCTAAATATGGCGTTAAGGCCATAGAGTCATTTTTTGCACGGGAACGCATACCTTGCATTTCATTAAGGCAAAGTAGGGCCCATATTTATACTTTTTGACGCTAAACTGCGCTAACGCAGTTTAGCGTCAAAAAGTTTTGCGCCGGCTAACGCCATTCTGAAGCGCCATGCGGGCACCGTATTTATTGAATGGCGTTAGCCGGCGCAAGCAGACCGGCGCTGCCTGGTGTGCGCGAGAAAAACCACGTACACCAGGCAGCGCCGGCGTAGGGGGAAAATGGTGCATGGGCGTCTTAAAATGGGGCAAGTCAGGTTACGTCGAAAAAATCGTCGTAACCCGACTTGCGCCATTTATTTTCGACGCCCATCCCCCATCAACATGACTCCTATCATTGTAAAGATAGGAGTCATGCCCCCTTGCCCAATGGCCATGCCCAGGGGACTTCTGTCCCCTGGGCATGGTCATTGGGCATAGTGGCATGTAGGGGGGCACAAATCAGGCCCCCCTATGCCAAAAAAAATTATTAAAAAAAAATAAAAAAATACTTACCTGAATGTCCCTGGGGTGGGTCCCTCCAGCCTTGGGTGTCCTCCTGGGGTGGGCAAGGGTGGCAGGGGGGGTCCCTGGGGGCAGGGGAGGGCACTCTGGGCTCATTTTGAGCCCACTTGTCCCTTAACGCCATGCCTGACCCAGGCGTTAAAAAGCGGCGCAAATGCGCCGTTTTTAGCCACGCCCACTCCCGGGCGTCTCTTTTGCCCGGGAGTATAAATACCACGTAAAGGCCTGGGAGTCATTTTTTAGACGGGAACGCCTCCCTTGCATATCATTAACGCAAGGAAGGGGTTCACGCTAAAAAATGACGCACATTCCGGGAACTTTGGCGCTATTCGCCTCTAACGCCATAGTATAAATATGGCGTTAGTTGGCGTTAGTTTAGCGTCGAATTTGCGTCGAAAAAAACGACGCAAATTCGGCGCAAACGGAGTATAAATACGGCCCTAGGTCTCCACTTTCAAAAAATGACTTTAACTCCATAAATTTGGTGCTAGAGGGGTCTAGCACCAAAGTATAAATATGGAGTTAGTTTTGCACCGAATTAGAGTTAAAAAAAATGACACTAATTCGGTGCAAACAGAGTATAAATATGCCCCCTGGTGTCTCGTGGGGTAGATCCCTGCTTAGTCCACTTGGAAAAGGAACCATTGTAAAGGGGAGACGCTCTCCTTCCCAATGACACTTCTCCTGTGTCCTCCAGTGCTTGAGAGCTGAGATCGCCCCCTAAGCACCGAAGCAGTGCAAGTGAAATGAGACGATCATTTCAGTGTAGCCACATCAGCGCGCAATCTCTCAGGAGGCAGGGGAAGCTGTTCCCCTGCTCCCAAAGCTAAAAAATAAACGCAGCAGAAGGATTTTTGGGTCATGTGCAGAGGATGGAACGGTTCCATCCTCAGCACATGACCACCGTGGTAGAGGAAGGAACCGTTCCTCCCTCAGCATGGAACTGGTTAAAAATGTTTGGACAGCAAAATGAACAAAATTCAGCAAAGAGATTTTTAAGTAAAACATAAATCTCAGCTTTTTGCTTTAAAACACATACAAGCATTAACAGCAAAGTTTAGAAACTTTGGGTCGCCAAATCAAAAGAAGGAAGCTCAGGGGGGCAATGAAGAGTATTAGAACAATTACCTTGGCACCAAAGCAGTCTCAAGTGCAGTTTCAGGTTCTATGGATGTACCCCCCATAGCCAATAATGGAGTGGTCCTGATGCAGGGGGTACAGTGTGCTGAAGATGCTGTAAGATGCTGAGGATGCTGTGTGGTCCCCGGAGGTCTTCCTTGGTTCATGATCCAGGAGGGCCAACTTTGGCCACAGGGCTTGATGTCTCTCAAAGTCCTCCTTGGTCCAGAAAACGCCCAATTGCCACTGGACTACTGTCTCCGGTCACAGTGAAACCAGAGGTTCCCCTTGGTGAGGGGTAGTGTCCTTCTTGGGAGGACAAACTGCACTCTGATGATTCTCTCAGGCCCAGCAGATGGCAATGCAATTTGTGAGCATCAAGACAGGGTTGTCTGGGCTGCATGTCAGCAGTATGTGGCAATCAGGTGATTGTGATTACTGACTGGCCTGCATGGACATCTTTAGCGTTCGTGTCCCTGGTACTGTAACTGGAACTCAGACAATTGACTCTTGGAGTTCATCTCATCTGTCTGGGGCTCTCAAGTGACTTTTCCATAAGCCACCACTGGCACAGTTGTCTCTTTGCTACCTCAAGGATTAGCAGCTGCAGTCCAGTCTTTGGTGCAGCCTCTCTTTTTCAGGTCCAGGGAACAACAGGGCAGTGCTTCTTCAGTCCTCTCTCTAGTCCAGATGTGATTTGAGGTGTGGGTGCCAGGGGTGACATAGTTATTCTCAGAAAGTGCCCACAGTTGATGGAGCTGTTATTTGCAAATGAGCTATTAGGACCCTCCTTGCCTGATGACTACTTTCTGCAATGTGTGGCATCTTGCTATTCCAGAGTGCTCTATACTGCCAGCTTTCAAGGTGGCAGAATTCCTCTTGGTGTGTGGAGCTTGGTTACCTGAGGGCTCCATGCCCATAGAAAAAAACTGTTTGGCAACAGGTATTCCCTCTCTGTCCAAGATGCCAACCTGCTTCCTCAACAAAAGGAAAACATCTCTTGAGTGTGTTCACCATGTGCCCTTCAAATGTGGCTTCCATTAGAGGTGACACTTCTTCCAACAGCAAGCCTCTATTATTCATACTCCTGGGTGCCATTCACACTTCTCCCAAAGAGGCCAGAAGGCTGTCTAGTGGCCACCATCTGTAAGTGGCCACAGGAATACTTGGGCAAGAGAGTGGCAACTTTCTAAAAGTTGTATTTCCTAAAACGTTACATTGAACTTAACTTGAGCATCAAGTCTGGTTTAATAACAAGCATTTTGATACTTTGAAGTATCAATTTTAGTTGTCCCATTCAGAAGTTAGCTCTGCTGAGCTGTCATCGTGTAATCCTGTACTCGCCAAAGGGGCTACTAACCTTTCCACATTAAAAATGACAATATGGGTTTTTTACAGTTAGGACGTATCAAAATACATGCCATACTCTTCAAAATACAGCACCCTGCCTTTGGTTTCGAGGTTTGGGCTTCACCATTAGTTTAAAAGGCCAAATTGAGTTAGCAGTTTAAAACTACTCTGCCAGTCTGCAGTGGCAGGCTGGGAGACAAGTTTTCACATTGTCACATCCGGGGTCAGACAATAAGTGCTGCAGCCTCGGTGGGGCAACTCAACTTACAGACCCTGGGTACCACTTGTACCATATACTAGTTTTTTTTAGTAAGTTAAGTTATACCAATTAGGCGTTAGCCAATCAAACATATACTCTCTAGGGTCAGAACTCTGGCACTGAGGTCTGGTTAACAGACATCATTGTACTGTCAGAATCGAAACACCAGCAGCATCAGTCCAAGGATTAGAGGGTGATCATCCAAAGGAGGGATTTCTTTACAATGACTACCAACCCACACTGAATTCACTTTTATTAAATCTCATGCATTCCACATTAAAAAACATAAAAAAAACCGAAATAAGGCCAGATTCTATAATACAGTTTACACTGTGCAATGCATAATGCTGTTTTGCATAACACAGACAATTCAAACCTAACAGCATACCCTATGTGGACACAAGTATACATTTGAAAAGTCAGAGGGAATAAGTTGAAAGAGTCACAGACAGGGGTTTAGTATTCTGAAATACTCACATACTCAAGGTAAGTTGATGTCAAATTAAGAATAGTAAATCTGTAGTTAATAATATTGTGGTATTCTGTATTGGGCAGTCAATATTTTGACAGGACAATATTTAAATGTAATATTGTGGTAGAGCTATGGAGTAGTGGGGTGTGTGATGCTGAGGTGTGGTGCCAGAATATTGCAGTCAGAATTTTGTCTAACATAAATATTAGGTTGATAAACATTGTTTATAAAATGGTGCTTTAATGCAGAAACTCTACACACAATATTTATGTTGGATGATAGTTCTAAATATGGTATTCCGACACAACCATTGCAGAGCCTAGGTACATATACAGAGAATGTGTGGCTCCTTTTTTCAATTTTAATAGTTCTGCCAAGCTGACTAGCTTTTCTATAAGAAGACAGGTGCTTACAACCTTCTGCTTATCGCACAAAAAGTTAGCAGTTGAAACAACACTGCTGGGAGGAAATTCGCTTTTGCCAAGGGAGCATGGACACTGTGGGAAATATAACTCCCTGCAATAAAAATAACCTCTGATGCTAGAACGAACGCTTACCATCAAATGTCTAGCCTCAGTGCCACAAGGTGCTTAAATCCTAAAGGTAAACAGAGGTAAAAGAAAGAGCATGCATAGATATTCAAGCCAAGAACAATATAATAAGGAACAACCTTTACTTAGTGACAGAATCATTGGAGAAAAGTTGCTATATTCACTTGCCTGGGTTGACTATTGCCTCTGCTAACAACTGGAAGCAATTGAACAGTTGTTGCACGGACAATAATCAAGGCTGAAATAACCAAAACAATTTCCAGATTCACCAGTCTGTTTCTGCCAAGCAATTGTATCCTCTTGATAGTAATAACAAAAACAAACAGGTACACCAATAAACTATGGAGCCGAACTATAAGCTTCTGTCATCTAGCTGATGTATTCTGGAATCATCCAAAGGAAAAACTGGAGAACATTGCCCCAGTTCCACAATCAATGCCTTGAGCAGCCCTGAATGCAGGTTGTGCATTTCAACAGAGTTACATTGTATGTCAGACCCTGTATAGTCATGCCATTGGGTAGTAAGGGTCTACTGGGGCCCTTTTGCCACTGGTGTCCATCCTTCTATGGCTCTGCAAATCGGTCAAAAGACACAATTTCTGCAAATGAATCTCAGGATAGTGAGGGTGATCTGTCAAAGGCTTTTTAGGGGGGCTGGGTGGGGGCAAGAGGTCAGAACTTTCGCACTCAGTCAACAGACACAATGATGGTCTATCCCAGAGCTTTTGATTTAATAAAAGGAAAGTGCTGTAATTTCACAGCAAAAAAATAATACACATTTCAATAGAGGTTTGAGGCACAGGATTGTAATCCCTTCTACACTCTTGGTAAGGCACTACACCTCATCTGAACCCTTTCCTAGAATAGGAGTTCACTAATATCTACAGTCCCTGTATGGAATGGGTATAGGAACCGCTGCTGCTTCAAAAAATGTACAAAACGATTTGGAAAAATATCAGGGAGAGAAAGCAGTGATGCATGAATCACTAGTTACTTCCCCCAAGGATGCCATTCCAATTTCCAAATGGGAAAGGGTCCCAAGAGGGCTTCTTACCTTTTGCAAATCAGTTAATACCTTCATTGAGGTGTTAGTAATTGTACAATGGTTTGAGACTGGAATTGTGGTTGCAAACTATTGATACTTTGCAAAAAGAACTGTAATTTGAAGGAATTCTCACTTTTACACACCATTCAAATCTTTTGTGACTCATAAGTTGGGTTTTGTACTTTACAAAAAGGAATTTTGGAGTCATAAATGCAGTAACTTATGAATCACAGATCTGTAAATTCTTTCATACACTGGTCCTAAATATGAGAATCCCGATGCACTCATTGCTGGAGACCCATATTGGATTTCGAGTTTTTTTTAAATTACCACACTTGCTAAGTTGTTATCAAACAAACGACTCCAGGCTGTACCAGGAAAATGTCAGAAAGAGTGAAAAAGTATGGAAATCAGGTGTTCAATTAACTATTCATAAATATCCCTAATTCTGCTCTCTGAAACTCAGAATCATGTAATAATATTGAGAAAAAAAAATGTCAGGTGCTGTGTCATTACTTCTAGAGCTAGTATTACTGCACACGATACTGGGGAATTTGAAATGGCTCATAACTCGAAACAACACATCTTGGTGTTTAATCCTTAAAAAGGGGCTATTTTTCGGCATACAAATAATAAGTTGTTTGCCAAAGTTTGACTGTTTTTTAATGAGGTGCACAGTAAAAATTGTGTACGTTGGAAAAAGTCCTTTTTCGGCATAGATCTCATGTTGCATTCTAATACAGAATGAAATCACTATGGCACTCCCACCAGCACAGTGAAAGATGCTTTGCGAAAAATGGAAAACGTCATTAAACTTTTAACATTCACTCTCCCTTTTTTCACCCTCTTTCTCTCTTACTTACACACCTTTTCATTCCCTCGTGCTCTCTGTCTAACCGTTAGGTTTTAGATATTTCTCTATGAGGCACTGATTACAAGCCATGTGGTCCTCATGGGATGGTAATTATCACTTCTAGTACTATTATCCCAGGAGGATGACGTATTTACCAGTGCAATAAGTGCTCCGTAATGTTTAAGAGGTGCAGGTGGGCAACTACATGAAGAATTAAGGCCGTATTTAGGAAAAAGTGGACCAAGGCAGCGAGTCACCTTGTTGAGCTGCACTGTGTCACTGGGAAAGGGCAGTACTGCGCTGCATTTAAGGCATGCAGGGGCATATTTATACTCCGTTTGCGCCGAATTTGCGTCGTTTTTTTCGACGCAAATTCGGCGCAAAACTAACGCCATATTTATACTTTGGCGTTAGACGCGTCTAGCGCCAAAGTATGAGGAATGAGCGTCATTTTTTTGCGTGAACGCCTTCCTTGTGTTAATGAGATGCAAGGTAGGCGTTCCCGTCTAAAAAAATGACTGCGACGCAAATGCGTCGTATTTATACTCCCGGGCAAAAATCACGCCCGGGAGTGCGCCGGATTTTAGCGCCTGGGTCAGGGCAGGCGTTAAGGGACCTGTGGGCTCAAAATGAGCCCACAGCTGCCCTCCCATGCCCCCAGGGACCCCCCCTGCCACCCTTGCCCACCCCAGGAAGACACCCAAGGATGGAGGGACCCATCCCTGGGACATTCAGGTAAGTTCAGGTAAGTATAATTTTTTTTTTTTTTAATATTTGTTTTTGGCATAGGGGGGCCTGATTTGTGCCCCCCTACATGCCACAATGCCCAATGACCATGCCCAGGGGACATAAGTCCCCTGGGCATGGCCATTGGGCAAGGGGGCATGACTCTTGTCTTTACTAAGACAGGAGTCATGTAAATGGCGTCTGAGCGTCGTTAAAAATGGCGCAAATCGGGTGGAGGCAATTTTTTTGCCTCAACCTGACTTGCCCTATTTTAAGACGCCCTAACGCCATTTTCCCCAACGCCGGCGCTGCCTGGTGTACGTGTTTTTTTTCCACGCACACCAGGCAGCGCCGGTCTGCTAGCGCCGGCTAACGCCATTCAATAAATACGGCGCCCGCATGGCGCTTCAGAATGGCGTTAGCTGGTGCTAAACTTTTTGACGCTAAACTGCGTTAGCGCAGTTTAGCGTCAAAAAGTATAAATACGGGCCGCAGTGCCATCCTGCCCTTTTCCCCTGCGCCGGTGCCCTTTTGGCAGCCTAGCGCTAATGCAGGCACTCTTGCATCATGGTGCAAGGGTGCCTGTGTTGCATGCAGGCTTCTATATTAAGGAGTGTGATCCACTCCCGAATATATTTCTAGGTTACTTTTTGTCAAATTGCAACATTTAATTGTTTATTTACAGAGAGTAACGTTTCTCTATACTATTTACTTAAATGCCGAATTGCCTTTTTGTTTGACAAATTCATGGCCAGATGTACTAACGTACTGGTCGAAAGCTATTCCTGTAAATTTAGAAATGTGTCATTAACCATGAGATTTGCGTAGGAACACCCACGTGATACCCATGGAAACCTGTCACAGGGCAGAGTAGGGCAATATAGTGATTTGCGCTGCAGTGCGTTGCCTTACTTCTGATTTTTGGAGCCACAAAAAGTGTCTTTGTGAAGCTTCAAAAATCTGATTTAGAGGTTTTATATCATGCATGTACCATGTTAAGTGGTGAAACAGTGATGCAACCCTCTCATAAATATGCCCCTTCAAGTTTACTACACTGATTTCTGCATGCATTGCATTGCTCAAGTCAGTTTCTGCCAGGGCTATGCCCTCTGTCGAGGTGTTTTCCATAACCCCAACTAATATTCCTTATTTCATCAGCCAATAAAGTTTAAGAAGCAACAGATACTTTAGGTATTGTTATTTCTTCAATGTATTAACATAGCACCTAGGTTAAGAAGGTCTGGGTCTCAAGATATAACTTACAATATAATTCCAGAAATAATTGAACCGTTTATGTTGCAACTTCCAGTTTTGACAGCATTTGCTAGGGTGATAAATGTCGCTACTTCGGATCTCATCTTGCCTACCAACAACCAGCAAGGTTAATAGTTTTCTTATATTTTCTCTTTCTTCACCTCTCTGTTCTTGGACATTCTGATTCTTATAGTTTCATCTGCAAGATACACAGACCCAAATTTAGGAGGGCCTAGCGCCTCCCTGTGTCACAATAGCATAATTTTTTATGATGCTAATGTGGCTCAATGAGGCCAAATTCACCACGCCATATTTATAAAGTGGTGCAATGCATGCTCTGCGCCACTTTGTAAACCCTTGTGTCACATTATGCCTGTGCCAGGCACCATGTATGAAAGGGAGGATTCCCCCGCTAGGGGGACTGCAAAAATGGCATAGTGGAATCTAAGCAGAATTATTTAACACCTGCATAGAGCAGGTATTAAAAGGAGGCACATCAATATTTATTATAATAATGGGCCTCTAGGTACTTTTCAGGATTAGCGCCAACATTTTTGGTGCTAATCCTGCAAAGTACAAAAATAGCACCACAAATGTTGACGCTATTGTCCCTAACCTGCGCCATGGTGTGCCGTATGTTTAATACGGCACACATATGGTGGCGTTAGGGCGGCACTAAGGGGCATAAGAAAGTGATGCTGCATATAATGCAGCTCATATAATTTAATTCTCCTTTCACATTCTGGAAAGTGACATAATACACAAGTTGTAAACATGATACTGTATGTCTGTGGTTAACTTATTGCAGATTCTACTATGGTATTGCTAGTTCACAAAATAGCCCCTTAATGCTTCCCAATTTATCAAGGGACTGGCTGTACCCTTGTTGAAGCTGACTTTACAAAATAATCCAAGACCACTTTTTCAACAAGTATAGAGTGATCTAATGCATTAAGAGACATGTTTTGGAGAGGCTTGGGCCACTGTTGCACCACATATTGTGATGCAATGGCAGTGGAAGAGATAAGTCATATTTATAAATAATGTATTTGAAAAAAGGCATACTTTTTAAAGAGTTGCATGGGGCAAAAGCTCCACTGAAAGCAGTTGTGTCACACAACATGTAAGATATACCATTTAAGATATACAATGTAAGCATTCCCCTGCAAAATGTGACACTACTGTAATGCAATGGTAATTAATGGTGTACCCCTCCACTACGCTTCTTTGGGTAGTGCAACACAAAGTTTAAAATGTGCCAGGTTTGCTGTGTAACAGCAAACAGGCATAGGAAATGATGCAGTGGCTGTAGTCTACAAAATCAACCTAAAAAAACCACTTTGGCAATCTCAAATACACCATGGACATCGTTGTACTAAACCTCAGAGTAGCTAGGAGACCACCACCACTACCACCACTACGTAACCAGTGAAGGAGGAGAGTGTGTGTTCTTCGTCAGCTCATATCCCTCATGGATCTCATGAAGGATAAGGTGATACAGTTCTATAGACCCAGGAGGGAGTCCATCATGCAATTGCTGGAGAAGATTGAGCCAAGTCTCCAGCCACCAACTGCAAGGCACACCAACATCCCACTGCATATAAAACATATGGCCATGCTCCACATGCTGGCATCAAGTTCCTTCCAAGTCAAAACAGCCAGATTGGCAGGGATCACACAGGGAGCATGTTCTACCCTTCTCTCCTCTGTTTTGGATGCCATAACTAAACTCACATCCCAGTACCTTCTCTTTCCCAAAAGTCCACAACAACAATTGGCTACCTATGCCACATCTGGATTTCCTCATGTTTTTAGTGCAATTACTTGCACATGTTCAAATTGGTGCCCCCTGCTGCAACATCCCATCTGTACAGAAACCACAAGCATATATACTCCATCAATGGCCAGGCCATATTGGACCATCAGGGAATGTTCATAAATGTGCTGGCTAAATATATTTGAAATATTCATGATAACTTCATCTTTTGCCTCAGTACCATCAATGAGCGGCTTTAAAATGTCACAAAAGGGAATGGCCTACTCATTGGTAAGAAAACCACAAATATATTTAATACCAAATAATAAGTTGTAATGTATGACATAATAGCCATCTATGTGTTTGTGTATGGGTCTCGCGTCATTTGCCCACAGTGGGAAAACTTACTCCAGAATGTAAATAATGATGCCTCATTGTGTCCTTCTCTCAATAATCCTGCAAAGGAAGTAGGACAAAATCAGCTGTGAGAAGTATTGTGTCATCTCACAATGTGCGATTGGACAGAATCACATTTTGTGCCCTGGTCCACAAATCAACACACAAATCATGTAGTATACAAGTAAAGCCAATATGAGAAGTAAGAGTACATGTTAACTAAGTATGAGATGAGTGTATGTTCAGTGGTGTATCTCTTCTTGAATGATTAAGGTATTTATTTAAAATAGATTGTACCTACACTCAGGTGTGTCATGGGGTTATGCCGGACCCAATGAGTTTAGTGTTTTTGGATTTTCAATTCACGGGTGCTGCATGTTATACAAAACAATCTTTTCATGATTTTCCGTTCTCAATACTGGTCTGCACTCAGGGTGTTGTATGCAATTTTCATTTTCTAACAATATTTAATATTTTGTGGTAATAGATATGTGGTGTTGGTCTTCTTTTGTCTTGTATTTTATAAGATTGTCATACTATAACTATGATGATGGGTGGTGATTCTACTGATTTCTCTTTAAAAAAATTTTTTTTAAAGAAATGTTCACAAATTATGTGTGTATGTGTTAAAATGCAATGTTGTTTATTATGATTTTCTCAGCCTTGAAGAAGTCCGGTTTGGACGAAACACGTGTCGGCTGATGGCTTTTGTATTTTGGATATATATATGTATTGTTTGCATTGTTTGTACTGTGTCTGTATATCTATGATATTTTTATGTGTTATATATATCTAAAAATAACAAATTCTTCTTGGCATCATTGCTTCTCACAAGTTTGTTTTGTATGTTTGTATATTTTTCCTTTGTCTGTATGATACTAGTACCAATAACAGTATAAGAAATATTTTCTGATGGTTTCATCTATAGCCTCTTTCCAACTTGACTTATAAGACAACACCTGTCTTTAAACTTTTGATACATTGAGTTTTTTGGTGTGCTCCACTAATCTTATTTTTGTTTAGGTTATGCTACCGGCTTACTTTCTAGCAATCCGGTATTACACATCATGGCAACGATGTGCTTTAGTGTATGAGCACCCTTATTTGTTTTGAATAGACTATTAGAATATGCATTTAATTCAATATTTGAGTTGCCAGTTTTTACTTGGTGTCTCGTCTTGGTAACTAGTTAAAGTTACACTAAATAACGGGTGTCAAACAAATCATGTATACCTAAGTAAATGCATCACATATGACAGAGTATTTGTACTTGTATGTTGGCCAAAGTATTAGATGCACTAATGGAAGAAGAAGTTGTAAATTCCATGAATGTCATGCATTGTAAGTGTATCTTCAAATCATGAATAAATGTCAAATCAATGTGCATATGTGATACCAAGAGTACGAAGTACACATATCTCTCTGCCATTCCTACAGCTAGGTCCAAACATACACATATATATCAACCCACATTGACATACTTCATCAATGTGATAGATGACTATTTTGGTTGCTCAGGTTTTCTACATTTCCTGCATCTCAGACCATCAATGTAAAACTGACACAGTCAATGAAAACGCTGCCCAACATGTCACACAACAGTAAATAGCATGGAATGAAATGCAACCAATGTAAAACACGCTCTTGTCTCATCAATTATGGCATAATCAAAGCATATAGGTACTGGATCACCTACAAGGCTAAATCACATATGTACGTGTGAAATCTGAAAGTGTTGTGTGTAGGTCTGTAGTATTCAGTTATCTTTATCTACATCAGTTTGTCCCATATGAAAATGGCCTACATTGCCATACCTATGTGCCAATCTATCTTCAGCACGACACCTTGCCATACAAAAATGATTCTCTGTTGTTTGATGAAAACCTAAATAATTATCCATGTCACATGTCTAAATTTCATTACATATACTAAGCAAATAGCCATTCTAAATTCAGTAAAGAAGTCAATAGCAGTGGTGATGTCATGTAGGCAAGCAAGGACATCCTAGGTGACAAAAGGACAAATGTATGTATGAGTGTAAAACATGTTGGCACTGTCACAACCTATATAGGGCTGAATACATGCAAGATGCTCTGATCATAAGTTTCTAACTTTGCATACATAGTGAGTGCAATTAACATACAACTGTTAAGAACATTCCAAAGTACTTATCATAGTGATCTACTGCTTAACCATTACAATCAGCATGTAGAAGTGCTGTATGTCTCAGGCCAAGAACAATATGTTCAATGACACATAGAACTTGAAAACACATAAGTAAAGCAATGGTCAACACAATCTAACACACATCTGGTAAAGTTTCAAGAAATTTGTATGAGTTTGCCACCATACATAACATACATGGTCAGTTATGTCTAAGCAACAATGTACAAAATCATTTACTGTTTTCATTTTGCACTTTTTAGGTGAACAAAGACATTGGCTGTAGCCATGGCTCATGACACCATTCAACAATCTTCAGATGGAGGCAGAAAAAAAAAAATAACATTGCATTGACCAAGACAGGGAATTTTGTAGTGAGGAGCTTTGAGGTCCTAAAGTCAAGGTTCCGCTACCTGGACATGTCAGACAGAAGACTATTGTACCCACCTCCTATGGTATGTAAAATCATCCTTGTTTGTGCAATAATGCACACTATCTGCTTGAATACAAATTTACCCTGAGACTATGATCCACAAAATCCTGAAGAACTAGAAGTTGATGCATACAATGATGGAGAAATCCTGCACACAATGGAAGGTCGGCAGAGACAGGACCGAATTGCTGCCAATTTCTTTGCTTAATCAACAGCACTTGATTGTAATACTGACAACAGTTATATCAGCTTATCAACCAATAAACATTTTTTTTAAACTCATACATTGTGTTGGGTATGTGCAAATGTCAATGTAAATATCTAGTTACTGACATCTTCTCAACTAGATGTAGGCATCAATGTTTATGTATCATGTTGTCTGAGCTGGTGATCAACATGGGGCCATAACTCCCCAAAAAAAAAATCGCAGCAAGCCAGCATGATGCAGTGTAATGCATGAAAGGAACAGGGCAGGATTGCCACGTATGTAGATAGTAGTGGGCCATTCCTGTCCTCATGCATTTAATCAATGAAGTGCAGCACAGCAAGCTGCCTTGCTATGTTCAGCAGCATCAAAGTGTGTTTCATATTGTACTCCATATATGATGGATCACAAATCTTTCAAAACTTTGGTCACTCAGACAAACTGCTGATTGTAGTGTGTCTCAACTATGGTCTAGCATACAGATTGGCAAAAAATTTCTGGACCAAGAGTTGCAGCGGATTCCATCACGGATCCTGGGTAACAGTTGTTCTGGAGCAGTAACAGAGATCTAATTTGGATGACAGTTGTCATGGACAAAGGCCAAGGGAATGATTTAGATGTCAGTGGAGGGGATACTCTGTCACATACGTGATGGATGACCTGTCCACCGTATTGCAATCCGTATAGGATATCATGGTGTCGCAATATGGCGGACAGTATATCTAGGACATTTGTGATGGAGTAGTCCCCTCTGCCGACATCTAGATCAGGCCCCTAGTTTCCGGTGTAGATGTAAAAATGTCTTTTTTAAACAATGCATTCATGCAAGTGTGGGGATCCACAAAACAGCACACATTTAACACCTTTCCTGGGTAGATTGATGTGATTATCACGTCTGGCCACAGTTGACAAAATACATATTTACCATGCTTTGCTCAGCAATGCAAGGAGGCTTAAATTCCTCTGACAAAACATAATAAACCGACAAAGTAGCAATGTATGTCATTGACCAGAGAAGTAAGACAAGGGAGATGTTTGCCACCCATCACATGATATCAGGAAGACAGAGATGGTTAACGTGTGAAGCATCCATGTCAAAATTCAAGCACAAATATATATGTACAAACACAATTTCATTAAACATAGAGCAATGGAGGTCTTGGGTAGGATTTTTCGCTGCATGTTAAGAGTAGTCTAACCCCTTCCTGAGTGCTTAGTTGCCTAGTTGTGTGGTTCACTAATACTGGTATAATTCCAAAGGAGAACATGGAATAAGCATGAGTGCCATGATGTAGGCCTGCATCATGGGTTGCAGTTTTCTTGGACCAGGAGAGCCATACAAAGACATTCCCTCATAGTACATTCCTTCACCAGGAGTAATTTAGAGCTATAGTGGGGGTGGCAGCATGCTGTGTAGTGAACAGTAGTAGTGAACATAACCATTCAACCCTGCTTCACTGCAGTGAGGTCTACTGGCTCACTCACCTCTTCAAAAGTTCTGTTGCTGTGTGTTACACTCATACCACCCAACACTTCATTGATCAGGAAATGTGCACATGATAAAACCATGTGCACATAGGTTGAAATGTGAAACAGTGTCCACATTGTTAATGTGTGTGTGCTGATAGTGTGTGTTCAACATGGCACACTCTAGTACAGTTCAAAGGGAGTGTAGAACTAAACAGTGCGCACAGGGTGTGTGCTGCATGTCAGTATGCTGGTGGTAGCATGATACATGTGGATCACAGTATTGGGCACTGAGGGGGTCATTACAACATTGGCAGTAAATGGCACTTACCGCCGTGCAGAAGACCGCCAACACACCGCCACGGCCGCGGAATTCCACCACAGCTATTACGACCCACAGCTTGGAATCCGCTAAGATCCAGACACCCACACAAGTCCGCCACACCAAAGGTCAGTGATAAACTGGTGATAACAAAACCTCCACAGTCACACCAACAGGAATACGGAATCCACGCGGCGGTCTTTCAACCGCGGTATTCCGTTGGCACATTTACAAAACACTACCACATTGGACAATTCCAAATACACACACCTGATACACATACACACCACACCCACACTCTCAATACAATATAAAACACACCCCCACATCACCCACAAACCCTTAAGACCAGAAATGTAGACAAAGGCCAGAGAGACAGCACAGCAAAGACAACCCCACCATACAGAGGCACACAACACCATCACACATACACATCCACGCACAAAACACCACACACCCCTAAACATCACCCCACACATCACAACACACACCACCTTTTCTGAGGAGGAGCTCAGGGTCATGGTGGAGGAAATCATACGGGTAGAGCCACAGCTATTCGGATCACAGGTGCAGCACACCACCATAGCTAGGAAGATGGAGCTATGGCACAGAATCATGGACAGGGTCAACGCAGTGGGACAGCACCCAAGAACTAGGGATGACATCAGGAAGAGGTGGAACGATCTACGGGGGAAGGTACGTTCCGTGGTCTCAAGACACCACATTGCGGTTCAGAGGACTGGCGGAGGACCCCCACATCCTCCCCCACAACTAACAACATGGGAGGAGTAGGTCTTGGCTATACTGCATCCCGAGGGCCTCGCAGGAGTAGCTGGAGGAATGGGCTCTGGTAAATCAAATCTTTCACTACTTCTACCCCCACCCTACCTGCATGCTATCACATACCCCCACCTTCGCCCTCACCCCCCTCACACCAACTCCTCACATATGTCCCACTATCACAACCCACCCATCCCAACACCAAGCCCTGCATGCAACACCAAAGCATGGACATCCATCACCAATGCATGGCCACTGCACATACCCACACACACCCCTAAACAATTATCACACAAGGTCCTACACAAGAATGCAAGCGCTGGGGTACAGGGTCACCCACCCATTGCCCACCATGACACACACAGATGCAATAATTATGCCTATACACCCCTGCAGGACCCCTACCCAACGTCACCGGACAGGAGGTTCCAGACATGTCCACTCCCCCCACAGAAGAGGCCCATAGTGATGACAGAAGCTCTGTCCAACTGGATCTAGATGACCAGCCCAGCCCATCTGGGACCTCGGGACAGTCGGTTCCCCTCAAACTGTCAGAAGCTACAACAGAGCCTCCCCCCTCTGGAAACACCAGCACAGCACCCACCCAGCGGGCCCATACCTCTGTCCCCAGGACACGTCAAGCAGCAGTGTGTCCACCACTACAGGGAACCCAGGCTAACCCACCAACCCAACAACAGCAGGGACCTGGGGGCAGTGGGCACACGGTTCAGGGGACAGAGGCCCAGGAACACAGGGGCACTGGGAGAGCTGCTGTGCGACAGGGGGAGGACAGGCCCAGGGAACCTACTCTCCACGAGGCCCTCTCCAACATCATGGGACCCTACTACCATTCCCAGGAGACAATGGCAACGGTACTGGCCAAGTTTCACGAGACCCAGCGGCTGCAGGAGGAAGAGTATTTGGGGTTCAGGGAGGAACTCAAATCCATCAATACCACCCTGGGTACCATTGTAGGGGTGCTGAAGGGACTCGTGAACACCAGGAGGGACCCTGTGGCACAACAAGGGGCCCCTGACACTAGCCTGGACGATGAACTGCCCACCACCTCTGCCAGCGCTAGTGGACAAGGGGCACTGCCAAAGGACCACGACACCAGCACCCCACCTCCTGCAGATGGAGAACCACCACGCAAGCGGTCCCTGAGATCCAGGACAAAGACAGAGAACAATGCCAAGACCCCTACCAAGAAATCAGACCACCCTGTTTGTCATCCTTTTGTCCCACTTTGTCAGCCTGTCCGTCCATCAACTGCCCCAGCTCCACTTGCTATGCCCCTTTGGACAATGCACCTGTAAGACTAATAGACTGGGCTCTGCCATGGACATTTCTCCACCATCACCCCTGACCATTTTACAACCCCTATCTAAAATAGTGGGGATAAGGAGGATTAAAGGTCCAGTGTATACCCTCCAATGAAAGTGACTATTAAAGCAATACACTGTTCCTAAGAGACCAAGGTGAGTGATAGAAAAGTTCTCTGGGATCCTAATTAATAGGAGCAAGAGTCCTCACACACCCAAATGGGTGTCATGCTTCATCATCGGACAAGCTCCTCGTCAGACCGGCGCTGCAATGTCTGACGGGCACCACCCAATGGGGGGCTCTTTGCCGGAGATCTTTTGCGATGATGCCTCACTGTCCCGCAAATGAGTAGGGAGGAAAGAGCGGGCAGAGTTCAAAGGATAGATAAAAATAAAATTGACTCAGGACCCTGACGTAATGTTAACTTTATTCTGTTTATGTAGGGTGAAGGCCAAGATTAAAAAATCAATAGAGAAAGTGAAAAAGAGATAATGCTCAACCACTTTCAAGCTATATGTCTAAAGATGGAGGGTTCAGGGAACTACCAGACCCACCTTAAAATCGGGTCGACATGTTTCGCGTCTCGGTGGTCCAGCATGGATCCAATGACGCTTCTTCAGGACCTAGTACAAAAAGAACTTCTCCAATTTGAAGCTAAGTTAGCTGTTGTGTAATTTTGCTGATAGTCAAAAAAAGATAGTTGTCGGTCACTTACACTAGTCTATTGTAACCAAGTGTTTAGTTCCTATTCGTCACCCCTCCCAAAATGAGTCAGGGCTTCATGGGATCACGCGGGCCTTAAGCCAGATCAGCACAACATACTTTGATTGGGATCTGGTGGAGGGCGGCACAACCTACCCCTGGGCGTGCTCCCGGATGACATCCTAGGTACTAGGTCCTGAAGAAGCGTCATTGGATCCATGCTGGACCACCGAGACGCGAAACATGTCGACCCGATTTTAAGGTGGGTCTGGTAGTTCCCTGAACCCTCCATCTTTAGACATATAGCTTGAAAGTGGTTGAGCATTATCTCTTTTTCACTTTCTCTATTGAGCATGCTGTATGGGCAATGCCTGTGTGGAGTGGTGTGGATGGAAGATAGGAGGGGGAGAATGAGACGTGCATGAAACAATGGTGAGTGCATGTGCGTCATGGCAAGGGTAGGAACGTGGACCAATGACTGTGACGATCTGGACGGTTATATCTTCTCCTTTTCCCCTGTACTATTCCTGTAGGTCAGTGTCCACCAGAAGAAGGATATTTGGCGTGCCATCGCCAAAGAAGTCCGGACCCTGGGGGTCCACCACAGACGGAGCACCCACTGCCGGAAAAGATGGGAGGACATTCGCCGCTGAAGCAAGAAGATGGCGGAGGCCCAGCTGGGAATGGCCTCCCAACGTGGGAGGGGTGCCCATCGCACCATGACCCCCCTGATGTTCCGGAGTTGGATGGGCGCTTGAGAACATCACAGCAGCCACAAATGGGTGGGTACACTGTCATTCAGCTGATTCAGCGTGCATTACGAGGTGTCTGGGTGGGGGAGTTGGGCTGTGGGTTCCCCTAGGCCAGGGCGAGTTTAGCGTCCAAGGGCCCTTCATGTGGCACTCCACCCCACCAGTGTTCAGAGCCAACTACACCTAGTCAGGCTCGTGTGACTTCCATGTGTGCATCATTTGGGCATCGGCCTTGTACCCCATGTCCCTGTGAATAATAAGGGAACTCTAAGTGCAAGGCGTAGTGCAGATTTCTTCTATGTCTGTAGTGTCCACCAACGGCAGCGGTACCTCATGCACTCAACATGTCTTTCTTCTATCTTTCCCTCCCTTTTTTTGGTCTCCCTGTTCTTGTGTGCAATAGCATCATCAGGCGGAGGAGCAGTGGCACCGGAGCATGAGGGAGCTGCATCCCACATGGTCCTGGAGGGCGAGACAACGGAGTCTGAAGGCACCAGTGGGACGGAAGGCATGGGGAGCTCCACGGCGGGGACAGGAGCTGAGACCAGTGACACGGACTCCTCCTCTGATGGGAGCTCCCTTGCAGTGGCGGGCCCCTCTGTGCCCCCCGCATCTACAGGTATAGCCACCACCCCGCTACCAGCATCGCCCTCCCACCAACCCCTCAGCATGTGCCCCGTTGCTGCTCACCCAGCAGGGTGGGCATCGCCGCCCCAGGCACCTCAGCCCCTGCCCCTGTCAGCCCTACTGCCCTCAGTAAGGAGGCCATTGACCTCCTCAGATCAATCACTGTTGGGCAGTCTACCATTTTGAATGCCATCCAGGGTGTAGAGGCAGTTGCAACAGACCAATGCATTCCTGGAGGGCATTCATTCTGGTCAGGCAGCCCAACAGCGAGCTTTTCAGACTCTGGCCTCAGCACTGATGGCAGCCATTGTCCCTGTGTCCAGCCTCTCCCCTCAAACTTCCTCCACCCAGACCCAAACCCCTGTACCTCAGCCTATCCCAAGCACACCATCAGACCAGCATACACACCCCACAGCACACAAGGGAAGCTCTGGCAAACATAAGCACCACACATCCCACAGGCACTCACACAAGCATCATACCCATGCAGACATACCAACATCCACTGCCTCCACTGTGTCCCCCTCCTCCTCGTCTCCCTCCTCCCTCCCTGTCACGTCTCCACTCACACCAGCATGCACTACATCTTCGTCCACTAAGTACATCACCAGCACACCCATCACCACACACCGCTCACGTGCACTCACCACCCCCACTATCATTCACACATCCCCTGTGTCCTTTCCCAGTGTGTCTGTGAGCCAACCTCCCAAGGTACACAAAGGCAGTCACACACCCACCCAACAGCCATCCACTTCACGACAGCCTCCAGCCCATGCACCTTCACCCAAAGTCAGCAAACGTACACCTCCTACAACCACTACCTCTTTCTCCACTCCCAAACCCCCTCCATCTACCCATCCCAGTTTGTCTAAAAAACTTTTCCTGTCCAACCTTGACCTCTTCCCCTCACCTACTCCACCCCTTCAGTCCCCTAGGGCACGCCTTTCCAGGTCCCAACCCAGCACCTAAACCACCACATCAGCGGGAACAGTGGTGCCAGCAGTAACCGGCTTCTGGAGTGCGCCAAGCAGCAGGGCAGCCAGTGTGCCAAGGAGCCAGACCACGGACAGTCCCCCACCTCAGAAGCATAAGAAGTTGGCCACTGCCCAGAGGGAGAAAGGTAAAACACCAGCCACCAAGGGCCCTCCCAGGACTACAGTTGGGAGTGGGCAGAAAGCTGCTCCACCATCCAAGGTGGGGAAGGGGCACAGAAAGAAAGGGAAGTCACCGCCAACCTGCATGGCGGACAAGACCGCTACCAGCACCACTGTCCAGGACACTGCCGCCAGCAGCACCGCTGCCCAGGACACCGCCGCCACTAGCACCGCTGCCGAGGACACCGCCACCAGCAGCACCGCTGCCAAGGACACCGCCGTCAACAGCACCACTGCCCAGGACACCGCCGCCACCAGCACCGCTGCCAAGGACACCGCCGCCACCAGCAACGCTGCCCTGGTCACCGCCGCCAGCAGCACGCTCACTGAGCCACCCACCAGCACCGCAGGCCAATGAGCGCCACAAGCACCGTGCTTCTGAGGCCGCCACGAGCAGGATTCAGCACTCTGGGCACGAAGCCCCCTCCAGAACCAGTGGAGAACCAGTGGAGAAAGGCATCCACTACCTCTGTCCTTGGCAGGATGAAGCACTCTGGGCACAAATCCCCCTCCAGAACCAGTGGAGATTCACATCCACTACCTCTGTCCTTGGCAGGAGGAAGCACTCTGGGCACAAAGACCCCTCCAGAACCAGTGGAGATAGGCATCCACTTCCTCTATCCTTGTCAGGATGAAGCACTCTGGGCACAAAGCCCCCTCCAGAACCAGTGGAGATTCACATCCACTACCTCTGTCCTTGGCAGGATGAAGTACTCTGGGCACAACGCCCCGTCCAGAACCAGTGGAGAAAGGCATCCACTACATCTGTCCTTGGCAAGATGAAGCACTCTGGGCACAAAGCCCTCTCCAGAACCAGTGGAGATTCACATCCACTACCTCTGTCCTTGGCACGATGAAGCACTCTGGGCACAAAGCCCCCTCCAGAACCAGTGGAGATAGGCATCCACTACCTCTGTCCTTGGCAGGATGAAGCACTCTGGGTGCAAAGCCCCCTCCAGAACCAGTGGAGACTGTTATCCACTTGAGAGACTGTGGCTTTGCACTCCCCAGGATAAAGCAGTGGGCAAACCACCCACTTGAGAGACTTGAGGGACTGTGGCTTTGCACTCCCCAGGATAAAGCAGTGGGCAAACCACCCACTTGAGAGACTGTGGCCTTGCACTCACCAGGATAGAGCAGTGGGCAAACCACCCACTGTAAAGACTTGTGAGACTGTGGCTTTGCACTCCCCAGGATGCAGCAGTGGGTAAACCACCCACTTGAGAGACTTGAGAGACTGGCTTTGCACTCCCCAGGATAAAGCATTGGGCAAACCACCCACTTGAGGGACTTGAGAGACTGTGGCTTTGCACTCCCCAGGATAGAGCAGTGGGCAAACCACCCACTGTAAAGACTTGTGAGACTGTGGCTTTGCAATCCCCAGGATGCAGCGGTGGGCAAACCACCCACTTGAGAGACTTGAGAGACTGTGGCTTTGCACTCCCCAGGATAAAGCCGTGGGCAAACCACCCACTGGAGAGACTTGAGAGACTGTGGCTTTGCACTCCCCAGGATAAAGCCGTGGGCAAACCACCCACTGGAGAGACTTGAGAGACTGTGGCTTTGCACTCCCCAGGATAAAGCAGTGGGCAAACCACCCTCTTGAGAGACTTGAGAGACTGTGGCTTTGCACTCCCCAGGATACAGCAGTGGGCATTGAGCCCCCTCGTGGATCTGGCGTCGTGCACTCATCCGGCTGAAGTGCCCCCCCTTCCCTTCCCCCTGAGGTGCCTGTTGTATTTCTATCTGATGCCCCTGCAGTGTTCTCTCCGTTTTGATCGGGTATCTTGTGTGGGCTTCGCCCATGTATTTTGGGCCCAGTGGTCCACGGACTATAAACGGTAAAATACCTGGACTTGTATTTTTGGTGTACATATTTGCTTATAGTGTATATATATTTTTGAGTACTGGATTTTGATTGATTACAATCGTTACAATCATTTCCTTTTGTCTTTGCATTCTTCCGGGGGGGTTGGCGGGTGTAACTGTAATGTATCAACATGTATTAGTGTGTGTGTTGTAGTGGGTGAGGGTGGGGGTGGGGGTGTTTCATGGTGCGTGTGTTTGTGGCTCTCTTTTCCCTCCCCCCTCCCCTGTGTTGTAGGTGCAGTACTCACCGAGGTCTTCGCCACCGGCATTCGTGCTCCTGGTAGAGGAGCAGGAAGACAAAGGCAGGTAGAATATGGAGTTCTGGCTCCATGGCATCCTGGTTCCTCGTGGGGTGTATAGAGGTGAGCGTTTTCCCTTCCAAGTCCTGTTTCTGCCGTGTTTTTGTTTGTGGTGAAACCGCCCCAGAAAACGTGGCGGATTGGCCTGTTGTAATACTGTGGGCAGTACATTGTCTTCCGCCTGTCTGTCGGTGGTTACCGCCGTGGTGTTTGTTTGTACCGCCATGGCGGTCGGAGTGTTAAAGTGGCTGTTTATGTTGGCTGTTTCCGCCATGGTGCTGATTCCATTTCTTTTTCCGCCTGCCTGTTGGCGGCTTCGCCACCACTTTAACACCGACCGCCAGGGTTGTAATGAGGGCCTGAATGTCTTGTGACTGCACACTAATGGGTATATTTGTGCAATTTTTCATATAGTGCAGCGCGACAAGTAACCTTGCTGTGCCGCAATGTGCAAGAGGAAAGGGCAGGAATAGGTTGTATTTAAAAGAATTGTGTGCAGTGCTGCCTTTTCCCTTGAGCTGGTGCTGTTTTGTCTGCTTGTTGCCAACGCAGACACCCTTGCACCTTGGTGCAAGGGTACCTGTTTTGCATGCAGGATTGTTTTTGTGCCTGAGAGGGCACCCTCCTGCACGAATCCAATGCTGAGAGGCCTATTACCCAATCTACATGTGCTGCAAAATGCAGAACACATTGAAAGAGGACGTAGCAAGGAGAAATGAAGATATTATCCCTCTCTTGTGAAGGGGTATCTTTTTGGTGCATTCCCAGGTTTCCCAGGTCTGGTAATTCTGGGTATGGGTGAAAAACTATGGGAGTTGTGCAAGAATGCCCACGGAATGGCTCCCTAGTTCAGAGTAAGGCAAAGCAGCAACTTGCGCTGTGTTACTTTCCTCAGGATTTAAGAAGCCACTCAGTGCTTTGCAGTGTGGTTTTGCATGGCTTCATAAGTCTCATTTTTGACTTGCGTTGTGCATGTACCACATTTCATGGTGCGAGCCACATGCAACTGGGGTCATACATTCTGGGTGCAGAAGCGGGTGCTCTGATATATGACATGGAAGACCTTGGCTTCCTTTGTGGGTAAGACATGGGTGCCTGTAAGGACTTGAGGATTATTGGTATTACACCTGATGGGGTTAGACAGTCCTGCAAAGCAGCAATCTGAGTGGCACATACACCGGACTACATGGGAACCAGCCTGTCTCTGTGTTTCTTTAGGTGTGTTTCATTTGTGATACATCACAAGGAAGGGATCTTGACATATCACAGGAAGAGAGGGATTGGGCTGATTAGGGATTCAAAAAGTGTAAGGTATAGGCCACAGGATCACTTATGACTGCGGGGAACATCCTGGTGTGTGCCCTGGTAATGTATGTGAAAATTGATGTGTGAGCATTCAGCTTTTAATTCCTGCCATGCTGTACTGCCATGCAACCTGCTGTTCCCCTGGCTTGATGGAAAGGATTGCACATGCATCTCTTGAACCCAGAGTGTCTTTAATGGCAATCTGCTTGGCGTTCTGTCATGAAGTCCCAGGGACATGAAAGACTTCCAAACACCTTGCTTAAGAACCTGGACACTCACTCTGTACCACCCCAGTACTGGACCACAGGAAGTAGGTCTAAGGAGTGTGTTTCAGCTGAATCTGCACTTCTACAGTATATCCTGTGCATCTCCCCTGTTGTGCGGGTCAGAACCCGCACATTGCCCTTTTGCTTAGGTCTGAACCTGCAAATCACCCCTGTTGCAGGGGTCTGAACTTGTGCATCACACCAGTTGTCTGGGTCAGAACCTAAGTATCACCACCATTACTGAATCTGTAATAGTGCTACTGAGCAGTGCATCCTTTTCGCAATGTCTGTTTAGGGACAAAGGCATCAGAAAAATAAACGCAAATGTCAGAAACATGCTGAGCACATCCAGGAAATGATGTAATGGGTGTGGCAGGCTGCATATAGGAAGTGTGAAAGTTAGTTTCATTTTCTTCACAGTCTGTTAGTTTGAGCTGGTTGTTGGTAGTGTTTGGAGAGTGTCTAGTGGATTTTTGCTGTTTTTGGTCTAATTGGTGTCTGGTCTGTCCCTGCCTTGTGTCAATTGGGCATCTTTATTGTGTTTTTTTAGTCAATTGTATAAGTATTTTGTTGTTGTTTTGTAAGGTTTTCTATATTAGGTGTAGGTATTAGTTTAAGGGGTGTTGCTAGGGGTGTAGTGGGTTAAGGAGAGTTAGGGTCAATTAAGGATAGGGTAGGAATTACATGGAGGGAGATATGGGGGGCCAAGTCTGGCTCATAAGGAAATACCTGCCCACATTGTGGCCTCTGGGTAGGGTCAGCCAGGACTACCTCCCAAATGATAGAAAGCGTTGCTGGGAGCAGGTGAGTTGGCACATATATCAGGTCTTTGAAGGTGATCGCACCATCTCCCAGCTCAAATATTGGTGGGCTGATGTGGCATGTAATGCTGATCTGATGGATCTGCTAGGATTGGAGAAAGGAGGCCCCATATGTATGTATTTATGTACCATTTTCTTGCATTAATGTCGCTATATAAGTAATGCAGAGCTGAAACATCAAAGGGGCTGACGATTTAATGTGATGGTTGGAATTTACACCATGCAACTTGCTTTATGTGCAATGCAAAGTATAAAGTGCAATTAATTAAGCAACACAAGTCCACTTTGTGTGTCTCGGAGAGACCTCAAAACCCTGTGTAAACCAAAGCAGGGCTAGTTGCTGCATTGCTATACCCTTCCCCAGGGGACTGTTCAATGGGTTGTGCATGGTTGTTCACATTAAACACACATTGATTCAGAAGCATTCCCTGATTTAACATACATGATTGATGAGGGAATGTTTAAAAAATGTTAGACCTCCTCAGGTGATGTGTAAGGAGGAGATACATGTTTAATATCCGTTTATGTTAAACATTCTATGTGTTCTGTTTTGTGCAGCACACATAGAGAGATGAAAATGCCTCAGGCAATTGTTTTTCTGCAGGAAATACGCCTCTTCCAGTACAAAACATTACAAACCTGCTTACAAGCCATGCACCCTTGCACCATGTTGCAAGGTTACATGCATTGTCGTTAGTCAGCACTTTGTGCACCAGAGCCACGAAAAGTCTGATATGGTCCCTAAACATGTTACATATAGGGGGTCATTACAACCCTGGCGGACGGTGTTAAAGCAGCGGAAATACCGCAAACAGGCCGGCGGACAAAAAAAGGGAATTACGACCCTGGCGGAAACCGCCAACAAAGACAGCCACTTTAACACTTCGCCCGCCACGGCGGTACAGACAAGCAGCACGGCGGTCACCGCCAACAGACAGGCGGAAGACAATGTACCGCCCACTGTATTACAACCCGCGAATCAGCCACCTTTTCCGGGGCGGATTCACTGTGGATAAAAACACGGCGGAAACAGCTTTTGCTATGGGAAAACGCGTACCTGAACATATCCCACGAGGAACGAGGAATCCATGGAGCCGGAACTCCAAATACTCCCTGCCCTTGTGTTTCTGCTCTTCTACGACCAACAGCTACGTAGGCGCTGCAGACAATGGTGAGTACTGCACCTACGACAAGGGGGAGGAGGGAGGCAAAAGTTAGGGGGACACCCACCAAACACCCCCACCCTCGCATATTATAACATACACACCAATGCATTCTCAAAAAATCACAGTAACAACCCACAATCCCCCCGGAAGAATGAATACACAAAGCGAAAATCAGTCAAACAATGTAATGTGCCAATATACATGTCATACAAAAATATACAGATATATATTTGAAAATCAGTCATAATTATATACAAGATGAGAAGTAGTGCAGATATGTACATAACAATGTCCGTGCACCAACAGTCCAAAAATGCATGGACGAGGCCCACTAACGATACCTGACCACAATCGGAGAGAACACTGCCGGGGCATCAGACAGAAATACTACAGGCACCTCAGGGGGAAGGGAAAGGGGGTCACCTCAGCCGGATGACTGCAAAGCCAGATCCACGACGGGGCTCCATGCCCATTTATGCCATCCTGGGAAGTGCAAAGCCACAGTCTCTCAAGTCTATACAGTGGGTGGTTTGCCCACTCTGCCATCCTGGGGAGTGCAAAGCCACAGTCTCTCAAGTCTATACAGTGGGTGGTTTGCCCACTGTTCAATCCTGGGGAGTGCAAAGCCACAGTCTCTCAAGTTGATGCAGGTCTCTACTGGTACTGGGGGGGACTGGTGCCAAGACTGGATGAGTCTCCCCGTGAAAGGTTGTGTCCTGTCACTGTCCCAGCTGCACATGGGATAAGGATGCCTGATGTGGCGGTCCTTTCATTCCTTCCCGGTGCATTGCCCTGTTCAGCGGTGCTTTGCCATGGCGGTCTTTGCCCTGATTAGCGGTGCTTTGCCATAGCGGTTTAGGACTGTTCAGCGGTGCTTTGCCATGGCGGTCTTTGCCCTGTTCGGTGGTGCTTTGTCATGGCGGTTCAGGACTGTTCAGCAGTGCTTTGCCATGGTGGTCTTTGCCCTGTTCAGCGGTGCTTTGCCATGGCGGTTCAGGACTGTTCAGCAGTTCTCCGCCGTGACACTCACAACAGGCTTGGGAGACTTCCTCTGGCCCTTCCCCACCTTTGGTGGAGTCACAGCTGACTCTCCAATCCCCTTGGAACCCATGTCAGTTGTTTTCCTACCAGGAGTCTTAACACGGTCCCGTCGTCCACTCTCCAATGTTGGAGCCTTTACAGGGGGTGGGCTGCCAGTGCCTTGGCTCCGGGTACTACTGCCTGCCCTGGTGGCCGGTGCACTCCAAAAACCTTGAACAGGCACCACTGGTATTGGAGGCTTTGTGGCTGAGGCGCTACGACGGGACTGATGAATTGGAGGGGGGGTGGGGGCAAAAAGGTCAACTTTACAGAGGGACAGTTTCTGACGAACACTGGGATGGGTAGCTGGAGGGGGTCTGGAAGTGGAGGAAGAGGAGGTGGTTGTCGGAGGTGTCACTTTAGGTGTTTTGGGTGCAGGTGCAGGTACTGGAGGCTGTCGTGAGGTGGATGGATGTTGGGTGAGTGATTGTCAGCGTTTGTGTACTTTGGGAGGGGGCGTCACAGACACACTGGGAGAGGACACAGGGGACGTGTAAATGGCAGTGGAGGTGGTGAGTGCAGGTGAGCGGCTTGTGGTGCTTGTTGTGCTGGTGCGATTCATGGTGCCTGTAGATGTGGTGCATGCAGGTGTGTGTGTAGACGAGACTGGGAGGGAGGAGGGAGAAGAGGAGGAGGGGGACACAGTGGAGGAGTGGATGTTGTTGTGTCTGTATGTGGCTGAGGCTTGCGTGAGTGCCTGTGGTGTGTGTGGTGCCTATGTTTGCTTGAGATTGGGTCTGGGTGGAGGAAGTTGGAGGGGGGAGGCTAGACACAGGGACAATGGCTGCCATCAGTGCTGAGGCCAAAGATTGCAGGGTTTGCTGAAGGACAGCCTGACTAGAATGAATGCCATCCAGGAATGCATTACTGTGTTGCAACTCTCGTTCTACACCCTGGATGGCATTCACAATGGTAGACTTCCCAACAGTGAGTGACCTGAGGAGGGCCTCCTCACTGAGGGCAGCTGGGGTGACTGGGGCAGGGCCTGAGGTGCCTGGGGTGAAGGTGAGCGGGCACAGGGCAAACGCTGAGGGGCTGCTGGGAGGGCGGTGCTGGTAGGGGAGGTGGCGGCTGTACCTGTAGAGGTGGGGGGCACAGATGGTGCCACCACCACAAGGGAGCCCACATCGTCGAACGAGTCCGTGTCGCTGCTTGGTGATCCGGTTGCCAACGTTAAGCTCCCCTCGCCCTCCGTCCCACTGGTGCATTCAGAGTCCGTGGTGTGGCCCTCCATGGCCATGTGGGATGCAGCTCCCTCGTGCTCCGGTGCCACTGTACCTCCGCCTGTTGATGCTGATGTACAAAAGGACAGGGAGAGCAGAAAAAGGGGGGGAGACAGAAGAAAGAGGGTTTTAGTGCATGGCATACCACTACCGTTGGCGGACAAAACAAACGCAGCTGCCCCCTGCATTACGCCGTGCTCCTGCCCTCTGCACATGCAGTTTCTGGGATATGGCCTAAATGGCAAGGTGGACATCTGCGCACATGGATGCCACAGGGGCAACTATACCTCGACTTGGCACTCTGCTGAGGTGGGGTAGAGTGCCACATGGCCTACATTACGGAGGGGCCTTGCCTACCTAACTCGCCCTGGCCTAGGGACACCCACAGCCCACCTCCCCCACCCAGACACCTCCACTGCACGCAAAGTCCGCAGAATGAGGTTGTACTCACCCCCTTGTGTCTGCTGTGATGCCCTCAAGCGCCCATCCAACTCCGGGTAGGCCACCACCAGGATCCGGAACATCAGGGGGGTCATGGTGCGAAGGGCACCCCTCCCACGTTGGGAGGCCATCCCCAGCTGAGCCTCCACCGTCTTCTTGCTGCAGCGGCGAATGTCCTCCCATCTCTTACGGCAGTGGGTGCCCCATCCCTGGTGGGCCCCCAGGGTCCAGACCTCCTTGGCGATGGCACGCCAAATGTCCCTCTTCTGGTGGGCGCTGACCTACATGACATGCACAAGGAAAGAGGACCAGTCATTACCAAATGCACCGTCGTTGTGAGTGGCCCCCTCCCTACTCTGGCCATGTGGCCCATTCATTCCCATGCATTAATGTTCTATGAACTCTGCCCCCTTCCCTCTTCCAACCAGCCCTCTCCACCCAGGCCTAGCCCATACAACGTGCTCCCTGTGTACTAACCTGTTGGTCTGGAGGACCATAGAGTAGCGTGTACTGGGGGAGGACCCCGTCTACCAGTTTCTCCAACTCCTGTGCAGTGAAGGCAGGGGCCCTTTCCCCAGACGCAGCAGCCATCGTCGCTTCCAGACCGAGGTCACAGCAGCACTTGCAGTGTAGGTCCTCTCCTGTCGAAGGTCAGGTATCTAGTGATTGAACAGATAGAAAATGGCGGTCACGTCCGTGGCGGTGACGTCCGCAGCGGTGCACATCGTCACCGCCAGTGCACCTGTTCATTGGCTCCTGGGACCCATGGGGTCCAATGTTAACCAATGCAGCATTGCACCGCGGTCTAAGACTGCCTACCGCGACGGTGTGCAACGCCAACGCAGTTACCCCACAATCCCATTGTCCCACTTTAGAGGTCAGGCAGCCACCATTTCAGGGGCCCACATGGCTTCATTTCCTACTGCGTCACACATAGCTAGGCCTACACTCAACACACATACAGGAAGGGTTTTGTGAGTGGTGTAGTCTTGTGTGTGACTGTGGGTAGATACCTGGAGGAATAATGACTGGTTCTTCGCTGTTGTCCTTCGTAGGCACCGTCTGCTGGGACATATGAGAAGATGGCGGAATCCTCTGGTGTACCAACCGCTGGTGGACCTATTGACAATGGAAGAGCGACATGTCATCGTAACATACCGGTTTGACCGTGCCACAATCCAGGAACTATGTACCCAGTTGGAGCCAGACCTGATGTCACCAATCCGCCATCCGACTGGAATCCCCCGTGACGTGCAGGTGCTGTCAGTGCTCCATTTCCTTGCAAGTGGGTCTTTTCAGACAACTTTGGCCATGGCATCAGGGATGTCCCAGCCTATGTTTTCCAACGTGTTGTCCAGAGTGTTGTCTGCCCTGCTGAAACACGTAAGGAGATACATAATTTTCCCTGTGGTGGAGGATTTGCCTACAGTGAAAGGTGACTTCTATGTCCTTGGACATATCCCCAACGTCATAGGTGCTATTGATGGGACCCATGTAGCTCTGGTCCCCCCCCACAGGGGTGAACAGGTGTACAGAAACAGGAAGAGTTATCATTCCATGAATGTTCAGATGGTCTGTTTGGCAGACCAGTACATCTCCCAGGTAAATGCTATGTTCCCTGGCTCAGTGCATGACGCCTACATCCTGCGGAATAGCAGCATCCCGGATATGATGGGTCAACTCCAGAGGCACCGTGTATAGCTATTGGGGGACTCTGGTTACCCCAACCTGTCCTTGCTATTGACCCCAGTGAGGAATCCCAGGACCAGGGCAGAGGAACGCTACATTGAGGCCCATGGGCGGACTAGGAGGGTGATCGAACGCACCTTCGGCCTCCTGAAGGCCAGGTTCAGGTGCCTCCATATGACAGGTGGATCCCTATTCTACTCACCGAAGAAGGTGTGCGACATCATCATCGCCTGCTCCATGCTCCATAATTTGGTTTTGTGATGCCAGGTGCCTTTTCTGCAGGAGGATTGAGGAAATTCGATTTTTAATACGATCGTATCGACCCGCCATTTTGTGGCCCGCCGCCATTTTATGTTGCCTTCACTCAGGCAGCACAGCGCACGAAGTCCATTTGAAAGTCCCTCTGTTTACAGTCAAGCTCTAAAATGTCATCTTGATGCCTTTTCCTTACCGTCCGGTGCCGCTCTCATTCAGTACATGGATGACTTATTAGTTGCCGCTGATTCAGAGGAGATTTGCAAAAACGTGACCGTTGCACTGTTGCGTCATTTGTTTGATCAGAATCACAAGGTTTCTCCTTCTAAATTACAATATGTCTGTCGCGAGGTGACTTATTTGGGTCATCTCTTGTCAAAGGAGGGACGACGATTGACCCCCGAACGAATTCAGGCAATTGCACAAATGTCAGTGCCATCCACACAAAGAGAGGTACGTGCCTTTTTGGGCATTACTTCTTATTGTAGACAGTGGATTCCGAGTTTCTCTTTATTGGCTAAACCGCTGTTGGCGCTAACTTTAAAAGATACGCCTCAGCCTCTTCCGTGGACTGACGAATGTCAGAAGAGTTTTACTGATTTGCGTATTGCTTTGTGTTCTGCTCCTGTATTGGGTACTCCTGATTACAGTAAGCCCTTTACGCTCTATGTCCACGAAAGAGAGGGTTGTGCATTGTCAGTCTTAACGCAGCGTTTTGGAGATCAACAGCGACCATGCGCCTATTTCTCAGCTACGTTAGATCCAGTAGCTAAAGCATTGCCTAGTTGTCTTAAGGCGACAGCGGCAGCAGCAATTTCTATTCGACAGTCTGCTGGAGTAGTACTAGATAATACTCTCATTGTTATGGTGCCGCATGCAGTGGATATTTTACTAAATAGGACAAAAACGCAGCATCTTACGAGTGCTCGGTTGTCCGGATATGAGCTGACGCTTTTGGCTAGTCACATACACATCAAACGATGTAATACCCTGAATCCAGCTACTTTGTTGCCTCTTCCAGAAGAGAGAGATGTCTCTGAACAGCATGATTGTTTTCTCCGTACTGAAGAAGAGACTAAGGGTAGAATTGACCTAAAAGACACGCCATTAGTGAATCCAGATGGAACACTATGGGTAGATGGTTCTTGTTTCAAGCTCCCGAATGGAGATACAGTTTCAGCCTACGCTATTACTACTTTGCATACGATTGTGGAGACAGCACGCATTAGACATAATTCAGCTCAGGCAGCTGAATTGATAGCCTTAACTAGAGCGTGTGTGTTATCCAAAGGAAAAAGAGTAAACGTGTACACTGATAGCCAATACGCTTTTGGTGTAGCATTTAACTTTGGGCGTTTATGGAAGGAAAGAGGATTCTTTACTTCCCATGGTACTAAGATACAACATGGTCAATTAGTGACTGAACTTCTTGAGTCACTTACAATGCCTACTCAGATAGCGATCGTGAAGTGTAGTGCACACAAAAAGATTGTGGACGATGTTGGTCGAGGAAATGCATTTGCAGATGAGGTAGCGAAAAAGACAGCCAGAGACAACACAAGTCGAATGTATGTTGCAGGTCCCGCAAACTGCGTAAGAGAAAAGGGAATGTGTGAAGATACAGTAGAGAGTGTGAAATCAATTCAAGGAGAGGCTACGGAGAATGAGTTGAGAAAGTGGAAGGAAAGTACAGGAATGTTAGATGAGATGGGATGTTGGGTTGAATTATCAGAACATCAACGTTGGCTGTTACCAGATGCTTATGTACTACCTGTAGTTACTATGGCACATGGTCCAGCTCACCTAAGTGCAAAAGGAATATGTAAACTTCTGGCTCCAGTGTGGCAAAATGAGGGGATCCCAAAGTGTGCAAATAATGTGGTAAAACATTGTATTGTTTGCTTGATGTACAATCCGGGAAAGGGAACCCCAACTCCAGCAGGTCATTTTGCTCCTCCAACATATCCATTTGAGGTGTTGCAGATCGATTATATTCACATGGAACGATGCAACAACCTCAAATATGTTCTGGTGGTAGTATGTGCTTTTTCTAGATGGGTAGAAGCCTACCCTCTGAAGGACAATACTGCTTTATCAACTGCCAAAATACTTTTGAAAGAATTCTTCCCTAGGTTTGGTTTGCCGCGCATTGTCTGGAGTGACAATGGGAGCGAATTTGTGGGTCAAGTCATGCAAAAAGTTTGTGCAGGTCTTGGCATAAAACAGAAGTTCCACGCGGCGAATCACCCACAGTCGGCTGGTTTAGTAGAATGCTACAATGGAACCTTGAAGCTTAAAATTGCTAAGGTGCAAGCTAGCACAGGACTTAATTGGCCTGATGCTTTACCATTGGCTCTTCTGTCCACCAGAACAGCAGTACACTCTCGTTTGGGGCTTAGCCCTTACGAAGTGATATTTGGTCGCCCAGCTAATGTATGGGGAGTTCCTCGCCCTAAGAAATACTCAGACTTGCCATACCCGATGTTGATTGACTACTTGCATGACCTTACAACTAAATTGCGTGTTCTTCATCAACAGGTTCAGAGTGCTCTACCAGAGGCTTCCACAGACCCAGGTCATTCCATCCGACCAGGTGACTGGGTCTGCACGAAAAATTTCCAACGACAGAGAAATTTGGAGCCCAAATGGAGAGAGCCACGCCTGGTTCTTTTGACCACAAGAACAGCAGTTAAAGTCGAAGGAAAGAAAAACTGGGTGCATGCCGTGCACTGCAAGAAAGTGCCTTTGCCCTTGCCTTTCGATCAGTGGGTCCGTAGAGGCATCAGTGACTCTGAAAGTGAGAAAGTTCCGCAATTTGTACCATTCAGTGATGCGCGTCTAATTGGAACACTTTCTGAGAAAGAGGACGACGACATCCTCCAAGAAGCAATACCATCGCATCGTCGCTTGAACACGACAAATCCAGGAACATTGTTTCAAAACCAGACTGCCTCTGGACAGGAACGCTATAATTTGAGACCAAGACCAAAGAACTTGTAAATTTCTCTCCTATGTAGTACTCTATCCCGGTTGCAGGGTCACGGTAGGAGTCTTAGTCACGACCTGAGTAAGTGGCAATAGGCCTGCAGGACCTCACAGTGTCATAGGACGGTAGATAATCGTGACTACAGTGATTGAGGAAGATTGCCGTGAGCATCCACTTAGAAAGATGGAGGCTACATTAGATAAAAGAGAAAGTAAAAATGTAAAGAATAATTGTAAAGAAATATATAGTCGTTGTAGTATTGCTCTATGCGTCATTATATTGTCGTGTATTCTTTTGGCATCTGTAAACTGGATCATTATTACTCTGCAGCAAAAAGTTGTCTCTTCTCCTACCTCTACATCTTCTTCTACTATCTCTCCGCACCTATTTCACACTCTTCCCCAGCATGAACTCATCAGAAGAACTGAATACTTTAACAATTCCTTCGTCCAGTTGTTACATCAACATCAGTTAGTGATCAATACAACTGACTGTTGGGTGTGTGGACTCATACCACATACGGTAGAAAAAGGAATGCCATATTTAGTTCTTCCATTCTCCTATGAAGGTTCCGCTTGGGCTTATTTTGTCATTTTCAATAATGCATATCAAAGTAAAATTAAACAACCTGTCAGTTCACATAGTGTTGGTTCAGATTTCAGTCCTAGTTTATTGATAAAGGGAATGGTAGCTATGGCTAAAATCATGGAAAAAAGTGAAGCTTCCATAGATGAAAGAAAAGCATATACCAATTGGAACATAACTAATTACATTTCCAGCCTCAATGATAAGGTTAAGCAAGGAAAATCTCCTCCGATACGGGTCATACCCCAACAAGGAAATTTCTGTCTGCAAATAAATGGTAGAACTCCAAACACCGGACAAAGAGAAAGTTTATGTTCCCATACATATGTTTATTCAGCCCTGAATTCACTGCCGTTAGTACCATCTCAAGGTACATACTTCGTTTGCCACGATAGGGCTTATACATGGTTGCCAGCTGATTTCTCTGGTACTTGTTATATAGCCTTTCTTCTTCCCCCTACATACACCGCTCCTGCGAACCATCATAAAAATAGATATGGCAGAGGGATTGTGGATTCGAAAGACACAGCAGGACAAGAGGGAGGAGATTTCCTCAAAGGATTTCTTCCCTTCTGGGGTCCAATGGCCAACAGCAGAAATATAAGGCAATTGGTTCGTGTCGTAGAAACCACCATAGACATCACTGTAGGAGCTTTAAGTAACATTACAGCTGAACTACAGGCTGATCGTCTTATGACCTTGCAGAACCGTGTTGCCTTAGACTTTGTTCTTGCGGACCGTGGTGGAGTATGCAAATTGATCGGATCAAGTTGCTGTATTTTCATACCTAATGACGCTCCAACAGTATACCAAGCTATCTCTAAGTTACACATAATCTCCGAGTCGATTCATCAGGACGAAGGAGATTGGTCCTTTTCAGAGTGGTTTTGGGAATTACTGTCCAAATGGGGTTGGAAGGTATTGACATTCTTTGGAGTAATTTTAGCTTTTATATTCTCTTGTTGTCTTTGTATGCACTGCGGTCCTGCCATCTGCAACCTATGTGCTACTGCATGTATTCCCAAACCCAAGTCACAAAGAGCAGAGAATATCAAAATGATGGTACAGCAACAGCTTGATGACCTCATGGCCATAGACATCGACTCAGATTAACATGAGTTTGTGTGTCTTGCCTGAGTTCTGGCAAAAGGAGGGTCTGAGGAAATTCGATTTTTAATACGATCGTATCGACCCGCCATTTTGTGGCCCGCCGCCATTTTATGTTGCCTTCACTCAGGCAGCACAGCGAACGAAGTCCATTCTGCCTTTTCTGCTTATTCTGCAACATGGTGTTCAAAACAGCCTTCTGCCTCTATCTTTACAAGGCTGGTATTAAGGTCTGACCGAGTACACTAATCCCTGTCTGGTTTTCTAATCCTTGTTTCAACTATCTGTAGGCTCACACTATTCTCCGCCGCTCTTATCTTATCGTCTGGCCTTCGCTGTCCTTTGCTAGTATTCTCTCATTTCACAACTGTCCTCCAAACGCACACAAACTTATCGCACCACATGCAACTTCGTTGTGGATCGGTTAATGAATTAGTTCAAGGGAGGGGTGACAAACACAGCTGGAGGGGAGGCAACCTTAAGTCACTTGATACTTTGTTTTCCAATTCCTTCTATTGGTGCTGTCTTGTTTTCCGACATTTCTATTGGCTCTGTTCTATCTTTACGTTATTCTTACTGGCTCCTTTCTATGTGTTCTGGGAGTGTATGTAGTTAATAAATGGTTTTTATACGGTATAAGATTGTGCGCCACAAAGTAAAGTGGCAGTCTCCTGAGAACATACCTTGTGTACTTCTTGGACAACTGTACTAGCTGCAGCTAATAAAATCCGATCTTTTACGCCTGACAGAGTGTCCCGTGTCTCTGTTAGTTGAGGCAGGTGAATCCAAGGAGATTTCAGGCGTACCCTGCGCCGCCAGGCCCATAAGGTTCTGGTTCTTCAGGATGATCCCGATGACGGTGTTGTAGCAGCTGTGGTGCCTGTGGAGCCTGTGGACAGTGATGAGGATGAAGCTGATGAAGACGACAACGACAACAGGGAGTCAGTCATACAGCAATATTTCCAGTGAGACACAGGTGAGAACATTTTCATTTTTAGCATTACATTAACTTTCACACGTCTACCTGTTGGAAAATGGGTTATTGGTAGGGCAGGTAGGTACCTACACCTAGCAACAAGCCACAAACCTCCACAAAAGTACAGTTAGGTCTCAGTAAATTAATCCCAGCTCTACCCTTGGTAGCTTGGCATCGAGCGTCAAGGCTTAACTTAGGAGACAAAGTGTAAAGCATTCAAATATCACAAAACAGTAATTAAATAAAACACAGGAAACAGTTTAAAAATCCAAAACCAATTTATAAAAATAGCTTATATTTTTATCTTTAAAATGACACAAAAACGATTAAAATCGGTTCAGGGGAACCGGAGATATGAATTTTTAAAGTATTATTATTTTCTAGCGCATAGAAACAAAAAGCGCCAATCGGGTCATCTGGTTGCACCAGGACCGGGACAAAGTCAAACTTTCAGGCCGACCGCGATGGAGCCCTGCTCGGCTACAGGTCGCGGGAAGCCTCGGTTAAAAAGTTACCTTCTGACTTAGTCTTTATTTTGAAGTTTTTCTTCACCGGGACGAACCTGCCAGTTGGATCCGACCTCCTGGAGCCCTTGTCCGGATACGCGAAGTCGGTTTCCTCGGTGGTGATTTTTACCTTCGGACTTAGTCGTTTTTTCGAGATGAAAATCCTTCGACCGGGGTAAACCTGGATCTTGATCCGACGTCCGTGGAGCCCTTCTCGGATACGATGGCTGGAAGGTCCCGGTCAACTTTTTACGTTCGGACTTAGTCTCTTTTTTGGATGTTTTTCTTTACCGGGACGAACCACGAAGTCAGGCCGGGTCGCGGTTGAGGCAAGCCGGCTAGAATTTCCGCGTCGGGTCGGTCACTTTATGGAGCTTTTTTCAAAAAATTCTCCAATCTTTTCCAAACTTCTGGGGCTTCACCCAGATGTTCTTTTAAGGTTCTTTTGGGGTCCACAGCTCACCCCAAGGGTCCAGAAGTTCTGTGATGGTCCTTGGGAAGTGCGGACTTCAACTCCCAGAGTGCACCTGGCGCAAACTCCTTTTTGGCCACTGGGCAGTGGTCAGCTGGTCACTTTTTCAGGAGTTGGTGCAGGGGACTCTGGTTAGCAATTTTTCACCTGTAGCAAACAGGGAGTCCCTCCTTGAACCAGTGGAAGCCAGGCAAAGTCCTTCTTGTGGTGAAGCCCAAGTGTGCAGCTGGTGCAGTCTTTCTGAGTGCAGGGTCCAGGTGCAGGCCAGGGATCCAGCAGGGCAGTCCTTCTTCTCCTTGTAGTTCTTTCTTCTTGAAATTTGGTGGGGATCTGAGGCGTGGGTGCAGGTCTGCCAGTTTTATCCTTGCTCCTGGGTGAAAAGCAGGGTGGCCCTGGTCCTCCAATCAGGGACAGGGTCGTCCCCCTGTGATGACCACTTCCTGGGAAGTGTGGCAAAAATCCATCCCAGAAGGCAATAGTCTCTAAAAATCCAAAATGGATGAATCTGATTTTTGGAGGAGAGATCTGGCTGAGCCCACCCACTGGTGTGGCTAAAAATCATAAACACACCCCTCTCCTGCCCTCTCCTAATCTAATCAAGGGGGCACCTAGCTGTCTGGGGTTGCAGGATGTGGGGGTGTTGCTGGGTGCTCCAGATGTCCTTCTCTGCCTTTGAAGACCAGTTTGGCAGCCCTCCCCCTTCCTGCTTCCCCATCTGCTGAGGGGAGATTCTCTCCCCCAAGCACATTCCTTTGTGTAAAGCCAGGCCACTTCACACCTCATTAAAGTGGCCTGGCAGAAGCTGCTGCAGGCTGGCCAATCAGAGCACAGCAGCAAAAACAATGCAGAGCTGAAATTGGCAACTTTTTAGGTAAAGTCTAAACTTTTTACCTGCACTAGTTATATTAAATCCAACAACTGGAAGTTGTGGGATTTATTATAACAATCAATTTGATACCAAATTCTTGGTATGTAACATTTAAGGAGACTTTAAAATTTAAAATAAAGTCTGCCCATTCTAGCCTATGAAGGCCATTTACTTCAATGAGGGAAAAACGAATTTGGCTGTTTTTACCTCACCAGGGCTTATAAATCTATTTTTATAAAGTCCCTGCTTATAGTTACATGGCACCCAGCCCTAGGGGCAAATAGGGCACACCTTAGGGGTGACTTATATGTAAAAATAAGGTAGTTTAAAACTTTGGAAGTACCTTTAATTCCAAAGTCGAATTTGCATATAACTTTAATTTAAAAGCAGCCAGCAAGGCAGGCTTGCTTTTAAAATGACACTGGGCACCTCAGCAATGCACCTAGGTGTGCACCACCTATGCTGTGGTCCCTAAACCTACATGCCCTACCATATACTAGGGACTTATAGGTAGGTTAACTTAGCCAATTATAATTAGCCTAATTTGCATATCCATTTTATACAGAGCACAGGCCTTGGGACTGGTTAGCAGTACCCAGGGCACCATCAGAGTCAGGAAAACACCAGCATAAAGTGGAAAATGGGGGCAAAAAGTTAGGGGGCCTCTGCAATCAGCCCCAGTTTCTCACACAACCCCCCCCCAGCCCACACGCCCAGGAGACTCAGCCCAACCCTGGGAGAGTCTTCCTGGCTTGTTAGGCGAGGAAGACAGTGAAGAAAACTGGCTGTCCCTTTGCAGGGCCTACTCTGCCTTATATCCTCCTGTCAGGGTCACTCCCTCTGGGTAGTGAAGCCATCCCAACAGTAAAAGGACCCAACCCAAACTGAAACTTCCCTCTAGGGGGGTCTTCCTCCTCTCTCTCTGCTAACTTGGGTAGTGAGGTGCCCACCTCCCCTACTCCAAACTTTGCTAGGGCAACACCTAGCTTACCCAAAGAGGTCACCCAACACTTGAGCAACCCCACCATGACCAACAGGGTCAGGGGGCCTACTTTGCTATTGGCCTTGGGGTCTGCCTCCCAGGCCAAGTACAGTGCTGCCAGGAAGGCTAGCACCCAGCAGAGGCTACTGACAGCTGTCAGTACCCAGAACCACACCCTAAGCTCTCCACTGACAGGTGGCTGAGCTGCTTTAGGGGCATCTTTGGGGTCCTGGTACCCCTCTTGCTGTCTAGAGTGGGGGGCTACCACCTCCTGTGGCAGACACCCTCCTTCCACTCTCCCTTCTGTCAGTGCAGGGGCAACACCTTGCATCTGGACAGCTGCCTGACTACTCAGGAATTCCTTGGGGTCAGGTGAGGCCTCACCAGTGCCAACTCTGGGCTCCCCCCCTACTGGGGCAGAAGGCCTTTGGCTCCTTGGAACTCTCTTTAAGAGTGGCCTACCCTTCCTTTTCTTCTTTCCTTTTCTTGGGGACCCCTGTCTCCTAACTGTAGGGACTGACTCCCCAGGACTTTGGGTTGGGGGGGCGCCCTGGGCGACCACCCCATCTGTGACCAGACTCACCTCTGGGAGGTCATTGCCCAGGATACAATCTAGGGGAAGGTCAGCACTGACTACCACCCTAATCCAGTCAAGGATACCCTCCCTCTCTAGGGGCACTATGGCTACAGGTTTGGAGGTGACCTCCCCAGTGGCTATCCTGACTTTCTTTGTCTTTCCTGGGACATACATGTCTGGGGTCACTAACCGGTCACTCACTACAGTGTGACTGGCACAGGTGTCTCTCAGGCCAGTGGTAGGGATCCCATTCACTTGAATGTGGTGGAAGTGCCTACTCCCACCCTCAGGGATCACCAGCTTACCATCTGGTCCTGTCTCCCAGCACAATGCTAGGAGGACTTCATCATCTGAGGAATCCTCCTCTATGGCTACACTGGACAGCCCAGTGCTAACCACCTTCTTTGGACAGGCTGCATCTCCTCTGAAGTGACCTGTCTGCTGACAGTCAAAGCAAGCCCTACTGTCCAAGAGCTTTTTTAACCCTGGGTCTCCCTGTCTCTGCATGTCAGAGTGGGAGTGGGATTTACTCTCCTCCTTCTTAGGGTTCTGGGGTACAGAGGGAGTCTCTGTGGTGGGCTTACCACCTCCCTCCTTAGGTTTTTGGGGACCTGTCCCCCCCTTCTTGGAGTCTCCCCCCTGGGACTTGACTACCACCCTGGTTCTCAACCACTCATCAGCTGCCTCCCCTAGCTCTCTAGGGTTGGTCAGCTTAGAGTCCACTAGATGCTGGCGTAACCTTTCTTGGATACAATTGGTCAAGATGTGCTCTCTCATGATCAGATTGTATAACCCCTCATAAGTATTTACTTTGTTGCCAATAATCCAGCCCTCTAGTGCCTTTAGTGAAATGTCCACAAAGTCAACCCAAGACTGGGTATTGACCTTCTGGGTGTCCCTGAACTTCATTCTATATTGCTCTGGGGTCAGACCAAACTTCTTGACTAAGCACCTCTTCATACTAGGGTATGAATCTGCCTCCTCCCCCCTTAAGGTCAGAAGCCTATCCCTCCCTGAGTTGGGGACCAACTCCCACAAAAGGGAACCCCAGTATTGAGGCCTAACCCTTCTCATTTGGAGTGCCCTCTCAAAGGCCCCTAGCCACTTATCTATGTCATCCCCCTCTACATAAGCAGGAACCACCCCCTTGGGTAATCTGGGGCAAACTCCCCCACCCATGGACACCTCAGCTTCTTTATCGCTGCTTCCATCTTTTTTTTCTTTGCTTGCCCACTTTTTCTTTTCTAGGGCAAGCTTCTCTGCCTCCAAAGCTATGTAGGCTAGCTGGGCTTCCAGCTCTCTTTCCCTGATGGATGGGTTCTCTCCTCCTGAAAGGACCCTCTTCCTACCACTAGCTTTGGGTCTGCCCCTAGTGACTGTGTCCAGTGAGGACCGTTCCTCCTCTTCCTCACTTGGGGTCTGATGCCTTTCCTCCCCTGAGTGGTTAGAGTTAGCATCATCCTCTTTTGGTTCCTCCTCTGGAGCTTCCTCTGTCTCTACCTCTTGGGCCTCAGCCCATGCTGTCAGGGATTTAATCAGGATTTCCTTCCTGAGATTAGTGGTTGCAGGCAACCCCCTCTCAATACACAACCCCCTAAGCTGGACTACTGTCAGTGTGGGTAGGCTAGCCAGATCAAGCTCCATGGTTCCCTAGTTTTGTGTCAACAAAAACTTTTTGCAAAAATTGGAAACAAGAATTTAGAAAAATTCAATAATTGAAATTAATCCAAATTAATTACAAAAAAAAAGAAATTAAAATTAAAAATTAAAAACAATTTTTGCACTAGGACAATTTAAAGGATTTTTAATTTGTTTTATCTAAAACTGTAACGTGATATTGAACACAAGTACAGGATCCCGTCGCTGCTTCCAATTATGTTGGAAAATGGGTTATTGGTAGGGCAGGTAGGTACCTACACCTAGCAACAAGCCACAAACCTCCACAAAAGTACAGTTAGGTCTCAGTAAATTAATCCCAGCTCTACCCTTGGTAGCTTGGCATCGAGCGTCAAGGCTTAACTTAGGAGACAAAGTGTAAAGCATTCAAATATCACAAAACAGTAATTAAATAAAACACAGGAAACAGTTTAAAAATCCAAAACCAATTTATAAAAATAGCTTATATTTTTATCTTTAAAATGACACAAAAACGATTAAAATCGGTTCAGGGGAACCGGAGATATGAATTTTTAACCTCTTAGCTGCTGGGCCTTTCCCCCCCCAGTGCTGAGCCCTTTTTTGGCTATTTGGGGTAGTTCGCGCTTAGGGCTTCATAACTTTTTGTCCACATAAGCTAACCACGCCAAATTTGCGTCCTTTTTTTCCAACATCCTAGGGATTCTAATGGTACCCAGAGTTGGTGATTTCCCCTGGAGGAGACCAAGAAAATAGCCAAAATACAGTGAAAATTTTGTTTTTTCCAAAAAAATGGGAAAAAAGGGCTGCCGAAGAAGGCTTGTGGTTTTTTCCCTGAAAATGCCATCAACCAAGGGTTTCTGGTGCTGAAATCACTATCTTCCCACCTTTCAGGAACGGGCAGACTTGAATCAGAAAACCGAATTTTTCAACACAAATTTGGCATTTTACTGGGACATACCCCATTTCTACTATATTTGGTGCTTTCAGCCTCCTTCCAGTTAGTGACAGGAATGGGTGTGAAACCAATGCTGGATCCCGGAATGCTAAACATTTCTGAAAACTAGACAAAATTCTGAATTCAGCAAGGGGTCATTTGTGTAGATCCTACAAGGTTTTCCTACAGAAAATAACAGCTGAAATAAAAAAATATTGAAATTGAGCTGAAAACAACAGCCATTTTTCTTTATGTTTTACTCTGTAACTTTTTCCTGCGATGTCAGATTTCTGAAAGCAATATACCGTTTTGTCTGCTGGACTCTTCTGGTTGCGGGGATATAAAGGGCTTGTAGGTTCATCAAGAACCCTAGGTACCCAGAGCCAATAAATAAGCTGCACCCTGCAGTTGGTTTTCATTCTATACTGGGTATACAGCAATTCATTTGCTGAAATATGAAGAGTGAAAAAGAGGTATCAAGAAAACCTTTGCATTTCCAAAATGGGATCAAGATAAGGTTTTGAGGAGCAGTGGTTATTTGCACATCGCTGAATTCCGAGGTGCCCATACTAGCATGTGAATTGCAGGGCATTTCTCAAATAGATGTCTTTTTTACACACTCTCTTATATTTGGAAGGAAAAAATGTAGAGAAAGATAAGGGGCAATAACACTTGTTTTGCTATTCTGTGTTCCCCCAAGTCTCCCGATAAAAATGATACCTCACTTGTGTGGGTAGGCCTAGTGCCCGCGACAGGAAATGCCCCAAAACACAACATGGACACATCCTATTTTTTTTATAGAAAACACAGCTGTTTTTTCCAAAGTGCCTACCTGTAGATTTTGGCCTCTAGCTCAGCCGGCACATAGGGAAACCTACCAAACCTGTGCATTTCTGAAAACTAGAGACCTAGGGGAATCCAAGGAGGGGTGACTTGCGGGGCTCGGACCAGGTTCTGTTACCCAGAATCCTTTGCAAACCTCAAAAAGTGGCTAAAAAAACAAGTTTTCCTCACATTTCGGTGACAGAAAGTTCTGGAATCTGAGAGGAGCCACAAATTTCCTTCCACCCGGCGTTCCCCCAAGTCTCCCGATAAAAATGATACCTCACTTGTGTGGGTAGGCCTAGCGCCCGCGACAGGAAACGCCCCAAAGCGCAACGTGGACACATCAAAATTTTTGGAAGAAAACAGAGGTGTTTTTTGAGAAGTGCCTACCTGTAGATTTTGGCCTGTAGCTCAGCCGGCACCTAGGGAAACCTACCAAACCTGTGCATTTCTGAAAACTAGAGACCTAGGGCAATCCAAGGAGGGGTGACTCGCGGGGCTCGGACCAGGTTCTGTTACCCAGAATCCTTTGCAAACCTCAAAAAGTGGCTAAAAAAACAAGTTTTCCTCAGATTTCGGTGACAGAAAGTTCTGGAATCTGAGAGGAGCCACAAATTTCCTTCCACCCGGCGTTCCCCCAAGTCTCCCGATAAAAATGATACCTCACTTGTGTGGGTAAGCCTAGCGCCCGCGACAGGAAACGCCCCAAAGCGCAACGTGGACACATCAAAATTTTTGGAAGAAAACAGAGGTGTTTTTTGAGAAGTGCCTACCTGTAGATTTTGGCCTGTAGCTCAGCCGGCACCTAGGGAAACCTACCAAACCTGTGCATTTCTGAAAACTAGAGACCTAGGGCAATCCAAGGAGGGGTGACTCGCGGGGCTCGGACCAGGTTCTGTTACCCAGAATCCTTTGCAAACCTCAAAAAGTGGCTAAAAAAACAAGTTTTCCTCAGATTTCGGTGACAGAAAGTTCTGGAATCTGAGAGGAGCCACAAATTTCCTTCCACCCGGCGTTCCCCCAAGTCTCCCGATAAAAATGATACCTCACTTGTGTGGGTAGGCCTAGCGCCCGCGACAGGAAACGCCCCAAAGCGCAACGTGGACACATCAAAATTTTTGGAAGAAAACAGAGGTGTTTTTTGAGAAGTGCCTACCTGTAGATTTTGGCCTGTAGCTCAGCCGGCACCTAGGGAAACCTACCAAACCTGTGCATTTCTGAAAACTAGAGACCTAGGGCAATCCAAGGAGGGGTGACTCGCGGGGCTCGGACCAGGTTCTGTTACCCAGAATCCTTTGCAAACCTCAAAAAGTGGCTAAAAAAACAAGTTTTCCTCAGATTTCGGTGACAGAAAGTTCTGGAATCTGAGAGGAGCCACAAATTTCCTTCCACCCGGCGTTCCCCCAAGTCTCCCGATAAAAATGATACCTCACTTGTGTGGGTAGGCCTAGCGCCTGCGACAGGAAACGCCCCAAAGCGCAACGTGGACACATCAAAATTTTTGGAAGAAAACAGAGGTGTTTTTTGAGAAGTGCCTACCTGTAGATTTTGGCCTCTAGCTCAGCCGGCACCTAGGGAAACCTACCAAACCTGTGCATTTCTGAAAACTAGAGACCTAGGGCAATCCAAGGAGGGGTGACTCGCGGGGCTCGGACCAGGTTCTGTTACCCAGAATCCTTTGCAAACCTCAAAAAGTGGCTAAAAAAACAAGTTTTCCTCAGATTTCGGTGACAGAAAGTTCTGGAATCTGAGAGGAGCCACAAATTTCCTTCCACCCGGCGTTCCCCCAAGTCTCCCGATAAAAATGATACCTCACTTGTGTGGGTAGGCCTAGAGCCCGCGACAGGAAATGCCCCAAAGCGCAACGTGGACACATCAACATTTTTGGAAGAAAACAGAGGTGTTTTTTGAGAAGTGCCTACCTGTAGATTTTGGCCTCTAGCTCAGCCGGCACCTAGGGAAACCTACCAAACCTGTGCATTTCTGAAAACTAGAGACCTAGGGCAATACAAGGAGGGGTGACTCGCGGGGCTCGGACCAGGTTCTGTTACCCACAATCCTTTGCAAACCTCAAAAAGTGGCTAAAAAAACAAGTTTTCCTCACATTTCGGTGACAGAAAGTTCTGGAATCTGAGAGGAGCCACAAATTTCCTTCCACCCGGCGTTCCCCTAAGTCTCCCGATAAAAATGATACCTCACTTGTGTGGGTAGGCCTAGCGCCCGCGACAGGAAATGCCCCAAAACAGAACGTGGACACATCACATTTTTTCATAGAAAACAGTGCCTACCTGTGGATTTTGGCCTCTAGCTCAGCCGGCACCTGGGGAAACCTAGCAAACCAGCACATTTTTGTAAACTAGAAACCCAGGAGAATCCAAGATGAGGTGACTTGTGGGGCTCGGACCAGGTTCTGTTACCCAGAATCCTTTGCAAACCTCAAAATGTGGCTAAAATACCACGTTTTCCACACATTTCGGTGACAGAAAGTTCTGGAATCTGAGGGGAGCCACAAATTTCCTTCCACCCAGCGTTCCCCCAAGTCTCCCGATAAATATGATACCTCACTTGTGTGGTTAGGCCTGGTGCCTGCGACAGGAATAGATCACACAACGGTCAATGTTGGTCCTTACGTGAGGCAGCTGTTGACCCTGGGGTGATCCATTCCTGACACAGGCACTAGGTGTAGGCACTCAAGTGGGGTAGTGTTTTTATCAGGACAGGTGAGGAGTCACTGGGTGGTAGGAATGTTGTGGATCCCAGCATATTCCTGTAGTTTGTGTGACAGAAATGCGAGAAAAATAGAGTTTTTTCTCAACATTTCAGCTTTGCAGGGTATTCTGGGTAAGAAAACTTTGGGGAATCCACACAAGTCACACCTCTGTGGACTCCCCCGAATGTCTAGTTTCCAGAAATGTTTGGGTTTAGTGTGTTTCTCTATATGGCCGCCGAATCCAGGACCAAAAACACAGGTGCCTGCCTTACAAAACCAGTTTGTTTTGCCATAGACAATTTTGATGTCTCCACAATATGATTTGGGTGGTGGAATTTGGGGCTGAACTAAATTGGTGAGCTCCCAAGAGAGCACTCTCTCTCTGCTTGCCGCCGCATTCACCTGCTCTCTGGGTTGGCCTAACCCACTATTACCCAGTTGCACGAACAGCTTGCGAAGGGACAGCAGGACTGTCCTCATCACCTCCCTCATAATGTACTGGAAGAGGAGTTTTCGAATGGGACTCCTCTGACTGAAAAATCACTCCCAGAGTCTGCGCCATTGTCCTATCCCTCAGATGCTGTCTCAGTATCTGATGTCTCAGTCTCTGATCCTATGTCAGAGCGGTCCTCTATAACCCGAGTGCAGGCAGCAGTCATCCATCAAGATGCCATCTCTGCTATTGGCTAAACTGTTGCTCTAAAACACTAGCCTACGTAGACAGTCACAAAATCGATGGTGTGTGTGAGATACGTGCAACAGTAGAGGCCACCTTACCTGCGCTTCTTCCCTCAATCAGCATGTACTTTCAAGACACTCAAAAAACACCTTGTCACATACCATTCGTCACAGTCTTTAGCACCTCCTGCGCCCAGTCCAACAATCATTATTGGTGCTCCCACTCCCTCCTCCTCGGATTCCCTCATTACCACCCAGCAAAAGTGCCCTTCATCTCTCCATAGACTTTACTAATGTACTCAGCTATTTACATAAAATACAGATGTGCTCTTTGCAGTAGGCATATAAACCTTCTGCGCTTCTTTATGGCACTAAAACTGCCACTAGACAAGTCGGACCCTTTTCCCCCCAGGGAAACCACACACATATTGACAAAAGTGATGTATATATGACAGCCAACCACCTGAAACTCAACTCAAGCAAAACCGAAATAATCCTCTTTGGCCCTCACCAAAAAAACCTGGGACCCCCCATGGTGGCCCACCACGCTAGGCCCTGCACCCACCCCCGCCAACTACGCACGCAACCTCAGCATCATCCTAGACTCCTCCCTCTCTATGACCCAACAAATCAACGCTCTTACCTCCTCATGCTTCAACAAACTCCGTATACTGAAAAACATTAAAATGGATCCCCACAGAGACCAGAAAAACTGTCACTCACGCACTCATCAGCAGCAGGCTTGATTACAGAAACGCCCTCTACACCGGCACCACTCTAAAACTCAAGTGCAAACTACACGCATCCAGAACTCAGCAGCACGACTCATCCTCGACCTCCACCGACACGAACACATCTCTCCACACCTCAAATCCCTCCACTGGCTCCCCATTGACAAAAGGATCACCTTCAAGATCCTCATCCTCACACACAAATCACTCCACAACACAGGCCCTGCCTACCTCAACGAGAGTCACCTTCCACACCCCCACACGAAACGTCCGTTCAGCTGACCTCTCTCTCGCCTCTGACCCCCGCATCAAACACACCACCACCGGGGGCAGATCCTTCTCCTACATTGCACCCAAAACATGGAACGCACTCACAACCCACATTCGCAAGACCCAAAACCTACTTCTTTTCAGGAAGGGCCTCAAAACCTGGCTTTTTGAACAGTGAACCTCCTAGCCCCTTTCCCTCCCCCCCGTCCCCCCCCCCAGCGCCTTGAGACCCTCACAGGTGAGTAGCGCGCTTTATAAATCTCTTTGATACAGATCTACCTATATATATATATATAAATATATATCTACATAGATATATCTATAGATATATCCATGTACCTAGATATATCTATCTACATAGATATATATATATAGATATATACATATATTTTTTTTTAGTTGTTGTATGGTTTCCTTAGGGGCCAAAATGCCCCCCAGGGAAACCCTACAACATCTAAAAAAAAAAATGCCCCCACAGGGGGTCACCCTGCCCACGGGCGACCCCCTGTCATTTCATTTTTTTTTTTTTTTTTGAAAAAAAAAAAAAATCCCCTGGGGGGGGGGGGGGGGCGCGATCGCCCCCCCCCCCTCCCCAGGGGGCACCTACCTTTTTATTTTTTTAGGAAAATTATCCGGGGGGGGGCGGCCCGTTTTCCGGGGGGGGGCTGCCCCCCAAAAGTGAAATCCCTGGTGTCTAGTGGGGTTTCCTGGCCCCCGATCGCAGCTGTGCTGCGATCGGGGGCCAGGAAACCGTTTCAGAAGGCCTCATAAGAAAGGGGAGACTCTCCCCTTTCTTACGAGGCCTTCTGAAACTGTTTCTGGCCCCCGATCGCAGCACAGCTGCGATCGGGGGCCAGAAACAGTTTCAGAAGGCCTCGTAAGAAAGGGGAGAGTCTCCCCTTTCTTACGAGGCCTTTTCAAAATGTTTCCTGACCCCCCCGATCGCAGCTGTGCTGCGATCGGGGGAGCCAGGAAACCTGAAAGTGTTTCCTGGCCCCCGATCGCAGCACAGCTGCGACCGGGGGCCAGGAAACACTTTCAGGAAGGCCTCGTAAGAAAGGGGAGTGTCTCCCCTTTCTTACGAGGCCTTCCTGAAAGTGTTTCCTGGCCCCCGATCGCAGCTGTGCTGCGATCGGGGGCCAGGAAACACTTTCAGGAAGGCCTCGTAAGAAAGGGGAGACTCTCCCCTTTCTTACGAGGCCTTCCCGAACGTGAAAAAGGCCGTTTTCCCCATGAAAGCAGGAAGCGGCCGCAAGGCTGCTTCCTGCTTTCATGGGGAAAACACCTTTGCAACGTCAGCGCGCCTCGCGGCGCGCTGACGTCACAAAGGGGCGGGTGGGGGGCGGGGGGAGACACGGTAGCTTCCGTGTCTCCCGGGGGGGGAAAAAAAATAAAAAATAAATCCTCGGGTGCGACGCACCCGAGGATTTATTAATGCCCTTCCTGGTGTCGGCCACTGGTCGTGACCCGCACCAGGGAGGGTGTGTGGGCGTCGGCCAGTGGCCGACGCCCGCATTTAAGAGGTTAAAGTATTATTATTTTCTAGCGCATAGAAACAAAAAGCGCCAATCGGGTCATCTGGTTGCACCAGGACCGGGACAAAGTCAAACTTTCAGGCCGACCGCGATGGAGCCCTGCTCGGCTACAGGTCGCGGGAAGCCTCGGTTAAAAAGTTACCTTCTGACTTAGTCTTTATTTTGAAGTTTTTCTTCACCGGGACGAACCTGCCAGTTGGATCCGACCTCCTGGAGCCCTTGTCCGGATACGCGAAGTCGGTTTCCTCGGTGGTGATTTTTACCTTCGGACTTAGTCGTTTTTTCGAGATGAAAATCCTTCGACCGGGGTAAACCTGGATCTTGATCCGACGTCCGTGGAGCCCTTCTCGGATACGATGGCTGGAAGGTCCCGGTCAACTTTTTACGTTCGGACTTAGTCTCTTTTTTGGATGTTTTTCTTTACCGGGACGAACCACGAAGTCAGGCCGGGTCGCGGTTGAGGCAAGCCGGCTAGAATTTCCGCGTCGGGTCGGTCACTTTATGGAGCTTTTTTCCAAAAATTCTCCAATCTTTTCCAAACTTCTGGGGCTTCACCCAGATGTTCTTTTAAGGTTCTTTTGGGGTCCACAGCTCACCCCAAGGGTCCAGAAGTTCTGTGATGGTCCTTGGGAAGTGCGGACTTCAACTCCCAGAGTGCACCTGGCGCAAACTCCTTTTTGGCCACTGGGCAGTGGTCAGCTGGTCACTTTTTCAGGAGTTGGTGCAGGGGACTCTGGTTAGCAATTTTTCACCTGTAGCAAACAGGGAGTCCCTCCTTGAACCAGTGGAAGCCAGGCAAAGTCCTTCTTGTGGTGAAGCCCAAGTGTGCAGCTGGTGCAGTCTTTCTGAGTGCAGGGTCCAGGTGCAGGCCAGGGATCCAGCAGGGCAGTCCTTCTTCTCCTTGTAGTTCTTTCTTCTTGAAATTTGGTGGGGATCTGAGGCGTGGGTGCAGGTCTGCCAGTTTTATCCTTGCTCCTGGGTGAAAAGCAGGGTGGCCCTGGTCCTCCAATCAGGGACAGGGTCGTCCCCCTGTGATGACCACTTCCTGGGAAGTGTGGCAAAAATCCATCCCAGAAGGCAATAGTCTCTAAAAATCCAAAATGGATGAATCTGATTTTTGGAGGAGAGATCTGGCTGAGCCCACCCACTGGTGTGGCTAAAAATCATAAACACACCCCTCTCCTGCCCTCTCCTAATCTAATCAAGGGGGCACCTAGCTGTCTGGGGTTGCAGGATGTGGGGGTGTTGCTGGGTGCTCCAGATGTCCTTCTCTGCCTTTGAAGACCAGTTTGGCAGCCCTCCCCCTTCCTGCTTCCCCATCTGCTGAGGGGAGATTCTCTCCCCCAAGCACATTCCTTTGTGTAAAGCCAGGCCACTTCACACCTCATTAAAGTGGCCTGGCAGAAGCTGCTGCAGGCTGGCCAATCAGAGCACAGCAGCAAAAACAATGCAGAGCTGAAATTGGCAACTTTTTAGGTAAAGTCTAAACTTTTTACCTGCACTAGTTATATTAAATCCAACAACTGGAAGTTGTGGGATTTATTATAACAATCAATTTGATACCAAATTCTTGGTATGTAACATTTAAGGAGACTTTAAAATTTAAAATAAAGTCTGCCCATTCTAGCCTATGAAGGCCATTTACTTCAATGAGGGAAAAACGAATTTGGCTGTTTTTACCTCACCAGGGCTTATAAATCTATTTTTATAAAGTCCCTGCTTATAGTTACATGGCACCCAGCCCTAGGGGCAAATAGGGCACACCTTAGGGGTGACTTATATGTAAAAATAAGGTAGTTTAAAACTTTGGAAGTACCTTTAATTCCAAAGTCGAATTTGCATATAACTTTAATTTAAAAGCAGCCAGCAAGGCAGGCTTGCTTTTAAAATGACACTGGGCACCTCAGCAATGCACCTAGGTGTGCACCACCTATGCTGTGGTCCCTAAACCTACATGCCCTACCATATACTAGGGACTTATAGGTAGGTTAACTTAGCCAATTATAATTAGCCTAATTTGCATATCCATTTTATACAGAGCACAGGCCTTGGGACTGGTTAGCAGTACCCAGGGCACCATCAGAGTCAGGAAAACACCAGCATAAAGTGGAAAATGGGGGCAAAAAGTTAGGGGGCCTCTGCAATCAGCCCCAGTTTCTCACACAACCCCCCCCCAGCCCACACGCCCAGGAGACTCAGCCCAACCCTGGGAGAGTCTTCCTGGCTTGTTAGGCGAGGAAGACAGTGAAGAAAACTGGCTGTCCCTTTGCAGGGCCTACTCTGCCTTATATCCTCCTGTCAGGGTCACTCCCTCTGGGTAGTGAAGCCATCCCAACAGTAAAAGGACCCAACCCAAACTGAAACTTCCCTCTAGGGGGGTCTTCCTCCTCTCTCTCTGCTAACTTGGGTAGTGAGGTGCCCACCTCCCCTACTCCAAACTTTGCTAGGGCAACACCTAGCTTACCCAAAGAGGTCACCCAACACTTGAGCAACCCCACCATGACCAACAGGGTCAGGGGGCCTACTTTGCTATTGGCCTTGGGGTCTGCCTCCCAGGCCAAGTACAGTGCTGCCAGGAAGGCTAGCACCCAGCAGAGGCTACTGACAGCTGTCAGTACCCAGAACCACACCCTAAGCTCTCCACTGACAGGTGGCTGAGCTGCTTTAGGGGCATCTTTGGGGTCCTGGTACCCCTCTTGCTGTCTAGAGTGGGGGGCTACCACCTCCTGTGGCAGACACCCTCCTTCCACTCTCCCTTCTGTCAGTGCAGGGGCAACACCTTGCATCTGGACAGCTGCCTGACTACTCAGGAATTCCTTGGGGTCAGGTGAGGCCTCACCAGTGCCAACTCTGGGCTCCCCCCCTATTGGGGCAGAAGGCCTTTGGCTCCTTGGAACTCTCTTTAAGAGTGGCCTACCCTTCCTTTTCTTCTTTCCTTTTCTTGGGGACCCCTGTCTCCTAACTGTAGGGACTGACTCCCCAGGACTTTGGGTTGGGGGGGCGCCCTGGGCGACCACCCCATCTGTGACCAGACTCACCTCTGGGAGGTCATTGCCCAGGATACAATCTAGGGGAAGGTCAGCACTGACTACCACCCTAATCCAGTCAAGGATACCCTCCCTCTCTAGGGGCACTATGGCTACAGGTTTGGAGGTGACCTCCCCTGTGGCTATCCTGACTTTCTTTGTCTTTCCTGGGACATACATGTCTGGGGTCACTAACCGGTCACTCACTACAGTGTGACTGGCACAGGTGTCTCTCAGGCCAGTGGTAGGGATCCCATTCACTTGAATGTGGTGGAAGTGCCTACTCCCACCCTCAGGGATCACCAGCTTACCATCTGGTCCTGTCTCCCAGCACAATGCTAGGAGGACTTCATCATCTGAGGAATCCTCCTCTATGGCTACACTGGACAGCCCAGTGCTAACCACCTTCTTTGGACAGGCTGCATCTCCTCTGAAGTGACCTGTCTGCTGACAGTCAAAGCAAGCCCTACTGTCCAAGAGCTTTTTTAACCCTGGGTCTCCCTGTCTCTGCATGTCAGAGTGGGAGTGGGATTTACTCTCCTCCTTCTTAGGGTTCTGGGGTACAGAGGGAGTCTCTGTGGTGGGCTTACCACCTCCCTCCTTAGGTTTTTGGGGACCTGTCCCCCCCTTCTTGGAGTCTCCCCCCTGGGACTTGACTACCACCCTGGTTCTCAACCACTCATCAGCTGCCTCCCCTAGCTCTCTAGGGTTGGTCAGCTTAGAGTCCACTAGATGCTGGCGTAACCTTTCTTGGATACAATTGGTCAAGATGTGCTCTCTCATGATCAGATTGTATAACCCCTCATAAGTATTTACTTTGTTGCCAATAATCCAGCCCTCTAGTGCCTTTAGTGAAATGTCCACAAAGTCAACCCAAGACTGGGTATTGACCTTCTGGGTGTCCCTGAACTTCATTCTATATTGCTCTGGGGTCAGACCAAACTTCTTGACTAAGCACCTCTTCATACTAGGGTATGAATCTGCCTCCTCCCCCCTTAAGGTCAGAAGCCTATCCCTCCCTGAGTTGGGGACCAACTCCCACAAAAGGGAACCCCAGTATTGAGGCCTAACCCTTCTCATTTGGAGTGCCCTCTCAAAGGCCCCTAGCCACTTATCTATGTCATCCCCCTCTACATAAGCAGGAACCACCCCCTTGGGTAATCTGGGGCAAACTCCCCCACCCATGGACACCTCAGCTTCTTTATCGCTGCTTCCATCTTTTTTTTCTTTGCTTGCCCACTTTTTCTTTTCTAGGGCAAGCTTCTCTGCCTCCAAAGCTATGTAGGCTAGCTGGGCTTCCAGCTCTCTTTCCCTGATGGATGGGTTCTCTCCTCCTGAAAGGACCCTCTTCCTACCACTAGCTTTGGGTCTGCCCCTAGTGACTGTGTCCAGTGAGGACCGTTCCTCCTCTTCCTCACTTGGGGTCTGATGCCTTTCCTCCCCTGAGTGGTTAGAGTTAGCATCATCCTCTTTTGGTTCCTCCTCTGGAGCTTCCTCTGTCTCTACCTCTTGGGCCTCAGCCCATGCTGTCAGGGATTTAATCAGGATTTCCTTCCTGAGATTAGTGGTTGCAGGCAACCCCCTCTCAATACACAACCCCCTAAGCTGGACTACTGTCAGTGTGGGTAGGCTAGCCAGATCAAGCTCCATGGTTCCCTAGTTTTGTGTCAACAAAAACTTTTTGCAAAAATTGGAAACAAGAATTTAGAAAAATTCAATAATTGAAATTAATCCAAATTAATTACAAAAAAAAAGAAATTAAAATTAAAAATTAAAAACAATTTTTGCACTAGGACAATTTAAAGGATTTTTAATTTGTTTTATCTAAAACTGTAACGTGATATTGAACACAAGTACAGGATCCCGTCGCTGCTTCCAATTATGTTGGAAAATGGGTTATTGGTAGGGCAGGTAGGTACCTACACCTAGCAACAAGCCACAAACCTCCACAAAAGTACAGTTAGGTCTCAGTAAATTAATCCCAGCTCTACCCTTGGTAGCTTGGCATCGAGCGTCAAGGCTTAACTTAGGAGACAAAGTGTAAAGCATTCAAATATCACAAAACAGTAATGAAATAAAACACAGGAAACAGTTTAAAAATCCAAAACCAATTTATAAAAATAGCTTATATTTTTATCTTTAAAATGACACAAAAACGATTAAAATCGGTTCAGGGGAACCGGAGATATGAATTTTTAAAGTATTATTATTTTCTAGCGCATAGAAACAAAAAGCGCCAATCGGGTCATCTGGTTGCACCAGGACCGGGACAAAGTCAAACTTTCAGGCCGACCGCGATGGAGCCCTGCTCGGCTACAGGTCGCGGGAAGCCTCGGTTAAAAAGTTACCTTCTGACTTAGTCTTTATTTTGAAGTTTTTCTTCACCGGGACGAACCTGCCAGTTGGATCCGACCTCCTGGAGCCCTTGTCCGGATACGCGAAGTCGGTTTCCTCGGTGGTGATTTTTACCTTCGGACTTAGTCGTTTTTTCGAGATGAAAATCCTTCGACCGGGGTAAACCTGGATCTTGATCCGACGTCCGTGGAGCCCTTCTCGGATACGATGGCTGGAAGGTCCCGGTCAACTTTTTACGTTCGGACTTAGTCTCTTTTTTGGATGTTTTTCTTTACCGGGACGAACCACGAAGTCAGGCCGGGTCGCGGTTGAGGCAAGCCGGCTAGAATTTCCGCGTCGGGTCGGTCACTTTATGGAGCTTTTTTCCAAAAATTCTCCAATCTTTTCCAAACTTCTGGGGCTTCACCCAGATGTTCTTTTAAGGTTCTTTTGGGGTCCACAGCTCACCCCAAGGGTCCAGAAGTTCTGTGATGGTCCTTGGGAAGTGCGGACTTCAACTCCCAGAGTGCACCTGGCGCAAACTCCTTTTTGGCCACTGGGCAGTGGTCAGCTGGTCACTTTTTCAGGAGTTGGTGCAGGGGACTCTGGTTAGCAATTTTTCACCTGTAGCAAACAGGGAGTCCCTCCTTGAACCAGTGGAAGCCAGGCAAAGTCCTTCTTGTGGTGAAGCCCAAGTGTGCAGCTGGTGCAGTCTTTCTGAGTGCAGGGTCCAGGTGCAGGCCAGGGATCCAGCAGGGCAGTCCTTCTTCTCCTTGTAGTTCTTTCTTCTTGAAATTTGGTGGGGATCTGAGGCGTGGGTGCAGGTCTGCCAGTTTTATCCTTGCTCCTGGGTGAAAAGCAGGGGGGCCCTGGTCCTCCAATCAGGGACAGGGTCGTCCCCCTGTGATGACCACTTCCTGGGAAGTGTGGCAAAAATCCATCCCAGAAGGCAATAGTCTCTAAAAATCCAAAATGGATGAATCTGATTTTTGGAGGAGAGATCTGGCTGAGCCCACCCACTGGTGTGGCTAAAAATCATAAACACACCCCTCTCCTGCCCTCTCCTAATCTAATCAAGGGGGCACCTAGCTGTCTGGGGTTGCAGGATGTGGGGGTGTTGCTGGGTGCTCCAGATGTCCTTCTCTGCCTTTGAAGACCAGTTTGGCAGCCCTCCCCCTTCCTGCTTCCCCATCTGCTGAGGGGAGATTCTCTCCCCCAAGCACATTCCTTTGTGTAAAGCCAGGCCACTTCACACCTCATTAAAGTGGCCTGGCAGAAGCTGCTGCAGGCTGGCCAATCAGAGCACAGCAGCAAAAACAATGCAGAGCTGAAATTGGCAACTTTTTAGGTAAAGTCTAAACTTTTTACCTGCACTAGTTATATTAAATCCAACAACTGGAAGTTGTGGGATTTATTATAACAATCAATTTGATACCAAATTCTTGGTATGTAACATTTAAGGAGACTTTAAAATTTAAAATAAAGTCTGCCCATTCTAGCCTATGAAGGCCATTTACTTCAATGAGGGAAAAACGAATTTGGCTGTTTTTACCTCACCAGGGCTTATAAATCTATTTTTATAAAGTCCCTGCTTATAGTTACATGGCACCCAGCCCTAGGGGCACATAGGGCACACCTTAGGGGTGACTTATATGTAAAAATAAGGTAGTTTAAAACTTTGGAAGTACCTTTAATTCCAAAGTCGAATTTGCATATAACTTTAAATTAAAAGCAGCCAGCAAGGCAGGCTTGCTTTTAAAATGACACTGGGCACCTCAGCAATGCACCTAGGTGTGCACCACCTATGCTGTGGTCCCTAAACCTACATGCCCTACCATATACTAGGGACTTATAGGTAGGTTAACTTAGCCAATTATAATTAGCCTAATTTGCATATCCATTTTATACAGAGCACAGGCCCTGGGACTGGTTAGCAGTACCCAGGGCACCATCAGAGTCAGGAAAACACCAGCATAAAGTGGAAAATGGGGGCAAAAAGTTAGGGGGCCTCTGCAATCAGCCCCAGTTTCTCACACTACCTCTATCCTGTTTTTCGATTTAAATCACTATTTGGTAACTGAGTTGTACCCTCCCATTACGGTTTCACAGGTGTGGTTACCTACGTGTCAACTGCTTGCATCCTTCAAGGGCTTGTGATGTGTGACATAGGTATGTTAGCTTTACAATGGTACACCCATTATGACACTGTCATTGATAATACATTTTTACTAAATCACAGACTGACTCCAGATTGTTTTGTGTTTCAAGGGTGTTTATTGAATTGCTCAGAAATGGGAGGGGGCTGTAAAATGAGGATGGGTGATGGTGGAGGAATGTCCATGGCAGAGTCCAGTCTATTAGTCTCACAGGTGCACTGCCCATCTGGGCATAGGAAGTTGGAGCTGGGGCAGTTTAAGTATGGACAGGATAACAAAGTGGGACAGTGGGGTGACAATCAGGGTGGTCTCATTTCCTGGCGGGGGTCTTGCCATCTTGCACTGTCCTGTTCCTGGATCTCAGGGACCGCTTGCGTGGTGGTTGTCCGTCTGCAGGGGGTGGGGTGCTGGTGTGTTGGTCCTGTGGTGGGGCGTCCTGTCCACTAGCGCCGGCGGAAGTGGTGGGCAGTTCATCGTCCATGCTATTGTCAGGGGCCCCTTGGAGTGCCACGGTGTCCCTCAAGGTCTGCTGTATGTCCTTCAGCACCCCTACGATGGTGCCCAGGGCGGAGCTGATGGTCCTGAGCTCCTCCCTGTACCCCAAATACAGTTGGTCCTGCAGGCGCAAGGTCTCCTGCAACTTGTCCAGGACCGTCGCAATCGTCTCCTGGGAGTGGTGGTATGCTCCCATGATGGAGGAGAGGGCCTCGTGGAAAGTGGGTTCCCTTGGCCTGTCCACCCCCTGTCGCACAGCAGCCCTCCCAGTTCCCCTGTGTTCCTGTGCCTCCGTCCCCTGAACCGTGTGCCCACTACCACTGCCCCCAGGTCCCTGTTGTTGTTGGGGTGGTGGGTTACCCTGGGTGCCCTGTAGTGGTGGACACACAGCTGATTGACCTGTCCTGGGTAGGAAGGTTTGGGCCCGCTGGGTGGGTGCTGTGCTGGTGTTACCAGAGGGTGGAAGGTCGGTGTTGGGCTGTGCCTGTGCAAGGGGAACCGACTGTCCCGAGGCCCACAATGGTCTGGGCTGGTCATCAGGATCTAGTAGGGCAGAGCTGCTATCGTCACTGTGGGCCTCTTCTGGGGGTGGAGTGGTGTGTCTGGACCCTCTGGTGTGGTGACGGTCCTTCGGGTTCCTGCAGGGGCATAAGAGCATGATTATTGCATGTGTGTGTGTAATGGTGTGCAATGGGTGGGTGTTTGTGTACCCCAGTGCATGCATTCCTGTGTGTGGGTTTGTGTGGTGATGGTTGGGGGGGTGTACTGGGTATGTGCAGTGGGCATGCTTTAGTGATGGGTGTCCATGCTTAGTTGTGTCATGCAGGGCTTGGTGTTGGGATGGGTGGTTGGTGTCATGGGTAGATTAGTGAGGAGTTGTAGTGATAGGGGAGGGGGTGAGGGAGGGGGTGTGATAGCATGCAGGTAGGGTGGGGGATATGATAGTTAAGATTTGACTTACCAGTGTCCCATCCTCCACCGACTCCTGCAAGGCCCTCAGGATGCAAGATGGTCAAGACTTGCTCCGCCCATGTTGTTAGTTGTGGAGGAGGAGGTGGGGGTCCGCCGCCAGTCCGCTGTACTGCGATGTTGTGCCTGGAGACCGTTGAACGCACCTTCCCCCGTAGGTCGTTCCACCTCTTCCTGATGTCCTCCCTATTTCTTGGGTGCTGTCCCACGGCGTTCACCCTGTCCACTATTCTGCGCCATAACTCCATCTTCCTGGCTGTTGATGTGTGCTGTACCTGTGAGCCAAATAGCTGTGGCTCTACCCAGACGATTTCCTCCACCATGAGCTCCTCCTCGGAGAAGCGGGGGTGTCTTTGGCGTGCCATGGGGTGGTGTGGGTGATGTGTGGGGTGATGTATGTGGTGATGGTTGTGGTGAGTGTAGTGGTGTGTGGTGTTTTGTGCGTGGATGTTGTGTGGGTGATGGTGTTGTGTGCCTCTGTGTAGTGGGGTTGTCTATTCTGTGCTCTCTCTCTGTCGCCTTCGTCTCTAATTTTTGGTAGTAGGGTTTGTGGGTGATGTGGGTGTGTGTTTTATATTGTATTGGGTGTGTGGGAGTGTTGTTTGTATGTGTATCAGGTGTGAGTATTTGGAATTGTCCAATGTGGCGGTGTTTTGGAGATGTGTGTGTATTTTGAGCGCAGCGGTGTGTACTGCCAATGGAATACTGCGGTTGAAAGACCGCCGCGTGGATTCGTGGCTCGTAATAGCATGGGCGTGTTTCTGTTGGCGTGGAGGTGGAGGATTTGTTTCCGCCAGTTTATCACTGACCTTTGGTGTGGCGGTGTTGTGTGGGTGTCTGAATTTCTGCGGATTCCAAGATGTGTGTCATGATAGCTGTGGCGGAATTCCGCGGCGGTGTATTGGCGGTCTTCTGCACGGCGGTAAGCGCCTTTTACCGCCAATGTTGTAATGACCCCCATAGTGTATACTTGTCCTTTCCCATTGCAGAACTACTTTGGTCTGCCTAGAGCCAATGGCTTCACCCTTGCGTCATGGTACAAGGGGGCCATAGATGATGATGGTCAGGAGAACAAAAAAACATCATATGCCTGAAGGATGCTTCAGGCATGTGATGTTAGATACCTCTGACCTTCAGCATCCAGCTTGCTCAGCCCTGCAAGGACATGAACATTATGTGCAATGACACATAGAACTTGAAGATACACATGTAAAGCAATGATCAAATTCAATGGTCAACAGTGTGCAAGGAGACTGGCTGTATCCCATATTCATACAATGTATACATATGTTTCTCAAAAGTGTTACATTTTTTAAATACACTGAAAAGTCAGAGTATTTATTACAGAATTAGGACCATGTGTAGCTACACTCTCTACAATGTTCAAATGCTTGGCTTGTAGGTGGACATGTCCCGTTCACCAAGGGCAAACTCAACCCCTCCCAGGATTCTAATGCAACCAGTGAACATCTTGAGTATATGGTTGTAGCTCTGTCATGTCTGTGTGTGATACATGATGGTTAGAACACTGTGATGTGTATAGGGGGTGTCACCTGCAACCAAATTACAGTCAATGTGCCAACACAACAGAACTCTTTTAGAATTGACAAGGAGGCATGCAATTGTGACTGTAGGGGCAATGTAAGCAGGCCCACAGGATTCAGGAATTTATTCTGTCTGTGGTGATGTTTGCATATTTAAAGGATTGATGGTTTTGACACTTTAACCATAATCTGGTGCTTAATCTGCAGATGTTCAATACAGTAAAATTTGGTGATGCCACAAGTGGCACGAGTATAGCAAACAATGTTTCGACAGATGTAGCAGAAAAGTGGAATGACCATTGCTAAGCTTGTCTCAGAACATTTCTGTTGCCCATGTCCGTATCTGAGTAAAAAAAAGGTGCTGCTGAGGTGCCAAAAATTACCCAGTGTTACCAAGTATTAACGTGAAGGTATTAGGAAATCAGATTGTTACAAATTGTGTGTCACTTTGTCACGTTTTGTGTCATCTTGCAGCTTACTATGTTCATACATGCTACATACGCTGAACCTCTCCTGTCATATAATTCCAGTGTGACTGACTATAGTGTGTAGGTTAAGAGTTCTACTGATCAACATTTAAAATGTTCAGTGACACATACCTGTTCCTGTACCTGGGTGTCAATTCAAACGCTGAATTGTTTAAACATGGAAGTCAGTGTCCGTAAGGGAGCCATCACATTCAAACCATGGGGCATATTTACAATGAACTGGGGCAGCAAGGTGCTACGCCAAAATTGGCAGCACCGCGCTGCATCAGTTCTGAAATGCAGGGATGCACAGTATTTACAAACATACAGTGCATCCCTCTGTTTCCCCTAGCGATGGTTCTAAAGTTAGCTGATAACGCACGGAATCCTTGCACCATAGTGCAAGGGACTCTGCATTGAAGGGAATGATTGTTCATGTGCAGGATGGTATCCCTTCTTGCACATAAACTAAAAATAATGGAGCACTGGCACTTCTATCGGTGCTGCTGAATGCAGCACACATAGAAGCACCAAATCTTCATTATTTAATAATTGTTTATGTGCAGGAAGGGACACCTTCCTGAACATAAACAATCATTCATGGTGGTTTTGCTCTTTCTATGTGTGCTGCAAAATGCAGCACACATAGCAAAAGCACAAACGAGGAGAAATGAAAGCATTTCTCCTTGTTGCGCCATGCTAATGCCACCCCTGGGGTGGTGTTAGTTTTTGGCGCTGCCACAGATGAAAAATTATTGTAAATCTGGGGCAGAGACAAAAGCAATTAGTTTTACAGTGGAATGCCCACAGCAAACACCCATTGCACGCCCCTCTGCCGGCAGAAAACTGCATCAGGGGGCATTTTTAAAAGGCAGCATTAATCCAAGAAAAGTCCCTCCATTCCGTCTTGTAAATATGCATAAGGGACAGTGCCACCGGACAAAAAGTGACGCTCCAGTGGCGCTATCGGGCTTGTAAATAAACCCCCATGTATCCAATGATAGATTCTGGAAATGTGGTAGTGACATGCCAAAGTGTAGCCACATCATGATTTGGACCCATAAAAAAGAACAATTGACATCTCAACATATGTTCTGGTAGGGTGTTCGTACATTTTTATAAGTATTGATAAATCATAATTTACCTAATCTAATCTGAGGTATGACTGTTGTAATCCAGACTCAGGGGTGCCTGAGTCAGCCTCAGAGTGCTCCACATCATGCCAATGTGAAATGGAGTGACCGAGCAACTATTATACTGATGCCAAGAGGCTGCAGAAATGTAGGCCTGCTACTCTGTTGCTGTTGTTGTACATTCCAGTCTGCCTCACTGTTGCATATTGTGTGTGTCTACATGGCAGGGTTCAGGTCATATGGCTTAGCAGGTGTCGAATGGATGTCAGTTTGCAATTCTCGGTGCAATGTGTGTTTTTGTTTAACCTACGGAGGGCATGCATGAATACAGTGTCATTGGCATGGTGTGGCCAGCTGGACAAATGCACTAGTCTGCCACATGGATTGACAGTGAAATGCCAGACTCCTGCCCTATATCCCCAATGTGCCATTTCTTTGAGACATGCAGGAATGCAGTGTTATCATCATACAACACATTACACTGCTCACCCACTGGTGAGGTAAATTAGACTGGCTAGCACAATCGCAGGCACCATTGCATCATGGTCCTAGGGGAACTATATTATACCCAATAAAAGTCTTGCACAGATGAGTACTTCTGCATGCAAACACACACTCCTGAGATGCATTCACATATTTTATATGTGCACTGATGAATGCAGACTAGGAAGAATGAGTATACATAAAAGTAATTATATAAAGGTTATCATGATGTTGGTACAACTGTATACCAGATGTTTAATGTCAGGCTCAATGTATTTGCCTGAGGCTAACTTTAATAAAGTGTTCAACATCAAAGTCTTGCAGGAGGGAGTCACCTCCCCTCCATCTATGGCGTGGCTCCTTGATGCAGAGTAATCAATTCAGCAATGTGTGCTGCCTTGTGTAACTCCAGATGAGTCATGCAATGTAAAAGCACACTAGCTGTACTTGCTCACCCACACATTTTTGTGACTAACTTTGCCCCCCCATGATCCTTGACCAACACCAAAAGAGTACATATCTGGACCAGGTCTAAAATTATCTATTTACACATTGTCATAATTGAGAATCACTGGTATTATTAGTGATATGCTTGTTACTGTATTGTGACTACGTTTGCATAGTATACACCTACACTAACCTCATTTGAGTCAGTATAACATGTTGCATTTGGAGATGTCTTTGTACTGATGGTGTATTGTCCATATATCTATCTCAATATTTGGTGTACGTGTGGACTTGCACTTATGATAACATGACAATGTCAGTAAACTTTTGGAAACATCATGTAAATTTGCAACTTGATGTCATATGTGTTTACTTTGACTCCCTAGAAAACATGACAGCGGACATGGCCAGAACCTTTGAGGGCAGAGGCAACAGATATAGGTACATTAGGAAAATAACAATGGCCTACATGAGGATGGCTGCCATCTACTAACAGGCAAAGGCCAGTGGAACCTGAAAGAGTGGAAGCAGGTCCCACACAAAGACACCAGCAGCACAACCAGGATTTGGGGGTGCCTGTTAGAAGCTGCTTACCAGTACACAGGCCAGAGCAGGAACCTCAAGGGTGTAGAGTGTGCCACTGTGGCTTTCCATAGGCCACGGTGGGGCTCTCAACTGTACACCTATAGCCCAGATGCCCAGCAGTGAAGGATCATCAGCCTACAATTCTAGGATGGGCAGACATATTTGGAGGTTGAATCAGAGGATGGCTGGCATCAAAAGGGAGCAGGGCAGCATTTGTGAAATATTGTCAACAATCCAGGAGATCATTGGACGTATTCCAGGCCAAATTGCCACGGAACAGATTGCAGGCCTAATTTGACACTCTTCCTCTTGGCATAGGCTCTTCCTGTTTTATTTTTTGTGGAATTTGCTATAGCTAGTTAGCATAACAATATTTAGGATGGAGTATAGGTGTACACACAGTGTAGTTAAGTGTTAGTTGATCAATATTTTAGTAAGTAGTAGTTTTGAAGACTGTTTTTACAATGTTAGATTTTTAAATTCGGTGAGTGGTTTAATGTTTTGTGTGTATAAAAATAAAAATAACAAACATATTAAAAGCAAACATTTTTAAAAATATATAATTGTTTAGGATTACAGGTATAGGTTGTATATGTTTAGGATGTAGTTGCTGTTTGTATTGTACCTTATGTGTACTAAGGGGGCGGGATTGATGTTTAACTTGTCATGTGTGCATAGAGCTTAATCTAAGTTTATATAAGTTAAGTTAGTATAGGATAGTGTTGTGGATAGTTACTGTATAATAGGTAGGTTTATATAGTTTAATAGTTCTTTTACATTAAAATATTTATCATTGTTCTCTAGGTGGTTGAGATTTACTTTAGACGAGGTGCAACCATTGATTTGGGTATTTGGGAACATGTTGCATCTATTGACCAGATGTATTAGTAGGTATATGTTGCTTTTACAAAGACCTATGGGCAACTGTAGTTTGCCCTCAGTATTTCTGTAGGGAACCATTACCATGCTTGAGACAGAATAAGGTTCAGTAGGAAATTGATCTGAGACATAGCAAAACACAAGTATTAACCCAATGAAGCATCCTTTGAGAAAGTGAGTGGATATGTAAGTGTTTCATTTGACTTTTCGACACAGAATGCTGTTCCCTGCCTGCACTGTGACATAAACTGCTGCATACCACTGACAATTCACCCCCTTGCACCATTGTGCAAATATGTCTAAATCATTGTGTGTATTTTAAATGAGCGAGAAGTGGCACCTGCCTAGTCACCATACATCATTATTTGAACACAGTATTGCTTAGTATGCCACATCATGCAGCTCACTTATGGGGAGAGGATAACAACAATGTTTAAACTTATGTCTCCCATGTACACCTTCCCTGGGGAAGTATAGAATTCATTTGGTTTCACTGGTTCTTTACTCATGCTAAACTTGTATGTGAAAAGGAATTGATATGTGCATGTACTCACGTTAGGCCTCTCTGTGGCGGAGTAACATGTTGTCTAGTTTGTCCTGTGGTAAGTTACTGAACACCTATAAGTATACCTGGGGGGGCAAGGAACACTTGCATGCCTTGTTCACTGCCATTTACAGTATTGGATTGCCCTTGCACATCCTTTTGTGACACAAGTACAAGGCAAGTCCATGAGGAATGTGGGCATGGCAATCTCCCTTGTACTGGAACAAACATTTGTATTTGAGTATGTATGTTGTGTGAGGAGTGATTTACTCACATTTGGAAATGATGCTGTAATCTTTACATGGGAATATTGATGTTGACAGTTGTTATAGCCTCCCATTTATAGGTGGTAAATTTGTGTGTGTGTACATTGTCAGAATGTTCTTGCTCTGTGTCCATCAAGAGAATACATCTTGTTGATACACTGTCACATGACATTGATAAGGTATGGATTGCTCATTATGGCCCTTATTATGACCCTGGTGGACGTGGTATTTTGGAGAACAGTACTGCTAACAGGCTGGCGGTACTCTTCCCCAAAATATGACATTGGCGGTTTGGCCCAAGCCAAACCGCCAATGTACCACTCCGTCCGCCAGGGCGGTAACAGCCGCCGGGCTGGAGACTTCAGTATCCAGCCAGGCGGCCATCACTGTCCCACCCGCGGGATTATGACCCCACCTACCACCATGGTTTTCATGGCTTCCTTACTGCCACAAAAACCATGGCGGTAGGCACTATCAGTGACAGGGAACCCCTCCCCTGTCACTGATAGGGGTCTCCTCCGCCACCCTCCCCCTCCCCAGATGCCACCCCCACCATCCTCTCCCACTCTAGACCCCCCACGACAGACATGCACATTCACGCACCATCATACACACGCATACACACACTCATACCTACATTCACCCATGCTTTCATACATCCATTCACACACACATCCACACACACTTACATACATACAAGCACCCACGCATTCACACAACACAACATGCATGCACACTCACAACCATGCATGCACACACGCATTCCACACGCCACACACCCGCATGCATGCACATACAAACATACACCCACACCCACCCCCCACACATACAACACCCTCCACCTCCTTCCCCTGTCAGAGCACCCGACTTACCTGATTGCAGGGTGTCCTACGACAGGAGATGGGACAGGGCGCTGCTGCCAGCTTCAGTGTTCGCCAGTAGAACACCGCCAGGCCGTATCATGTGTCATCCTTCAGGTGGAATTCTGGCTACAGTCATTATATAGCAGACAGTAGGTAGCAGCGGCAATGGTGTTTTGGCGGCCGTCGCCGTGAAGGTAGGCGGTCAATACTGCCGTTGACATAACGAGGGCCTATATCTTTTCAATGGGTGTACTTGTTGTAGGTGCACAGATAAAGACAGCATGTGCAATTGACTTTAGCCCAGTCTTCTTTTGCTACAAACAAGTGGTTTAGGATATTACACAGACTTTTCATAGGCAGACCTTCTAGAAACAGCCTAACAAAACTCCTCATGGTTTTAGCAAATGAGAAGATTATTTTTAAATCCAGAATAATGGATCCTCACATTCATCCATGTGAGTAGTACATTTCAAATTTGAGCAATACAGATAGTCATTGAGTACGATTTGATGACCAGACAAAGTCTATGAGGAGCAGGTCAGATGACATTTAGAGGAAAGGAGTATTTCAGTGAAGTGTAACAAATTGCCATTAGAAATGGTTGGCTTCTTTCAAAATACACAAGTGGATAAAATAAACAACTCCACAAAAAAAAACTACTGTTCTGGGTGACAAAGAAGGTGGCATGATGTTCAACACAGGACCGTAAAAAAACTGTCCGGGGGCATTCACAAATGTTCATATGGTAGTTCTTTGACAGAAACTGGTGAAGACCACATCGTCCTCCTCGGAAGCATGTTCTGCCTCCCCTGCAATTGATGTTGTTTGAATAGGAGCAAGTTGAGGCACACACACATCAGAGGGAGAAGAAGTGGCTCCTCTGTTCCCAACAGTATTTGTGAGTGCCAGTAAGAAAGCATGGAAATTCCTGGCAAGGTTATGCTGGTTTGCCAACAAAGCAACAATGTTGCTATTGAGGGAACCTTTTGATGCAATGAAGGCATCAATCTTGCACTCCATGAACCACATGGTATTATGTATAGCCCCCAGCTGCCTGACAACTTCACCGGTGTGAGATGTAGAGGGCTGTTGTTGTTACCTCTGCCTCATAACATCAGTGATGTCGGCTGGGGACTCATCAATCTGATGGAGCCAAGAGTAGGTGTCTGTTATGGCATTGGTGAAACCTTTATTAGTGCTAAGACTCCTGCAGACTCCTTCAAAAGTGGCAGTTATTGTCTCCATCCCTGACTGCACCTCATTACACTGTTAAAGAGGACAGTCATTGACTGTAAGAAGCGCTGGCATGATTGCAAGTGCAGAACAAAGGAGAAACCTGGACATCAACCACAAGGCAGCATTGCAGTCCAGAGTTGGAAGTCCAGCACCCCAAGAGGAGCTTGATGAGTTGGAGGAGATGGTGGTAGCTGTCATCCCTGAGAAGGTGGTGACAGGAGTTCCAGGACACAACAGTGCAGCAGATGATGAAGTACAACAACAACAGGGTAAGTCGCAGTGGGTGCAATGTGATAATTACGCAATATCAAAAGGGGGAGGCAGACATGTCCCAGTGCTGAAATGCACTCTCTGCAGGCTAAAGGGTAGTATGCTGACACACATATGGTGAGAAAGCAAAGATATGTACTGTGCACTGACCTCCCACAATTAGCACGTCCCAGTACAGAACCATCACCTCACTTTCTTCATTGTGTGAAGTGCAGCATTATACCACATATACTCACTATGTGCCTCATGTACGAGGAAATGATGCATCGCAGCCAGACAGCCAGCTTGCTGTGCTGTGTCATCTAGAAAGTGCATGGATGTGTCGCTTTCACTGAAATTTAATGCATGCCTGTACTTTCCTCAGCGATGGCACACAAACTGCTGTCTAGCTCCAATGCAGGAATCCTTGCACCATGTAGCTATTCAGTCTCACTTGGGCCTATGCACAATAATCTAGGATGTAAATCCTCAGAATGGAATGGCTGTGTTGTAGGAAAAACAAGTGATTTGAGGGGGGGCAGGTGTGGGTGATGGCATACACACATAGGGACATGGCAAGAGATTTGTCTATTGTACCCTGCATGAAACTTAATTGAACCCTTCTTAAAATGGCGGGCGAGGAGTGCACACAGGTTTCAGCTGCCATGGAAGGGACCACAGGACCTCATCCCAAGTAATCAATTAGTAATGTGAGAAATGCACAACTAATACAAACTAATGATTATATGTGGGCATAGTGGGACACTGCTCTGCATGGTAGGTGCTGACTCTTCATGGTAAAATGACATTTGGTTTGAACACCGAGTCTGTGCATACTGAGGAGGTGGGAATGGACATGTGTACTACATGGTACCTACACAAATACACATGCACCACTAGGTCTGACTGTGCAACGCTTGTGGCACACCTGGGAAGGGATGGCAAAGAAAAGCCTATTGGAAGACTACTACTTATTGGACCGGGAGGAACATGTGGCACATGCCAGGAAGGAGTATGATGCAATTGTGTCACATACACAATTTGAATGATGTCAAACAGGGATTTGATAAGGAATACCAAGTAACACCAACCCACCCCAATTGATAGGACTCCTGGAGGCTGAAGTGGGTGGGCCTACTGATGTGGGATTCAGATGTAGGGACTTGCCACGAATCACACAACCACTAAAGTGTGGGGTGAGGCCCTAGCAATTGCTGTCTATAACAAAACAACATGAAGTCCCACTGTATGTGAGCATGTATGATCAACATGTCATAAGCATGTGAGAATAAATAGATGATCTGGGTAGGGTCACTGTGTGCCACTTACCTGTTTACCAGGACTCAAAGGTCAGTAATCTGGGGAGGTTTTTACACATACAATGGCATCGGTCTGAGTCATATGACATGTGACATTCTGCAGATAAACAACTCACATAAGGTTGTTATGGGGGGAATGTAAGTGAGCTAAACTACCCAGTAGGACAGGGCCCAATCCCTCTGAGCAAGCACACAGTGACTGTGAGAACAATCCATTCATAACATAAATCTTGGGAAACTGTGCATCAATACCCATGTCCAACAGGCGTACTACACATCACTGTTCGACTCAAGGTCCCATGTATGAGGAAATGATGCAGTGTGGTGCTGCAAGCCAGTTTGCTGTGCCGGGCTGCATTATTTTGAATGTGCAGGGATGTAGTGTATTTACCAAAATGCCACACATATTTATACTTTCCTCAGTGATGGTGCAGAATGCAGCACACATTGCAATAGGAACAAAATGGATACTAAAATGTAAATTCTCTCCATTGCACCACTTCAATTCCACCCCTGAGGTTGTGTAGGAATTTGGCACATTTCCAAATATCTAAATGTGGGAATATGTCACATTTCTTTGGATTCCATGGGTGTTGCTGGGGAACACCCACAGCAACACTCAAGGAACTCACCTTTTACGCAGTGTAATGCATGAAAGGGTTACACATTTTCATGACCATGACAAGCTATATAAGTTGGTGTGGTGTGCTGTGGCATTGCAAATTAGGGACCTGCACCGGAGTTCCAAATGCAATGACACTCCAGATGCGCAGTGTGCTGCTAGGGCCTTAGAACTGAGGTGCTGAAAGTGTTCCCTTGGAAACCTTGATTGTAAACATTTTGACTCATGTTAACATCTAACAGAGCTCAACATTAACTTACCTTCATTCCATTGCATAGGCCGACACCGCACCTCCTGGCCAGCTGCCTGTCCTGGACTTCTCTGATGATGTGGCTGACCAGCTGCAAACCATACATCTGGATACCCTCCAGCAAATCCAGGGTGCCATCCAGACACCATCTCCGGTAGCAAGGAGGCTATACATCATTGTGGGGTCTCCATATAACATACACCACCTCCCAACCCATCCGGAGCCCTAGACTCCTTGGACCCAGGACTTACATCCTAAAAAACTGTGGTAGAAGTACAGCAGGAGCTGGCAAATATAGTGTGGGTGGGGATGGAGACAGTGGTGGGTAACCTAGAGGCAGTCGATAGGTGGATCAGTCCAAATAAGGACAACTCAGCTTCCATACGAGGAATCTACTCACCACTTTGTGGCCTCCAGTTCCTGTTTGACATTGTTGGTGCCATGGGGAAGACACATGACGAAATGCTCAGCCAAAGTGCCACCAGTGAGGTTGCAACAGGCTGGGGGCACTACAAAATGTCTTGAAGTCCATGGAGTAGAAGCAGGAGACCCTCATTGCCACCTTTGGTACCCTTCATCATGACGTTGCTGCAGTGTTGCAGAGCCTGCAGGTCCTCCTTGCTACTCTGCTGCCTCATGTCTTGCCACAGATGAGAGCTGCTGTGCACACAGCATCCACATCTTCAGCCCCTGATATGTTTGTGTCGCCCTCTATTTCAGCACCTACAATACCCCTGTCCTGAGAGGTACCACATCAATCAGAGGATGAAGATTTGGAAGGAACATCTTTCACCAGAAAAACTGCCTGGTAGTATTTCTCTGTGGCAAATGCCCCCTTTCTCCTTTGCTCTGTGCTTAAGATCATGCCAGTCTTAAAACAACTGGCACTGTCCTCAAGTTGACTCTCCCACTGTTGACCTCTCACATATGTGGACTGTCATTGTGGCCAGTCTTCCCTATTGGCAATGTGGTTCTCTTCCTCACTAAAGCACTTCTCTCCTACACATGTCCCATGACGTGTTACCTCCCATGGACTCCGTCTGGACATCCAATGGCTTGCTACATCTGGTAGGATTGCTGTCTCATGGAATGTACATCAGTACTGCACGTAGATTAAACATGCAAATAAAATCACTTACTACAACCTTTGTATTGTATGTGTTTCTGAAGCTGGACCAATATGAAGATGTTGCTTTGTGTGAAGCAAATACGCTGACTACTTACCAATGGGATATGTATGGATTAAAGTCAGAGACAAAATCACACAGACTGAGTGAACATAATTGATGAATATATGTATGCTGATTAACAAACAGTTCCTGAGGCTCCCAAGCATGTCATACAAAAGGTATAATGCATTAATTATGACAGCTGATGTAACTCACACCACAAGTGGCTGGCCTAAGCAAGGATAGTAGCAACAATTCAACATTTATGTGACAACCAAATGATGCAAGTATTAGGCTGTGAGAGGCAGGCATACGTTTCTGTAACAAATCCTAGATTTAGGGTGAGTGAAATACCAACAACTTTCAACCAATGCATGTCCCATGACTTACCAACACAGAGCAACTCCATATGAATACCTTTTCTGGGATGTGTTCTATTCACATCCAGATTGCCATGTACATTGCTCAACAATGTTTTATTAATAGCTGACGTGACCCCATTGACAACCTGACAGGTACTTGCACATAGGGAATACACCTAGTCATGCGTGTTTCCATATACTGCTTTCAAGGCAAAGGGCATGTACCTAGCATGACCTGTGCAGACATGCTACCTCCTAGACAGTGAATCATGATGGCGACTATAATGTAGGAAACAACAAGTTTTAATAAAACTATAAATATTTCACTAAAACTACCTACCCTACCTATCCAAACCTAACCTGCACTACCTTATACTAAGTTATACCTAAAACTAACTTAACTTATCATATACATTTAATGCCACATGATAAATATCAAACCCAAGCCCTCTTAAAACACATTTGTAGACATGGACAACAATAACTACAGCTATACATGAACTAACTAAACATCTTGGCCTGAACAAATATATTTCTTGTTGTTTTTGAAAAATGTTTAACTTGTTTTTTATGTTAATAACAACACATACCTAAAACATCACCCACCCCCCCTAAAAACACCCAATAAAAAGAAACCTCTAAAAAAGAGCCCACCCCTGATAAAAACTATTATGTATTACAACTAACCTATGCTATACTAACTTATCTAAAATTAACTATCTAAGTATCCCAACAATAAAAACAACTATATACAAGGAGGAGCAATATAAGGGTCCATTTGGCCCATTCTGCTCCTCAGGGTTTAGGGACAGCTGCCTTTATCTCATGGAGCAAGATGATCATCTGGTCAGGCTCGTGCTCAAGTCTGGACCCCCAGAACTTTAAATCAGCCACTTCTGTTCAAATGTCCCACTCAAAGTCAGCCCAAAGTACATTTGGTATGGCATGTGGTGTTGATGAGGCTTTTGTTGTGATGGTGCAGGTAAATGGACCTGCCCTTGCAGGCCCACCCCTGTCTGCAGCCCGGGCCTTGCCCTTTCCATTGTGGGTGGAGATTGCTTGTTCCATGGTGGGAGTCTCTTGGGGAAAGGCGCTCCATAACCCCTGTGCTTTCTCCCAGTCATATGTTTGCCCATCCTCCTGAAAGCCTTCCACACCTGGCATACGTGGCGATATTGTTCGGTCCTACGTTCATATTTTCGCTTCTGGGATTGTATCATCTTTCCTGATTAAAAATAAAGAATACATGTCATACAAAGGTTTAGTAGACAAATGAACATCAACCATGCCATGTAAATACTATTTGCAGACATTACACGTTGACCATAACAAATCACAATAACATCTTAAAGGGCAAAGTTAATATACATCTTCACAAATATCCACCATCTCAATATTGATTATGGTCAAGGTACCAAGGCTAGCTAATGTTGCACAATAGCAGTGCCTCCTTTTAGGACATCTTTGAATGACCATGTCATCATCGACTATGAGCATGATAAACAGCTGTTTAGTGACCATGGTAGGGCACCCTTAACATGTTGCATTGCTCATTAATGTCCCTTCTGCATACGCCATTGCCTTTAGATCTATTGGCATATACTAGAGTCATCGAAGCAAGGACTACAAGTTCGAAGTACTGTATCACAACATTATGTTCTGGATATGGCAAGGACACATATATGGAGACACTGCAACATGAAATCTACATGAGCCAAGTATCATTTGTGAGACTGGAGTGTGGATAACTCACTCACATCACACAGAGAAGTGTGAATCTACTCCCATATCTACTCATGTCAGTACATGGTTGGCTGTGCCATGACTTCTTGAATGCTCTGTGGGAAACTGGATGTGTCCCACTATGCAGTCCATTGACTGTACATATGTGTCCAAAATTCAGGTCACCTTGATGAACACCAGCACTCAGCACAGCTATTTGATATGTGGATTCATGCATGCCCTACATTACATCGGCACATGGATCTTGAAATGGCAATGGCTAATGCTGTTCATTGTGTGAACCTGTTTGCATAACATCCTGTAGACTATCAGAGCCAGCACTATCTGAAGCTGGATTGAGTATTGGCATGTCATATGGCAATGTTGTAAAGTCATCCCTCTGGTCTAACACACATTTCCAGATCTTTGAGGATAACAGGGGATGGCAATGTTGCTACATACAACATAGATTATGGGGCATCACACCACCGTGGGCTGGCAATTGAACTGCAATTTCAAGTGTGGAATTTGACCACTGTCCTGCTAACCTTAGGGCCCTATGCACACAATCCTCAGTCCTGGAAGAGTATGAGCCACTATGATGTTCCTGTGGCACACACAACAGTAACATGAACTGTAAACAACATATTGCCACCCTGCATGGATGTGTAGGACCCTGTACTTCTGGCAGATATTCTTATTGTCATCACTGTGTTATGACTCATACACCATGTGTGGGCTAGCCAGGCACATCAGACATAGATTGCACCATGAGTAACAATAGTCTATCTGTGCACATGAAAAGTGCTTCTCAGCTATACAGTGCCCTGCCAAGTTCACTGATGGTTCCACCACCACATATGTTCATAGCTCCTGGCACAGTGGTCATAGCTCTTTGGTCATACCAGCAAATCTGTGGGCCCTCAGTGATAGTCATCTGAATTACCTTGAAATTAGTCAGATGCAAATACACAACCTGGACACAACCTCTACCTTACTGTCCATATAAATGTATAGCATATGGAGTTTGATTTTGTATACAAACACTTTGTACATGGCATTGCATCAGGCATGCAACATCACACACAATCCTTGCACTACCCATTAAACATACAGGATGACACTCATTGGTAGCATTCAGGTTGTGGAGGCTTTCCACCTCTCCAGTCGCATATGGCTTGTGTCCACCTGCAGGGAATAACATAAGTCATAGCACTGTGAATGTTGAACAATTAACACTGTGGTCAAATATTGCACATTACACATGACTTGCAAATGGCCATTGAAGCCTTGTGGTTGTTACAACTCAAATAGGCAATTGGACATGTCTCAATGACATACATTGGTAGACCAGGCTGACATGTACACATTTGTGCTGGAATCATACATACATGTCTTAGGTACATTATTCAAGGCTTTCAAATGACTTACTACTCAAAAACTTTTCAAGGCTAGCTGTGTGGAATGGTACTCTGGACCTACCTCACTCACAGAACACACTCAGCCATGACTACCAATACTCCTGCTTAACACTTATCATCACATGCACATGACTATGTAATCTACAACAGCAGTTAGACATCCTTGTCCCCTCAATTAACATACACCGGTAGATGTTTAATGCTGGATGGTCAAAGACAATGAACATACATGTTTTCCCCATCCTCAAACCACAACATTTTTATTTCAGGTACAGACATGTGGGTGACATATACAGGTGAATGACAGTCCACATGTTATAACCATGTCCAGAGATATATATATATATTGCCTCATCTACTTGAGACATGATTCACTGAAGCATCTCTAAATAGGATCGCTAATGCTAAGGAATATCCACCAGGGTGGCATATGTTGACATATGTCCTGGCAACAGGCCATGTATTGAAATTTTACACACTTCCTCAGGCTGTTCACAGCACATCTGGTGACGTGCACCTTGGTCCTAACAGGAAAGTGTCCGACAGGTATGCTAAGGACACTGCTCATTGTGGGCACTTGACAGCCCAGTATTCAGAATACTTTGTGTCATGCTTTGTCTCTGAAATGACTGTTTTGGGGTGTGATGGCATTTGAGCCCTGACATATGTCAAACACTGACACAACGTGCCACAGTTACCAGCCCAAGCATCACCCAGTACCACCAGAGCAACATGTCTAGTGAGTTTAAATGGCACAGTGTGTCAGGCCATGAACACAAGGCTGGTAATGCATCAGAGTCATACATCACATCAGGGGTAGCATCACAGTGGCCCAGGGGGAATGATATGCCTTATTCATCCCATTTTGTCCACGTCCTATGTGTGTTGCTTTCTACAGAGCATATAGACAAGGGGAAACACTATTGATGGTTGTGTATGGGCAGGACGGTGTCCCTTCCTGCACATGAACACTTTTCCCTGGCAAACATGAACTCTTACACCATGACACAATGGTGCATGCATTGGTGCTCATCAGCAAATTGTGGGTAACCCCAGGGGACAAGGACAGGAATGTGACTTATGTCATAATTAGGGTGCATTGCTGTAATTGTCATTGACGCTGGTTGGTGTAGCAACATGACTTGCAGCCCTGCCCTGTGTCCTAACTTAGTAAAGGAAGCCCTATGGCTAGCAGACATCTAATTGCAAATGGAAAACAGGAATCACCCACAAGATTGGATATTTACCAACAGTTCCACTGATCTCAATTCTAAGGTAGTCAAGGAGATCATGTTCCCAGGAGATGATGTCTGCCTATCGATGTTCAAATTGGTGGGTTGTCTGCTCCACCTTGAAGATCCACTGCATGTGGAAGCGGACCTTCCCCCACTTCAGCTTGCGTGCCTCCGCCCTGTACCCCAGAATCACTCAACCACCAATGGCCACCATAATTGGGAGGTAGTGGGTGACCAGCCAATGATGCCACCAAACTTATCTGCACTCATGTGATGGGCCCTTCCCTTCCCCAAATGTCCCACCTTAAACCCACGATTGATGTAACAAAAGAAAAAAATACGGCCCGAACTACCCCAACAAACTAATCTACCACAAGGACAAACATCCAACAGTATACAGTTAATTACAACACGATTTATAAATAAACACAATAAAATGTAAGGGACACAACAAAGACAGCAGACAGCACAATAGACTCCAGAAACAGCACCCCTAAATCCAACACCAACAGCACACAACCTCTCCCAAGCACAGACACAAAGACTGTGAGTGTAAAAGAAAGTGAAAGTAACTTTACAGTTCCTGGTTTGCAGCATGGCTGAGCCATTGCATCACTTAATGGGCAGATGTGGCACATTCTGAGCCAATGCTTAGTTTTTTTGATGCTTCATGCCAATGTGTGGATTTTTGAGGATGCATGAAGAAGCACCGTGAGGAAGTTTGGATGTGTCACATATGATGTGTCATTGTTGGAATACACAATGGCTTAAAAAAAACATTAGAACAATGTGTTGATTTTATTGATGCAATGACTGAAATATGTATGTATATGTATGGTGTCATGTGGATTTTTGTTGTTGTTGTCATATGGATTATTGTGTTGCCTGTGAATTGTTGTGTTTACTACCTCCTCTCTTTCCTTGTGTCTAATGTATGTTTCATAAGTGTACATGGGTGAAAGTACGTAGATTACAAGGATCAGACCATGCAAAGGGCACATTTACTATGTTTTGTTGACATTACACCTTCGAAGGGTTGCACCATGTGCCAACTATGTGTTGGCACCTGAGTCCATTGCTTAGTGTACTTCAGGGAGGCCAGGGACTTGCCGTAGAATGTGGAACACACACCCACATCTAGGGCAGCGCAGACTTCTGCCGATATGTGCTGTACCCCAAAGTGCAGACAGAAGGCTGTCTGGCAATTTGGGGAGGTTATTGTCTCTGGTGCAAGTAAGTGTTGTGATAGCTAGTGCACACATGTGAAGGGATATGTGAATGGTTCAATTTACCCATGTCCCCCCCCCCCAGAGGCCTCCCACCAGGTGGCACACTGCTAGTTTGCCTCCAAAGATTGTCTCTGCGCCTGGCACCACATTTTACAATGACCGTACAATCCAAGTCAGAGTTTTGTTCACAATAGCCTGGGCCCAGGCTCCCCTGCAATATCTCTTGCTCCCACAGCCATTATGAGTGTCTAGTCAGTTTAGCTTTGTTATGAATGTCTGCACATACATGCCCCTCACCTTCACACATTTGCAGGGAACACCAGGGGACAGCTCAGTGTTTCAAATGGCCAGTGTGCACCTGCACTACTCATACCATGCTGGAGTTGGTGGAGATGACGTTAGACTTGAGGTGCCAATTCCAAATGGATTAGCATGTGAAGGTGACCTGACTAGTCCATTTCACATGATTTGTGGTGCACATGATTCACACTCATGCTGAGGTTGCAATGTTTACACAATATGCATACCTTTGCATGACCCAGAACTTGCTAAGGGCAGCAAGGTGATGTACCTCAAACTGTTATTACACTCTGCATCAAGGTGGTGTTGGTTGTGCATTGCAGTGTGTGTACAGGTACAACCCCCATGTTTTTAAACTTTGTGACAGGTTCAGTTGCAAGCATGTCAGACATCCCCAGGAGAGCATCAACAAGGATGTATGAATTGATGTGACATTGGCTCATCTGTTTCAATGTGTCCTGCATCATCTAACCCACATTGGCCATGTTGGACTGGGCCATGGATTATACATGTGCATGACATGTTGAATAAACTGTGATACCAAATGATAGCAGATTGTTAGGATATCTGAGCGTCTTCAACAGCCACATGTTGACATCCACATTTTTACATTTGTCACTCAGGTGATCCATGTGGGCTGTCCAACACTGATGCACAAACAATGTCCATCATCAACACACATGGCAATTAGTGACACTTGTGAGCATCTTGAGGTGCATTCTGTTACTCAATCCCTGTAAGTCCATGATATGCCACATAGCTGGACTTTGCATGAGCAGATGGATGCTGTTAACAAGCTTGTATCACCAGATGATCCATGTGAGAGGTGACACTGGCATCATCAGCCTGTGGTGCCTAGGCTCAGATCTGTGTGATTTGCACTCCTATGTGTACCCGCAAGTTGCTTGGATTTTGCTTACGGGACAGGAAGTCTTATTATTTCTTTATGGCATTAGTCATTATGAATTCAACAGTGGCAATCAATGGAATTATTTTATGACACCTTTACCTCCTATCTTGCAATATTTATTCTTAAGTCATATCTTACAATGTAGGCCTAAAGAGCTAAGTTCCAACAATGTTAAAAGACCTTGATGTGCAGTGTTCCCCTCGCCAGGGCATATCACACATCTTATATGTCCCTGCTCATAGTTAAATCACACCTTAGGTGTGTATTGTAGGTAAGAATTATGTGGTTTTTCTTCCTTGGAAGTACAATTTATTCTCAAATACATTTAGCACACATTTAACTTTTAATTTACTGTCTGTAAGGCAGAGCTGACTTCAGAAATGACAGCATCAGCACAGCAGTGACCACCCCAGTGCAGGGAATCTACTGGGCATCTAAGCTTCCCTGCTCTATTATAAACTACTTACTTGTTAGTAGTTTTAGTCCCCCTTACACTGTCCTCTACTAGCAACTTACAGGAGCCTGTCATTGGCAACTTTACTTGCACAATTTTACCATATATCTTTTATTCGGAGGAGTGGCCCTATGCCTTGTTAGCAGACCCAGGGTATAGCCACGGTCAGTCACCACCATTATCAGTCAGTAAAATTTGTTTGCATATGCAAATAGAATGACTTTCTCACAATGTGACTGGCCAGATACTTTGGCTACACACTGGTTGTGATGACATGTGTTATCTTACATATCTACACTTCCACTTCTTGTCACACTCTTCTGATATTGTGAAAGTCAATCACACATGTACCCCACACATGACCAGTGTTTGGTACTTCAGCAATGCTGCTACTATTGATGGTATATTTTGTGCTTGTTCCTCATCTGCCCCATACTCATCGTCCAGTTCTTCCTGATCCTCATTGTCATTGGGCATAGCAGCTTATGTCCTGCACATGTGTTCTGCAATATGTATCACATTAGTATTGGTTTCTTTGCTATTGGTGGAGAGTGGGGTACTTGTGTACTTTGGAAGTCCCCTCCACAATGTAGCAGGTTCTGCTTAGGACATGATAATAACTCTGCTTTGTTTCTGTGTTGGTGTGTTTGTGAGGAGTACTTACCTACAGCTGCAGACTATATCCTTTGTCAGCTGCACAGTGAGTAGGGGTGGATTGAGGGAATGGTCATTACAGCCAATTAACTATTATTTACAGACATTGCCATATAGTTTTGCCCCAATGCATCACATAGTGATTCATATATATCTGTTTTCCGTTTGTGCCAACATTCCATTGGGAGATATGAGTTTTCAGTTCAACATGTTTGTTCGACAGGCAATGCAATCATTACACACTGTGCTTTTCAGAGATCAGTGCATTGTCTTTGAGTTTGATGACACTGTTCACACGTGATTGGCAAATTTTGTGGCATACTTATAGTTTCATGAGGGTGGGTGTATTTCTTTTAGTGGGACTGTGACAAACACTCAAAAGACATGTTAGATGAAATCATTCATTCACATGTTTGGCAATGCCATGCCTTCATTCACATGTGTTTAGGAAAATAAATTTTCCACAATGTGTGCACCTGGAACAGTGTTCTGGATGTCATGATGTTGTGGTGGCTCATCCTCCTACTCCTCCCTTGGGGCTCCTATTCTTTGTCTGAGGGGACATTTGTCCTAACACATTGTGTGCAGTATTGCACAAGCCAATATGACTTTGCAGACCAAGGGGGTACAAGCGTCTCCCCCCAGAGACGTCCAGTCAGCAAAACTGTCCCTTGAGTAGGTCAAACGTCCACTCAATGATGTTTCCTATGCTGATGCGCGCCTAGTTGTAGGCCTTTTCTGCCTCTGTTTGTGAGTTTTCATATGGTGTGATCACCCATTGCTGGATGCCATATTCTTGGTCAGATGATATCTAAAAAATGGCAACAGTATCATTGTGTTGAATTACTGTATTTGCATACGTCCTACACATGTGTATGTGTATTGGTATTGTCATGCACTTCTCCCATTTATGACCACATGTTAGGCCAATCATGCCAGTTTACTAACATTTCCAGGGCCCTGTTTACTCACTGTATGTGATATCACATGCAGTACATGAGCAGATACATTATACAATTCAACTTGAATGCCATATTTCTGCAGCAGAGTTTGGGGGTAGCTGATTCCCATCACTTTAGTCCATATAATGTTTTGTGTCCATACTACGTGTGTGGTGAGACAGAATGTGAATCTTTTTTGGAGGTTCAGCCTAGGTTTTTGGTAACATGCCAGACATGACTGACACTGACACATGTATGGCTCCATGGTCATCCCCGGAAGTTGGTGTTGGCCAATGCTGATGGAAAATGACACACAGGGGAAAACGTGACGTTAGAGGCCTCTAGCGTTACTTTGTAAATAAGGAGTTATTCATGTGCCGCCAGGGGGCTTTTAAATAAGCTCCATAGTTTCCTAGCACTGACACAGTCATTTCCAGATTCCCCAACAGTAGACACTGAGAACAATCTCTGAAGGGGATAGCCACATTCACACTTGAATGTATGCAACAGCTGAGGCTCACTCCATTTCCTCAGATTCCAGGGTGCTCATCTGCAGAGAGGGGCAAATCTCTTCACTCATCCCCACTCTTTTGAACAGGTAGATGACTCCTCTGACACTCATAATTCAGACCCAGGAACTCTGTGTCATCTCCTACACACTGATGACACCAAGATCATACAATAGCTCTTAGTAGACTCCAATATCACCAACAGTTGTTATATTGTGCCAATGTGGTGGTGCTGATATTCTGCAACATTAACTCACCCTGGGTGCCCACATGACTAGACACAAACCCCTCCAACTCCAATGATCCCAGAAATCTGTCCTTTATCCTGGACACTGGACATGTGACTTCATAATATCAGTAACAAATCCACCCCTTTCCAGATTATTAGCATGGTCATACATTTGTTCAAATGGCTCCCTCTTGACATGTGAGATCACCACACAGGCCCTCATCACACGTAGACTGTAGTACACCTATGCCCTCTACCACAGCATGTCTGCACAGCTGATACATGAGGCAAATTAACCAACACACCACTGCCAAACTAGTACTTAGCCTACCTTGTGCCACACACATCACAGCTCACCATAATACTGTGCTTCCCCATTCACACACACTGGCAGTTCAAGATGCTCAGCCACACCCACAAGGCACTACACTACCAGATCCTCACCTAGTTCACACACCATCTGTGCTTCCAATAAACAATCATGGTCGTCCAGTCTGCATCATTTGCACTCACCCCAACTCCCACTATCCATGTAAGACAAGAGTTAGGGAGGTACCGTACATAGCAGGCAACACCAGTAAAATCCTCACCCAGCACATTAGGAATGCTGCATGCAATATGGATTTGTGCTAGTTACTGTACTCCTGGCTCTTTAAGTGTGATCTTACTTGGAAGGCTGGCATGTACTCAGCAGATGGATACCCTCTCAGGTGACAAGTTGACCCTCTGCCAAGCTGTATTACTTTATGCTACATTACACTTTTGATTGTCTATTCCAAAGACAAGCGCCCCTGTGTCATGGTGCAAGTGAACCTGTATTTTCACAGGATATCTGCTAAGGTTCCATACATGATGTGCTGCTACAGTCCTGATTTTTCCTTTGTATTGTGGGGCTTGTAATCCTGGTCAATAATGTTATTGGTTACACTACAAGTCCCAGGATTCAAAGGACAACCTGGACTGGGGTAAAAACAACACACATGGACCAGAGAAACCTGGCAGGTCTGGACTGAATAAATTGAGAATGGGCAATGAAATAACTGTTATGAGATGGGTGAGTTAACATGTGAGACATTCTTGCCCCTTCCTTAGCACTCCGTGCAGCGCAGTACAACAAAGTGTCTTGTTGTGCTGCCCCGCATAACAGTTTGAAACATATGGGGTCATATTTACTAGCAAAATTGTATTGCTCTTGCACCACACAACATGGCCTAGAGCTATGCAAGTCCAAAATGAGATTTATGAAGCCAGGCAAAGCCATTTTCAGTGGGCCTGATTGGGGTGGTAAAACTGTGAAACACAACTCAGCACAGCAAGATGACTTGCTGTGCTGTGTTGTGTTACAATTCTCATTAATATGGTCCATGGTCCTTAGTTGTCACTTACCCTGTAGTTCTTCGGGTTGCCAACTGCAGCTCTGTCCTGACCTTCGACTCCTGCTGCCAACTCTGTTGGGATGAGTGATGCCACCTGCTCTTCCAGTGGGTCCAACTCCTTGTAGACATCAGGTCCTCCTCTGGTCCTCTTGTCTGCCTTAAAATTCCTGGACAGTTTTTGTTTGGGCCCGCGCTTGAAGTTGTGCCACTTGTTCTTGCACTCCAACACTGTCCTTATTGTTTTGCCTTTAATGATTACCTTATCCAGAATGCATTGCCAAATGACACCTTTCTTTCCTAAGGGCAATTTGGAGGTGACAAAGAGAAGATGTTCATTCTTTGTCACCTCACTGATTAATATATGGTTCTCCTCCTCACTGAAATTGCACTTCCTATTCCCTTAGCCTGCTGTCTGATCATCTTGGCTAAGGTGGGGGGAGCATCATCTACCAGCCCTTGTGGCTGGTAGATGATGCTCCCCCCATCATTTGGTGTTACTCTTGTTCACATGTTCTGAGCCTTAAAATGTGTTGGTTTTTAAAGCTTCAAGCCACAGGATGCACTCCTGCATGATGCAAAGCTGATTTGCATAATGTAACAGTGCCTTATGACACACAAATCAGCTTTGTGTCGCATAGGTAGCACTTGTGTCACAATACTTTGCATCATCCTTTACACCGATGCATCAGAATTTGTGACACACCTTCGCTCTTTGCACCATGGTGCTCTGTACAATAAATATGGGCCATCCTTGGGGAAAAGAAAATGCAGCAACCGAGCACAGTTATTTTACACAATGCTGCCTCATCACAGCATTACATCATAAATATGCCCTAAGTGCCTTGTCTTTTCAACTGTATCTCAAATAATAGCTCCTCTTCTGTAGTCAGACCAGACCATGAACTGTAAAAAACATAACTGTTCTGGACCCAACATATAAGAGTATTTCTGCATTTTGATGATAGTCCATTGTAGAAGATGTGTAACCTGCAGAATGAGCATTTGATTTCCTCCATATTTCTTCAAAACTAAGGTACTAAGTGACACCTCTATAGGTTCACTAAATGGTTCAACGTTTCTATACCTAATTACCAGCACCGCAAGTCAGATCTAATGCAATCCATGTCAAATTTAAATCACCTGGGAAAACAGCCTAAGCATGAGCATTTGCCCACAGCAGCAAATCATTACCTGCTGTGGGCAAATGGGCTTGTATATGCCGTTACATGTGCCCCTACAGGTTTCCAAAGAGTAAGATCTTGCTGCCCCTTCTAAATTAACTGACAGTAATCTGCGCCCCCGATTTATTGATTTCTTGAAACAGTAATTTACTTTCTCTAACTTTCCACATAGTTTTTTTCACTGCCTCTGTTCTATGGTTGCAAAAAAGAAGGTGATCTGTGCAACAACTAAGAAGCTGTGACAAACACAAAAGAAAAATAAAGTTAAAGAAAAAAAATAAGAACTCTACTTTCTCCTTTTTTAAGCTTATCTTTCTTGATCTTTCTCATAACATTTTGCCTTTCATGGGGGGCGTGGCCAACTGCACCAACATGGCGGACCCATAATCCCGAGGCTCTGTCGGGGCCTAAGAGAATCCTGCCTGAATCAATTCCCCCTGTGAGCAAATAAAGTGGGCCGTGCAGAGGAACATAGGGGCCCTGGTGTGGAGCAGCTGGCCGGCGCTTGGGAACCCAGGGGCGCCCACGGACAGCTTCGGGAGTGGACCCGGGCATGCTGGAGGCCTGGCCCGGACAGGCCCACGGTGCGCGGATATGCCTTACTGGGCCGCGGAGGTGAGACACTGCTGTGAGGAGCGGTTCGCGCTCCCGGAGGACTTCCGGCATGCCCGGACCTGCTGGGCTGGCTGGGGTGCTCCCCTGGGCCCTTGATGGTTGGTGTGCTGCCCCGGCGGCGGCGGCCCGGGACCGGAGCTTCCTGGCTGTCCTGACCTGCAGGAATCAAGAGCGGATCGGGGCAGGGCCAGGGGCCCGCGGAGGGGTGCCGATCCTGCCCGACGCACCGGAAGAGGCTCCGGGCCTCTAGAGGTGAACCCTGGTGCGCGCGACGGTCGGCCCGGGAAGAGTGGTGACGTAGTGAAGAGTAGAGTGGCAGCGCCGCGAGGGGCGCCGGCATCGGGGCTTGGACTGCATGCCTGACCTGCTGTTGGGGGCCCGCGGAGCCGCAGAGGGACCCCCTGAAGTAGCAAGCAGCTGCATATTAGTGATTTGAATTGGGACCCCTGGAGCCGCAGCTGGACGGATGTCGTGGCCCGGCCCGGGGGAGCGCTCTCACTGATGGTAAGCCGGAGGCCCCTGCTGGACAGGACAGAGTAGGCAGCTGGGGCAGAGCCGACGCGGCGGCACAGAGGGAGAATCGGGCTGGATCAATTCCCCCCCCTTGAGGCAAGTGGACCACAGCCCTAGAGGGAACCGGGAGAGAGCACATTGAGTGGTAAATTGGGCGCTTTCGGGCGGCCATTGACGGCCTGTCCTGGGCCGCGGCGGTGAGTTGGAACACGCCCGCCGCTGAGAGAAGGAGGTCACAAAACTATGGGTGCAGAGGCAGCCCACGGAGCTGAGTGCACAAGAGCACAACCCGAACTTAATCGAGGCCCCTCCTTGACGGCGTGGTGCGGGGGTGCCTGGTCCGATGACGGAGCACCGTGCCATACAGCACCACGACCGCTGGGGTCCTATATATAGACAAAACTTGGAAACAGTGCCTGATTACTGAAGATGACCGGTTTGTTGTTGCAGCCCCCTGGGGGGCGCTCATGCCACATTAATGAAGTTGGACAGTACTGGGACGGCACCTGACTGGTGTCGCTGATCGAGGCACCCCTAGTCGGAGCCCTCACTGAGGAACGTAGCGTCTGAGCAGTGAAGAACACCTGGAGGTGAATCTACAAGACCCGTAACAAGGCAATGAGTAATCTTTCACCCGCTTGACAACTGGAGTACAATTCACATGTCCCAGATGACCACCAAGTACAAGACAAGAGGCAAAACCCAGGCCTGTAAAACCACCAGAGACTACGACAAAGAGAAGATGGAAGACCCCGCACAGTCCATGGTACATACCACCCTTGACAAGATCCTAGGTGCAATGGAAGACAAAAAAAACACTCTGAGACATGACATCAACCAGGTGGTGGTCGAACTGGGTCTGCTGAGAGCAGACCACCACAAATTGGTGGACAGAGTGAAAGAAACAGAAAAAACAGTGGTAGAGCTCGCGCCGAAACAAGATAACCTCGCCACCACGGTCCTCCACCTGACTGAGCGGGTGCAACACCTAGAACGAAGGGTGGAGGAAACAGAATGGAGAAGCCGCAGAAACAAAATACGGATCGTGGGTCTTCCTTAGGGTGTCGAGAGACCAAACATGGTAGAATTCCTTGAGGAATGGCTGAGCACAGTAGTAGCCCTAGAGCGTCTCTCACCCTTCTTCTCCCTGGAACGGGCACATAGAGTCCCCTTGAACCCGCTAGCGCCGGGAAGACCACCGAGGGTGGTGATAGCCAAACTAATGCACTACAGAGATAGAGATACCCTACTCCAAAGGGCCAGGGAGGCTGGGCCATTTAAAGTTGAAAATGCCACGGTGACGCTGTTCCCCGATTTCACTATGGAAGTGCAGATGAAACGGGCTTCATACACGACAGTGAAGAGGACACTCCAAGAGGCTGGGATACCATACTCCCGTCTCTTCTCGGCCAAACTAAAGGTAATCCTAGACGGCAAAACCATGTTCTTTCAAACACCTGGGGAAACATGGGAGTGACTGGAAGCGAAGGGAATGGCAGAGGGACCGCGCGGCCAGATTGAGCTCATGGACCACACGGGTTGTAGGGGCCAGAGGAGACAACGAAACAGAAACAGATCTCGGTCAAGACCAACCACAGCCCAAAAGGAACTAGCAAAAATAGATGCACTGAACGCAGCGGCCTCCGTTTGCCGGGGTGTCCCATCGGTGGATAGCAGTAGTGGAGACTCGGATCGTGCATCAGTGTCCTCTGGGGGGCTCTGGCAGCTCAAGAGACCCTGCAGACAGTGGACGAGCTAGGTTAAGTAACTTTATAACCTGAACAGGAGGTGAGGAGTGTCATATGAATGAGGCCCAGACGCGCTCCCACACCCCTACTAGTTTCTCAGCCACGAGAGAGGATGGCGAGAACTTTATTCAACTTCTTGTTATTGTTTCGCTTTTGCAATGTGTTGTGGGCAACCTTCATTTCGAGAGGTGCCCTGGGGTCCGGGAGTTGGGGTTTACGTTTGTGTTTTCTTGATGGTGATCGAAACATTGAGAACGTAATACACAATCCTACACAACGGGAAGTGGGGGATGAAGCACAAGAGGGCGTGAAAGAACCCAATTTCACCCTAATTAATCTAGCATGGCTGAATACAACTTTCTGACCCGGAATATCAGGGGAATGGGATCTCCCTCTAAAAGGTACAGAGTATTACCGTACTTGAAACAGCGGTGGGTGCATATCGCTATGTTACAGGAGACTCACCTTACAACCACCGAAATAGACAAACTTAGGCGTAGATGGAGGGGACAGATATTTGCCACCAAGAACTCGGCCTACGCTAAGGGAGCACTGATATGGGTGAGTGCAGGAGTCCCCTTTGAGGTCAAAGCTGCGGACCAAGAAGGCAGGTTTGTAGTTGTGGAAGGTAGACTACATGGAGTTACGATCACCATTAGCAGTATCTACGTGCCCAACCAGGACCAGATACCCTTTATGCAGTGCCTATTGAGCCACCTCACGTGCCAAAGGGGGGGGAGCTGTTATTAGCTGCGGACTTTAATAGTGTATTAGACACAGAGCTGGACCGCTCCGCCCCACCATTGACTGGAGCAACAATGCATAAGATAGCTAAACACATGGAGGAATGGATGTGGGGCTGGGGTTTGGTGGATGTGTGGCACGCGCAACATCCGCAAGATAGGGACTACTCTTACTTCTCACACTTACACCAGTTACACACCAGAATTGACAGGGTGATTTGCTCGGCAGCGGTAGCACAGAACATGACCCACATTGAATATCTGGGGCGTACTCTGTCTGATCATAACCCACTACTTTGCACATGGTGAGCAACTAGAGACAGACCCCCTATACCATTATGGAGATTGGGCCCCACCGCACTAGAGAACCAAGTATACAGGGAGACACTGCGTTCCTTTCTTACAGATCACATTACCACCAACTCGGGTTCGGCATCAACGAGAGGGGTGGAATGGGAGACGCTAAAGGTTGCGGTAAGAGGGCATTGCATGAGCCAGACTGTTGGGATTATGCGCACTCTTGAGCGTGAGTTAATAGGCTTAGAGAAAACCATCCATGAAGAAGAAAAGAAAAAGAGTAGAACTGCCTTAGAATGCGATAGACTCAAAGAGGCGAAGGATTCACACACTAAGACCGAGGAACAGTTAAGATGCCACAACACACAAAGATACCTAACCTCAATACAAGCGGAGGAGGGCAGGTCGGGGAGGATGCTGGCATGTTTGTAAGACCGGGAGGAGAGGGGATGCCTATAGCGAGCGTAAAAAATGCAAAGAGACTACATAAACACACACCGAATGAGGTCAATGGAGCCTTTAGAGAGTACTACACCTACTGATACAGACAACTGGAGAACCTGGAAATTGAAAGGTTCAGTGATTACCTAAGGGCACTACAATTGACTTGTATGACGGAACAGGAAGGGGACAGGCTAGGAGGACCAGTGACGGTAGAAGAGGTAAAAGAGGCCATAGAACAGCTAGCAGCGGGGAAGATCCCGGGTCCGGATGGGCTTCCGATGGACTTCTACAAGAAGTATTCCGCACTGCTGGCACCGAGACTTGCTGAAATGTATGCGGAGGATTTCCAGCGGGGTTCCCTACCAGGGACACTGAGAGAAGCTCTAGTGGTCCCCCTGCCCAAACGAGACACAGGTGAGCTCTCAGTGACAGACTTCCGACCGCTGTCAATGTTAAACTGTGATTTTAAAATTTTAAGTGAACTAATGGCCAACAGACTGCTTAGCTACATCCCCAATTTAATACATGAAGACCAAAATGGATTTATTCCAGTGCGAAGCACCTCCCTAAATCTGAGACGCCTGTTTAATCTCTTACATATGCCGCAAGCTGCAAAACCCAATGGGGCGACGCTGTTGGCAATAGATTTTGAAAAAGCCTTTGACTCGATATGATGGGATTTGCTACGCTCAGTGATTCTCCAGATGGGGATGGGTGAGGGTTGGGTGTGCTGGGTAGACCTAGTATACACGACTCCCCTTGCACGAGTGCGCACGGGTAAAATAATTTCTGAGACTTACCCTGTAAACAGGGGAACTAGACAAGGATGTCCGTTATCCTCCCTGTTGTTTGCTCTGGCCATCGGGCCGCTTGCGGCCCGGTTCCGGAGGGAGGAAAGAGGACATGGAGTGGAGTGGGGGCAAACTGAAGAAGTGGCGAAACCGGTTTGCCATGGGCATTGAGAGTATTAGATGATTTTGGTGCTGTCCCTGGACTCCGTCTGAACCGAGGTGAGACTCTTTCCCATGGCAGCGGGCGGAGAGCGACCTTCCTCTTGCCCTGAGGATGTAGTACGGGCTCCGCGCACCTGTAAGTACCTTGGAATACTGGTGTTTCACGGTTTAAGGGACCTCCGCAAGGGTAACCTGGGTAGAGCGTTGCGTTCGCTCCGATCCTCGGTGAGATTCTGGAGATCACTCAGACTAACCATATCAGCTAGGGTGTCCCAATCTAAGATGATCATGCTCCCACGCCTTCTCTACTTCTTTGCTAACCTGTCAGTGCCCGTACCTTCGACATGGTTTCATGAATTAAATACACTTCTCAGGGACCTGGTGTGGGACGGAGGCCGCAGGCGCACATCGCTGACGGCTCCAACTAGGCCAGTACTCATGGGGGGTCTGGGTGTACCAGACTTTGAGCAATACTATCTGGCCTGTCAACTTCAGTGGACAGCCAGATGGCTGAGGGGAAGAGGCCAGCTGGATTAGTAAAAACCAGATTTCTAGCCCTGGTACTATCCAGGAGGCAGATTGCTGTTGGATGGAGATCTTCTGAAAGCTCCCCTCTAAAGATCTGGAGAAGGGATGTCTCAAAATGGGGGAGGGCTGAACTGCAGGTGCTGAGACAAGAGGAGATTAAATGTCTACGCTTGAAACCCATTGCTCCTGATTGGGAGGAAATATTAGACAAGTGGGAGCAAGGAGACCAGGAAATGGGAACTCACAGAGAGACGGCTAACGCCCCATAGTATAGAACTAGAGAGTAAGGAGTATACAGTAGTATATTGGCATAAATAATGGAAGTGGATGCAGGTCATGTACCAACACAGTAGGCACAGGAAGAAAGAGCCAGATTGCACCACAACATATTAGACCTTAGAGGGGAGAGAGTATGATGAAATCAGCACACAGTAAAGTGCTTGCAGAGACCCTGCCCCCTAGAATGCTAGATTCAGAAATTAAGGAGCAACACAGAGCTGAATAAACTAATGTTAACAGACCCTCCTCGTCACAACACCGCACAGACACCTCATATCACCATCGTGTAAATAGTTCCGAATAGAACAGGACAGGTAATTGCTATAATAAATGACTATGAATAATTACTGTTCACATGCCTAAGAGCCATCCCAATCATGAGCGATTTGTTACCAAAAATTAGGCCGATATCGATGCATAATTCAAGATGTAATATGAAGCAACATGTATGAATATAGAAGCAAACAATGTAAGCAGTACCGAAATTATAACTGTTTGTAAGTAAAATGTTAATAAAAATATATATATAAAAAAAATAACATTTTGGTTTCATTCGTCTTCCAAAAATGCCTCCAAACCCAACAGTCTGCACATTATCCCTGAAGCATTTTTTTATCTGGACCAATAGTTGCTTCTAGGGGCAATACCAGTTTTATCCTTCATGTTAAATACATCATGTGCTCTCTGGTAAACAGGATGCCATTTGCCTTTTAATGAAAGTAAATGGTTCTGAACATTATCTTCATTGGGTTTGAAATAATGATGAAAAACATCTGAATGACCAAGGATATGTGCATGATTTTGATTCCTTTCAGTATATCTGTCAGTAGGGTCATCCTTTGATGACCATGTACATATTGTCTATGAAGACATAATGCAATATGAAATGTGGCTCCTGCCCACAGAAAAATAATAGCTCCACTTGTATTTCTGCTTCATCTTTCTTGTTCTTTTTCCTTGAAAGAAGACGCATGTTTTCCCACCAGAGTGGATACCTGGTGAATTTACTTGCCAGAAGCAACATAAGCGCACATAGGCACCAATCCTCACAAAACATTCCTGGGTGCAGGGAGCGATTATTCATTAACCATACTCTCTTAAATTGGAAAATATGCTCCAATTTGACTGATTCTATTTAAAAACTGTAAAATTAATTTTCACTGATTTCAACGGGCTTCTGCACAGGTGAGTAACAATTCAAGCCCGGAAATCAAACCAGCAATTTGACTGAGCAACAGGCAAATGTTTGCCCCCATTTCCTCAAGTATAGGGCTTTGCCTAATAACTGAATGAATTTCTGATGACATGTCCTATTGTTGGCCTTGCTTATATGGAAGCCCCAAGCAAGTCTAAGTAGTCCAAATGCTTCTTATTATGTCCAACTATTATCACCAATGAATTCCAAAACTTTGTGGGATTCTCAAAGACAAAGGGATTTTATGTCTTACAAAATCCCTTTAGATTTATTTCAAAACATTTGCTGGGTTGGAAGGAGGATGAAATTGATTTCAAATATTGTGAGGATGGAGGGGAGAAAGTTTGACCTGCCTATAAACCTATAGCCATGACCTAACTTCACTGCCACATAGCAGTTTCACAAACCCTAATTTAGAGTTGAAGGTTAATCTGTAACAAACCCTATCTTGGAAGAAACGATTGCTACATATCAACAACATAGAAATTAAATAGATGATCACTTGAACCAGTCCTGTTTAAGACTTTTAATTGTTCTAATAATGCTGAAAATGCTGTAAATTTCTCTTTAAACATTATGAGTTTATTCTGCCTTCCTTCCTATCTGAAATCACCCTGGCATTAGCATGTTAATGAATTGTGAGAAACTGACTTTTACTAACAGTGTCCCCTTTATTGACTGCTTTCTAAAAGCAAACTTAAGAAGCTTGGTCCAGACAAGTGTGGATGTCAACATGTGTAGGTATGTGGAGGCAGAAATGTCCTCTGCATGGTATACAGGCATGTTTCTCTGAAATGAATGCCCAAATACATGTATCAGGTGCCTTGACATTTATGTTGGCCCTCACATCTCACTAATCTGTTGTTATGTATGTCATTTCAATTTGCAGGGTGTGGCTGAGGTTATGCAGGTGGTAAGCAGGAGAGTAGACCTTATGAAACTCCTAGGTGAAAAGCGAGGCCTTTAATTTTCTCCTAACGTTGAGAAGTGATATGGACACCCTTATGGGTTACAGGAGGTCATTCCAGGACTTAGCAGAAATGTAGGAGAAAGACAGTCCATCGATTTCTGTGGATGTGGGGAACATAGGCAAGGTAATTTGATGATGAATGTAGTGGTCTGGAAGGTTGGTAGAAGTGAGGACACATGTTGAGTTATGCATGTCTGGCTTGTTATAGAGCTTTGCAAGTGTGGGTGAGTGGTTGCAATGACATTGTTTCTGTATGGGTAGCCAGTGGAGCTCTCTGAGGTAAGGGGTGATGTGAGTGTTGCAGGGGATGTCCATAGTGAGTTTAGCAGTGGTGTTCTGGGATGTTTGGAGCCTTTATATGAGTTGGATTGAGATGCTGGTGTAGACTATGCTGGCATAGTCTAGTCTGATGTTTATGAAGGCTTGGGTGACCATTGATTTTGTTGTCTGTGGGGACCCACTTAAAGATCTTGAGGAGCATTCTTAGTAGGAGGAAACAGGATAAGGTCAAGGCGTTCCATTGCTTAGTCAGATTGAGTTTGTTGTCTAGAATGATTCCGAGATTTCTTGCATGGTCTGTAGGTGTGGGTCATGGTTCTGTTTGGCCTCCAGGATGTGTCCCATGGAGACTTCTTGCTTCAGAATATAAGGATTTCTATCTTGTCCATATTGAGTTTCAGGCAGTTCTCCATCATTTATTTGGCTGCTTTGATTATACTGGTTGTGAAATTAACTGTGATGGTGTTGTTTTTGTCCATGAGGGACAGCATAAGCTGGGTGTCGCCAGAATAGGAGAACATGTTGATCTTGTGGGCTCTGATGATGTATACAAGGCATGCCATGTAGATTTTAAAGAGGGTTGGGCTGGGGGAAGTTCCCTGGTTGACTCTACAGATTAGCTGCTTGGGTTTGGAGGTGTGTCGGTGACCCTTTGGAGGGATACACCAAGAGTGCCATCCTGGTGAGCAATGGACTTTTGTCCCTGGTCTGGGTAAAGTGCATAAAGAGGTGATGGCATCATATGATGTTTTTAGAAGGATTAATAGTGTGACCAGGCCTTCTTATCTGTGTTTGGAGTGAGGCCTATTCACCCACTTGTGTAATGTTCAGCTATGATGCAAATGGCCAGATCTTGTGCTGACATCCCATTTGTAGTTGAAGTGTGTGTAAGGTGTAGTGCTTGTAACACATATGATCATTAACTGCGTGTGAGATTGAGCCTGAGTAATGGAGGGCAGTGGAATCCAATTTGGGTGTCCTTGGTCTGGCATAACACAAGATAGAGTTGAGGACTGTGCTCCAGAGAGCGAAAGTGTCTTGATTGCATTTTTGTTTCTGGAGGGAGGGGATCTAGGGCCAGATGCACTCACAGCTATGGTGGCCTACTGGAGACAGTAGACCACCATGTCTGTGGCTGCTTTTTTAATAAAGCATTTTTTTTTGTATTGCAGCCCGTTTCCTTAAAGGAAAACGAGTTGCAATACAAACAAAAATATGAAACCATTTGGTTTCATTTTTTCAGAGTAGGTAGTGGTCCATTGGACCACTGCCTGCTCTGAAAATATATTTTTGGCGAAATTCACAAAGGGGTACCCCTTCCCTTTTGCGAATGAGTTAGCACCCACTTGACAAGGGTGCTAACTGCGAATTGCTGTTCGACCGCATTCGCAGTCACAAAGCAATTCTATTCTATCAGTACCGACTCGCAAAATGGGAATGTGCATCGCGATGCCCTTTTTGCATGGCGCAAACTGCAAATTTCACAGTTTGCGCCATGCAAAACGGTTTGTACATCTGGCCCCTAGACACTAATGTGAGGAGACTGGAGACAGAACTACCTTTAGAAAGTCATTTTGTTAGCAGAGAACTGGTGAATAGAAGGAAATGGCAGATAGTAGGGGTAGAGGGCAGGAGTGCAGTCTCTGTTGTGAGAGGTGAAGGAGTTTCTAGGTGAGGTCTGCCCTTTTGTCTGTCCCTTTTTTACTCCTTCATGTGGGCTGTGCACAAACCACATACTTCATTGTGTATTTGTACCTTAGATTTTCTCTACTATAAGTTCTCCAGGCCAGAGACAGCTCCAGAACTGTCCATTGTGAGAAGCTTCACTCAACACAAAGGCTGTGTCTGGAGAGCAGCCTGCAGCGGACTCTTGAAAGAACAATCTCAAACCAGTTTTACAGTTTGTGACAGTTGATGCACCCTTTTTCTTACAATTTGTGTATAAAAGTGGATCCAAACCATCCCTCTGGGGTCCAGTTCTAAGTGCTTTATGAACAAGGAAGGGAATGCAAAGCAGAATACTCAGAGGAGGGTTGTGCACCTAGGGTTGCTGTCTGCCAGACATCCAGTATAACAGGAGTAAGTGAACTTCACCTAAAGTCTGCACTTTCTGCTGGAGAATCTGTTGATGTGCCCTGTATTATTTAGAAGTCTGTCTGTTTGCCACAAGAGGGAAGGTGTCTGCCTATTTCTGCAGGAGGAGAGACTCTTCACAAGGAAAGTGGCCTATCATGTCCCTGTTGACTGTGGGACATCCAAAAAAGAATTGATTGCACAAGAACAAGCTAAGAAGGGCCCATGTGTTTAGTGCGATCTCCCTGATCTCTCATTCCATTTCCTGGCAGTAACCATAACTACTGTGAGTATCATATGTCTAGTCAGCTGCATCTGCATGATCATCATAAGCCTAGACAGGGTAGTAACTGCATGATCATAATAGGCTCAAATGTGGACTGCAACTGCTAAGATCACCAGATGACCAGTAGGGGCTGCAACTGCGTGATCATTGGAGTCAAGGGCCTGGATGGGGTTCCAAATGCTGTGATCCTTGGTGGCCCGGATGTGGCTGGAACTATATTGATTACCATAGTGATTGGATCCTCACCTAGTGTTTGGATCATCACCTACGTTGGATTCAACTGGGACTGGAGGGGCTACACCACATTCACCAGAAACTACAGAGCTTGGATTTGCACATGTGCAAGTGCTGCAGATTCAAAAGACTAAGGCTGTGTGAGCCCACCAATAGATGTGGTCTGCACTCGTCTTGCCCCTGAAACCTACTGTAGTCCTGCAGCAAATGAATGGGAGAGCCAACTGAGCCTGTAACAAGTTATTTTTGGGGATTTAAATATGTCATACCACTATGGGCTGCAGCTGTGCTTGATTCAAGCTAAACACTGATTTGCGAGAGAAGTTATGCATGATGGATCTAGTCATGAGCATCGATTTACCAAAATGCCAGGGGTAGCAGAAGTGATATCACATACTGTTTGACCTTGATGATTTCACAGAAAGTGATATCATATGACCTTTGACCCTAAAAGTTCCTGGGAAGTGATGACCTTAACCCTGATGAACTTTGAAAGTGATGGGATGTAATACTTACCCTGAGCTGTAGTGAGCCAGACTTCTCGGTGGCCTTTGGCAGGTTCTCCCACTGAGAAAACATTTGTAAAAAATGGAGCAAACAGTGTATTCACAAGCACAGTTTTTACATAAATTTGCTAAAAGGTCAAAGGTTCTAAAAGGGCACTTATTGATATTGAAGTCATTTCAAGGTGTGCCAAGACAATGAAGCCATATGCTCTTGAGGAGTTCACTCTTTTGTTTTCAGAATGTGCTACAGATTCCTCCTTGTGTCAAAATCACCTCCTTTGTTCCACAACCAGTGTATTGTTAGGGTGTCCCTCATAGGCAATGCATGCCCTCTTAAGCCAACAATTACTTACAATATTTCACTGTCAGAATTTTGCAAATAATGCCTTCATATACCTTAAGTTACCCTTATGTAAATGACCTCGAGTACATCAGGGCAAACATTTTGTCATGGTTGCCATCCTCCCATAAGCCATAGTTTTCCTCCCTTATGGCAAGAAGTACCTCCATTGAGCTAGCACCCACATTTTGCCATAGGTCCCCTTCTTGCCAACAATTTCTATGGGTGACCATTATGCAAAAAATGACTTCCATCATGCCAATACCAGTATTTTCACATCCATCTGAAATGCTAACAATTGCTTCTAGTATGTCAGTGACAGAATTTTTCCATGGGTGCCTCTATAAGCCAAAAAGTACCTTCATTATGTTAGGGCGAATGGCAGGCTAGCAAGCATATTAGTATTATTATTATACATAAATTGTAGAATGTATAGCTACCAACAAGGTTTACCAGTGCTAGCAAGAAATAATGGATCACAGCACTCCAGGCAGATTTAGACAACCATGTTTTCAGAAGTTTCTGGAATCTGAAAAGTGTATCACATTCTCTTAAACTTACAGGCGGGTCATTCCAGAATTTTGGCCTCAAATAAAAGAAGGCATGGCTACTTTGACTAGATTTCCTAATGCTGAGACTAACCGCCAACTTCTGATGGCTTGACCTCAGTGGGAGGTTTGGGGAGTAAAGGGCAACTAATGATCTCAGATAAATGGGTCCGGTGTTATGAAGGCGTTTATGTATATACCTTAGTTCCTTAAATTGCACCTTTCTCTCAATGGGAGCCAGAGTCGAGATATTAACATGCTAGCAGAACCAGTACATTTAGGAGGAAAAAGCAAAAGGAGTGCAACCACAATTTGTACAATTTGGAGACATTTGAGTAATGAATTGGTCACCCCCAGATATAAAGCATTTCCATAGTCCAATCTAGACGTAATCAGTGCTTGAACTACTGTCCTCTGGGCCACAAATAGAAGGCAATAAAGGATGTTCTTCAGAAATGTAAGTACTCAAAAACAGGTGACCGCTACCTTAGTAATCGGTTGGTTCATTGCAAGTTCAAAATCCAACAAAACTCCCAAGGTTTTTCACAACCAACACAGGATTGGGAGAACTACTCAAAGAGTCACGCAACAAATGAGCACCCCAGGATATGGCAGGATGACCTACCAACAAAATGTCATTCTTGTCTCCGTTTAACTTTAAGGAACTTGCTCTCATCAATGTTGCTATCTGTGCAAGACAGGAAGGCAGAGCACTAACATTTTGATTGTTCTTAGAGGACAGACATACCACAATTTGTGTGTCATCGTCTTATGAAAAGAGGGCGAGGCCCAAGTTCTCTACAGTATCTGCCAGAGGCCTCACATATACATTGAAGTGCAACAGACACAGAATAGAGCCCAGAGGCGTGCTAGAAGTTAAGGGGTGTAGTCTGGACCAGTGTTGATTGGTATTTGCCTGAAAGGAGCACTGTCTAAAAAGGATATAATCCACTCTGCGCAGTATCTTGTAATCCCATTCCCTCAAGTCTTTGAAAGAGTATATTATGATTGACAGTATTGAAAGGTGCACTGAGATCAAGTAGAAGTAGAGTGGCAGCCTCCCGTTCATCAAACTGATGTCTTAAGCATTACGTGACTCCAAAAAGCACAAATTTAGTGCTATAACTTGCTCAAAATCCAGATTGGGATGATGGAGTAAGTCGTTCTGTTCAATATGTATTGTGAGTTCACATATTTTTCCAATTCTTTAGAAAGAGTGCACAGCAGGAATATTGGTCAATAGTTGGACCATATGAAATGGTCCACATTTGGTTTTTGCAATAATGGTGTAACTAAAGACGTCTTCCAGAGTTTAGGAACTACCCTTTCTGCTAATGATTGATGTAGCGGAGAGTCTCTTGAGAAGAGGCAGGGAACAGCAAAATGGTCAGACCATATTATTGCTAAAGATGTTTCAGCCTGTGCCATTTCTACGTTTGTAAATATTGGGTCTAAGAAGTGGCCTGCTTTATGAGTGGGGAGCTTACTTATTAACTTCATATCCAAGGCCAGAAAATAATCAATTAAAGATGTTGCCATAGTATTAGACTTAGCTTCTAGGTGTATGTTCAGAACTCCATGAACCGTGAAACTAACATGTTTAAGAATGGCTGGGGCTAGTTCTTCCACAAGATCTGAGCCCCAGTTACCAACCAAACCCAGAGGATGGTAAATTATGGCTACTGAAATGATAAAAAAAATTGTCAGAACAATAGGAAAAATCAGTGCCTCACAACAAGGAATATTCAGTGTCTCAATCTTACACAAAGTCTTATCTTTGCATATTATTGCAATCCTAACTCCTTTCTTATCTATGCAGTCTATGTGAGCAATACAATAACCAGCCGTTAGAGCTTCCACCATGTCTGGTCCAGAGTTACCATTTAACCATGTTTCTGTAGGAAACATGGCATCTGGGTTCTGATCAATAAAAAAATCGAACAAATCATGCTGGTGTATCACCAATGAATGACAGTAAAAATTTACAATTTAACAATAACCAGTATTTAATTCTGTCTCTTTATTCAAGTCATTGCTAGGGATGCTATCTGTATTTTGGGGATTTAAAACATGAGGTGGTAAACTGAAATTGATAGTGTGAACATTTTGTCATTTTTCTTAAAACATTAAGGGAGTGGCTGCAAGCTTCTGACATAGAAGGGCATATGGCATGCAGAGCTGAGGCAGACCTGCTGGTTGAGGGGCAGCATCTCTGGCCCCTGGGCCCGTTCAGGCACAGACAGGTGCAGATGGACTCCCCTTAGGCGCACCAGAAGCACACCAACAGGGAGAGCGCTGCACAAATCTGCTGCACATCTGCGCCATGGCCGATTTTAAATAAGCAGGCCCAAACCAGAAGAAATTCAGGCAGAAAGAAAAACTAGAGCGCTAACTGCGCTTAGTTACAGCAAATGGCTGCCAAACTTTCAGTTACCCAACATTTGAATTCTCAAATTGTTCCCCACACTTTATTTGGACCCATTGAGTTTAAAATGTCTCAAAATTACCACAATTAACACGGAAATATAAAAAACATTAAAGAAGCAGAATAATAAGAAAAAGAAAAAGAAAAGAAAAAGTACAACATCACATTCTCATTCATGCTCGCTTACACTCACTCAATCACACTCATTTTCACTCGCACTACATTATTCATTCTCACATGCACTCATTTTTTATCACTTACTATCTTGCATTCACTGTAATTCAATCTCACTCATTCTTATCCCATCATACTTGCTAATACTCACTTGCACTACCTCCATCATTCTCAAACTCACTCCCACACTCATTCTCTCTCCTTTATTCACACTTATTCTCGCTCATGTTCACTCCAACTCTCATTTACTCATGCTTTCTCACTGTAATCATCACTCATTTTCACTCACTCATACACAATGACACTAAATCTCACGTATTCTCCCTCACTGTCACTGACTCACACACATTACCTGTCACAGAATCTCACACACTTTCATTCACACACACTCATGCTCACAAATGCAGACACACACTCACAAATACATACTCTATTGCACACAAACACGTTCTCACCCACAAGCACGCACACCACAAACATTTAAAAAACATTTTGTTACTTACATCTGTCACTGAAGATTTTGTTTTTGCTCCTGATGCTCCATTATTTGTCACACTAATAGTGCTTAGTAAACTATTATTCTGTATTAGTGTTATATGATATTGGCAGAAAAAGAAGATGGAGCATGTCGCCCATAAGACTGGTTAGGCTTTACTGGCCCATTCACCCCTTATGATCTTCTTATCAATCTCTGTTCACAGTATCAAGATTTTGGCTTTCACGTGTGAGAGGACATTAGTTCTCATACCTGGGCTTCAAACTCTGAAACACTTTGCCGGAAAATCTAAGGAACTGCAAATTTCTATTGTCTTTTCACAAAGGCCTAAAGACATGGCTTTTCTAAATTAACTGATCTGTACACCCTAGCTTACGCTCACCTTGCGCCGGGTAAACCTTTTTGGGTAGCTGGGTGCATTGCAAAACAAACAAAAAAATATATATCTTATTGGCACTGATTTTGCTACCTCTGAAGCCACTGGTAATAAAAGCTGTGCCTGGGGTCACAAGAAGCTAGCCGAGGTCACAAATGCGATTTCTGGTGACCCATAAATGAATTAGAGGGATTCAGGTATTAAGGGGCCACCAGGCAAAGGATTAGTAGAGAGAGCACAGAGTGACTATAACACCATGTAGATGAATTGCACCCGAAACATTAACATGTAGAATGCATTACTTTGTGTAATATTTATTATAACTTTATGGTTAAAAGTGCTTTCTTTCTTCAAAAAGATAACCACTCGGCTGGACATTGAAATTATTGTGTTTGTGTAGCACAGTCTTTCTTGGAGCATTTAGGCCACTCTTGTGACAACTCTCTGTACTTGCAACCTGTAGAAAACAGAAAAAACACGCTGTTAGAAAGGAAAGAGACAGTAGAGGGGGAGAAAAGTGAAGACATCAGTAAGAAATTAGCAGAGAATGGACAGAGAGAGAGGATAGACTAGAAAATACTGATGGGAACCCTCTCGTGGCAGGTGCAGCAACAGAGATGCAAGCCACAGCCCACCTTGGAAAAAGATGACAGCTCATCAGTGGCAGGGTGCCACAAGGCAGGGGGGAGAGAATAGGGAAATAAAAATGAAATTAATTTAAGAAATAAAATAAACACTTACCTTCTCACCTTCGTGCCCCGCTCCTCTCCTCTGCTGTTTGTAGACAGGCACAGGCTCCCAGACTGCCTTGTGGCCAACCCTGATGTTGTTCAGAGCAGCATCAGCTTCAGCTGGGAGTGCCCAGCCAGGAAGCTTCCAGGCAGATTGGGAGCCCGTGCAGGATCTCCCCAGCCCAGCCCAGCAACTGTGTGTTTGGCTGGCCCGAGATGGCTGGCCAAACACACATGTGCTCTGAGGGGGAGTGCTGAGCAAACCCTCTCACTGCTCGTCACCCCGTGGCCTGCCCCTTTTACAAAAAAATGATAATAAAAGGTTTGCAGCTGCCTCTGCTGGCGGGGGGAGCAACGCTCCTCCGCCCTAATGGAGGAGCCGCCCATGCAGCCCATTGGGTTTTACGTGGGACCTGAAAGGAAAGCTAGACAACATGGAAGAGGGATCACCACCGCCGACTCTCCTAAAGAGTCAGGAGTTTACCAAAGACGAAACACTGCCACGGACCCTAGGAAACGTGAATACTCTGGGAAGGTGAAGAATCTTGAGTACCACAACAGCCTCAACTGGGTTGAAAGGGAGGAGGAAGCCAAGAAGGATACACTTGTCATTGGACCGAGCTGCCACTGCCCATGGGATAGTCATGGGTAGTGGTGACTGATGTGTGTCCTGGGCAACAAAACCCTAATCAGGGTGAGCGTGGATGGACAGAAATAGGGGGAGAGGGAATTTAAAATCCCAACAAAGCCAGGAAAGGAGTGTGGCAAGATCACTTTAAATTTAAAAGGACCTGCTAAAGTTTATTAAAGCACAACAGACAATATGGGGGACCCTATAGAGTATCTTAGTCTCCCAGAAAGAAGAAAGGGGACAGCTATTGAATGAAAAATAATTCTTTAAGATTACATTATTTTGGTTATCTATCTTTTACTAATACTTACCATATTGTCTGCTGAGGGTCCTGACACATGAGGCAGACATCCCCCCGGAAAGAGGTGCTGCTCTATCCAGCTACTAGGGAGAAAAGAAAAAGAGACATTACTCATTGAATGAGGAGAGCTTAGAAGAAGTTAAAAAAAGGCACGGGACTGCATTTTTGATTTAGTGCTTTCTGATACTTTCCGGGACCTTGATACTAAGACAAAAAAATAGGAAACCTTTCAGTTTTTTTATCAGACATTTGCATGGCAAAGATTTACTGTGGAACCTGTCCCACTCACTCCACAGTATGTTGGTTGATTTTTGTGTGCTGTTCTTGAGGACTCCATTCTACCTTCCTGAAAAGCCTGAGACTACTAACTGTCACTACCTAGAGAGGAAAATTATTGAAGGCACCATTGACAAACAACTCCAACTACATTTGCAGCCCAGTAGTCCTCTCTCTATCCTCTGGCCTCCCTAGGAATGTCTGGTAATGTATTTCAAAAGCGGTGCAAAAGCTAAAGAGGTCTTTTGAAAAAAGCTTAAAGCTGGCTTAATTAAAATGTGCAGTTTCAAATCACAGGGTAACAGGAAAGAAGTATATTAATAGAAAGAGATCCTCCTCCATTTTGATCTCTCTGTGAAGTATGCATCTTCTAAATTGGTATGATTTATGACTAAATTGATGACAAGCAGTTGGGCTTGAGGTACTGATTTGCACTTTGTGAGGACCATGTACGTGGGGGCTGTACTATAAATCAGGTTGTGGTTGGTGCCTTTCAGTGAAGGAAAGGCTGGTGATCATCACAGAGTGCTGTCAGTGTCTGGACTGAAGCTGTGTGTGTATGGACCATGCACTGCATGGCAGTGTGTTGGCAATGCACTGCAATTCACAGTAAGTTACAAACTCTTGCCTATCTCAGAGAGATGGTGGTCGCTATGGATTATCAGGTATAACTCATCTCATTGTTCATGGAGTTCTTTGTTTGTAAATCATACTACATTGTTGTTGCAATCAAAATCTTGCTATATGGATTTAGAATTTCCTTGCAAAGACCTGTAGCTTCTCAAAGGGCTCTTCTGAATGAACAATTGAATTACATAGAAATATTCTAATGTGTTGTTGATAAAAGTGCAGGGGCTGATTTAAGAGCCCCTAGTGCCTCCTTGCACACATTAGTGTACTTTTGTGTACGCTACTATGGCTCAACAAGGCTGAAATCTCCAGGCCAAATTTACAAAGTGGTGCAATGCATGCATTGCAACACTTTGTAACTGTTTGTGCTACATTGTGCCTGTGCCAGGCATAACGCATGCAAGGGGCTTTCCCCATTAGGAGGGTTGAAAAAAATGGCGCAAGGAAACCCACAAGATTTCCTTTCACCATTTTTCTCAGCACTTTTAATGCCCGCTCAGAGCAGGTGTTAAAAGGGGGGCTGCCTTTGAATACAATGGGCTCCTATGTAATCTGCAGAAGTAACACCGAAATTGAGGCCCCCTACCATGCACCATGGTGCGCCGTATTTTAAATATGGCGCACGCAGGGTGGCGCTGGGGGGGGTACTAAGGGGCACAAGAAAAGTGACACTGCAGTGGGTTCAGCACCACTTTTCTTAAATCAGCCCCTTAGTTTCAACTAGTCTCTCCAACATTAGTTAAAAATATTAGTTAGGGGTTATATTCTGCTAATTACCCTTTGAAGAAACAGGAAAGACTCTTGAAACAGATAACTGTATACATATTTATGAATGAAGTAAATATAATATTAAGTTTTCTTCAAGATCATACAAATGCCAAGATTAGGAAACAGCAGGTTCTTAACTTTACATAAATCAATTAGAAGTTGTAACTTATCTTCTACCAGATAGTTTTTGGTGACAAAGCTTGAGGCAGTTTTTTTTAAACATAAATACTGTGGATATGTTTTTTTGTAGCCACTAATTTTTTGTGTCTTTAGTTTACAAGAATTACCTGTCCTATATCGTTGTACCAAGAGTTGTTTACACGGATATAGGCCCTCATTACAACACTGGCGGTAAATCCTGCTTACCGCCGTGCAGAAGACCGTCAACACACCGCCGCGGCCGATGAATTCTGCCACAGCTATTACGACCCACAGCTCAGAATCTGCCAAAATCTAGACACCCACACAAGTCCGCCACATCAAAGGTCAGTGATAAACTGGCGACAACAAAACCTCCACCGTCACGCCAACAGGAAAATGCCCACACTATTACGAATCCACGCCGTGCTCAAAATACACACACATTGACAAAACACTACCACATTGGACAATTCCAAATACACACACCTGATACACATACACACACCACACCCACACACCCAATATAATATAAAACACACACCCACATTACCCACAAACCCTTACAATGAACAAATTGGAAGAAGCAGAGAGACAGCAAAGCAAAGACCACACCAGCATACAGAGGCACACAACACCATCACTCATACACATCCACGCACAAAACACCACACACCCCTAAACATCACCCCACACATCACAACACACACCACCTCACACATCACCCACACCACTCCATGGCACTGCAAGGACACCCCAGGTTTTCTGAGAAGGAGCTCAGGGTCATGGTGGAGGAAATCATCCGGGTTGAGCCACAGCTATTTGGATCACAGGTGCAGCACACCTCCATAACTAGGAAGATGGAGCTATGGCGCAGAATAGTGGACAGGGTCAATGCAGTGGGACAGCACCCAAGAACACGGGATGACATCAGGAAGAGATGGAACAACCTACGGGGGAAGGTGCGTTCCGTGGTCTCAAGATACCACATTGCGGTTCAGAGGACTGGCGGCGCACCCCCATATCCTCCCCCACAACTAGCAACATGGGAGGAGCAGGTCTTGGCTATACTGATACCTGAGGGCCTCGCAGGAATAGCTGGAGGAATGGACTCTGGTAAGTCAAATCTTTAACTACTTCACCCCCACCCTACCTGCATGCTATCACATACCATCACCCTCGCCCTCACCCCCATCACTCCAACTCCTCACATATGTCCCACTATCACAAACCACATATCCCTACACCAAGCCCTGCATGGAACAACAAAGCATGGACACCCATCACCAATGCATGCCCACTACACATATCCACACAGATCCCCAAACCAAATATCACACAAGGTCTTACACAAGAATGTAAGCACTGGGGTACAGGGTCACCCACCCATTGCACACCATGGCACACACAAATGCAATAATCATGCCTTTACACCCCTGCAGGACCCCTACCCAACGTCACTGGACAGGAGGTTCCAGACATGTCCACTCCCCCCACAGAAGAGGCCCACAGTGATGACAGCAGCTCTGTCCAACGGGATCTAGATGACCAGCCTGGCCCATCTGGGACCTCGGGACAGTTGGTTCCCCTCACACAGTCAAACGCCACCATAGAGCCTCCCCCTCAGGAAACACCACCACAGCACCCACCAAGCGGGCCCATACCTCTATCCCCAGGAGACGTCAAGCAGCAGTGTGTCCACCATTACAGGGAACCCAGGCTAACCCACCACCCCAAGAACAGCAGGAACCTGGGGGCAGTAGCAATGGGCACATGGTTCAGGGGACAGAGGCCCAGGAAAACCGGGGAAGTGGGAGGTCTGCTGTGCGACAGGGGGAGGAGACTATGGCAACGGTACTGGCCACGTTTCAGGAGACCCAGCGGCAGCAGGAGGAACAGTATTTGGGGTTCAGGGAGGAACTCAAGTCCATCAACACCCCCCTGGGCACCATTGTAGGGGTGCTGACAGACCTCGTGAACCCCAGGAGGGACACTGTGGCACAACAAGGGGCCCCTGACACTAGCCTGGACGATGAACTGTCCACCACCTCCACCGGCGCTAGTGGACAGGAGGCACCACCACAGGAACAAAACACCAGCACCCCACCCCTTTGGATGGAGAACCACCCCGCAAGCGGTCCCTGAGATCCAGGACAAAAACAGAGAACAATGCCAAGACCCTGCCAAGAAATGAGACCACCCTGAATGTCATCCTTCTGTCCCACTTGGTCACCCTGTCCATCCTTAAACTGCCCTAGCTCCACTTCCTATGCCCCTTTGGACAATGCACCTGTGAGACAAATAGACTGGACTCTGCCATGGACATTCCTCCACCATCACCCCTGACCATTTTACAACCCCCTCCACTATTTAACACTTAAATAAACACCCTTGAATCACAAAACAATCTGGAGTCAGTCTGTGCTTTCACAAATGTGTATTTGCTATAACTGAGGGAAATAGCAATGTCCATTGTATTGTCAACATTGCTATGTGACACAGCTCTAGTCCATGAGGTAACATAGCAGAGGTCACACAGTGGGACCCACATCTGTGAAATCAAAAGGGAAAGTGACAAATTAGGGTCCATACACTGGGTGAAAGTGACAGACAGATGATAGGTTGAACAATTTAATCAGATGCAGGAGGCAGTGATGTCTTCTTACCTGTGTCTGACTGGAAGTACTGCTGGATCACGGTGTTTCTGTTGTCTATGTCCTCTTCTTCTGCCTCCTCTTCTTCACTGTCCACAGGCTCCACAGCTGCCACAAGACCTCCTTCTGGACCATGCTCCTGCAGAAAAGGCACCTGTCATTGTAAAGCCAAGTTGTGCAGCATACAGCAGGCCACGATGATCTGGCACACCTTCTTTGGTGAGTAGTATAGGGAACCACCTGTCATATGGAGGCACCGGAACCTGGCGTTCAGGATGCCGAAGGTCCTCTCTATAACCCTCCTAGTTCTCCCATGTGCCTCATTGTAGCATTCCTCTGCCCTTGTCCTGGGATTCCTCACTGGGGTCAGCAGCCATGACAATTTGGGGTAGCCAGAGTCACCTGCAAATGTCGAGGGACAACTTATAGACACAAACTAACCCTTAGGGACAACCCCAGACAACTATTCACACTGTATAGCAGTGGTCTTCAAACTTTTTAATGCCGCACCCCCCAGTTGAAAAATAAAAATCATTGGGCCCCCCTCAGAATTTTTCACAGTTATTTTAGAAAGATGGCAATGTTTAAATAGGTCTAAGCCTATTTAAACATTGGAGTTAACTACTGTTACCTTTTTAAAACTGCAATAACATGCTTCTGCTTAAAACAAAGGCATGTTATCTGTATAATATTTATTTTGGCCAGAGTTTGGCACCCCCCCTGGGATCACTTGAGGCCCCCCAAGGGGGGCCTGCCCCCCAGTTTGAAGACCTCTGCTGTATAGGGTTATTGTCCTCACCTAATAGCCACACACGGTGCCTCTGGAGTACCCTATCACATAAGGGATGCTGTTATTCCTCAGAATGTAAGCGTCATGCACTGAGCCAGGAAACTTGGCGTTCATATGGGAGATGTACTGGTCTGCCAAACACACCATCTGTACATTCATAGAATGGTAGCTCTTCTGGTTTCTGTACACCTTTTCACTCCTGCGGGGGGGTACCAAGGCCACATGTGTCCCATCAATGGCACCTATGATGTTGGGGATATGTCCCAGGGCATAGAAGTCACCTTTCAATGTAGGCAAATCCTCCACCTGAGGGAAAACGATGTAGCTGCGCATGTGTTTCAGCAGGTCATACAACACTCTGGACAACACGTTTGAGAACATAGGCTGGGAAATCCCTGATGCTATGGCCACTGTAGTTTGAAAAGACCCACTTGCCAGGAAATGGAGTACTGACAGGACCTGCACTAGAGGGGGTATTCCTGTGGGATGGCTGATAGCTGACATCAGGTCTGGCTCCAACTGGGCACACAGTTCATGGATTGTGGTACAATCAAGTCTGTAGGTGACAAATACATGTCGCTCTTCCATTGTCGACAGGTCCATCAGCGGTCTGCACACCTGAAAATGCCGCCATCTCATCACCTGCCCCAGCGGACGTGCTCTATGGAGAACAGCGATCAGAGGGTCAGCCAACACTGAGGTACTAAAAAAACAACTTTATTGCACACATTTGTCAATCCCCTTTGTGCCAGTCTTAGTGTGTATGCAAGGCCTAGATATGTGTGACGCATTTAAAATTAATGCCATGTGGCCCCCTGAAATGGCGGCTCCCTGACCTGTAATGTGGAACAAGGAGATATGAGGTAACTGCGCAGGCGTTGTACACCGTCGCGGTAGGCGGTCGAAGACAGCAGCACAATCCTGTTTTGGTTAACATTGGACCCTATGGGTACCAGGAGCCAATGACGTTGTACGCCGGCGGTGACGGTACGCACGTCCGCGGACGGGACTGCCATTTTCTCTCTGTTCACTCACTTGATACCTGATCTTCAACAGGAGAGGACCTACACTGCAAGTGCTGCTGTGACCTCAGTCTGAAAGCGACGATGGCCCATGTGTCTGGGGAAAGGGCCCCTGCCTTCACATCGGAGGAGTTGGATAAACTAGTGGATGGGGTCCTCCCCCAGTACACACTACTCTATGGTCCTCCAGACAAACAGGTGAGTACACTGTGAGCATGCTGTATGGGCAATGCCTGTTTGGAGTGGTGTGGATGGGAGATGGGGGGGGAGATGAGGCATGCATGATCGGACGGTGAATGTATATGCGTCAGGGCAAGGGTGGGAAGGTGGGCCAATGACTGTGACGGTCCGGACGGTTAATGTTGTACCTTTTCCCCTGTACTATTCCTGTAGGTCAGCGCCAACCAGAAGAAGGATATTTGGCATGCCATCGCCAGGGACGTCCGGGCCCTGGGGGTCCACCACAGACGGAGCACCCACTGCCGTAAAAGATGGGAGGACATTCGCCGCTTTAGCATAAAGATGGCGGAGGCCCAGCTGGGGATGGCCTCCCAACGTGGGAGGGGTGCCTGTCGCACCATAACCCCCCTGATGTTCTGGATCCTGGCGGTGGCGTATCCGGAGTTGGATGGGCGCTTGAGGTCATCACAGCAGCCACAAGGGGGTGAGTACAGTCACATCCATCTGACTCTGCGCGCATTGGAGGTGTCTGGGTGGGGGAGGTGGGCTGTGGGTTCGCCTAGGCTAGGGCGAGCCTTGTAGGCAAGGACCCTTTGTGAGGCAGGGTAAGTGGCACCTCAACTCCACCATTAGTAAGAGCCATCTACACCTAGTCAGGCTCCTGTGACTTCCATGTGTGCAGCAATCGGCCATAGGCCATGTAACCCATGTCCCTGTGAGGAATTAGGAAACTCTAAGTGCATGGCATTGTGCAAGGGCTGCTGTTTCTGTAGTGTCTGCCAACGGTAGCGGTATTATATGTACTGAACATGTCTTTCTCCTTTCTTTCCCCCCCTTTCTGTGGTCTCCCTGTTCTTGTGTGCATTATCATCATCAGGCGGAGGAGCTGTGCCACCGGAGGGAGCTGCATCCCACATGGCCCTGGAGGGTGTGACTACGGAGTCAGAATTCACCAGTGGTACGGAGGGCGAGGGGAGCTCACGGCTGGGACTGGAGCAGAGACCAGCGACACCGACTCCTCCTCTGATGGGAGCTCCCTTGTGGTGGCAGACCCCTCTGTGCCCCCCGAATCTACAGGTACAGCCGCCACCCCCCTACTAGCACTGCCCTCCCAGCAGCCCCTCAGTGTGTGCCCCGTGGCCGCTCACCCAGGAGGGTGGGCATCTCCTTCGCCCCAGGCACCTCAGGCCCTGCCCCAGTCAGCTCTGCTGCCCTCACTGAGGAGGCCATAGACCTCCTGAGATCCCTCACTTTCGGGCAGTCTACCATTCTGAATGCCATCCAGGGTGTAGAGAGACAGTTGCAAGAGACAAATGCATACCTGGAGGGCATTCATTCTGGCCAGGCAGCCCAACAGCGAGCATTTCAGACTCTGGTCTCAGCACTGATGGCAGCCATTGTCCCTGTATCCAACCTCCCCCTCCAACTTCCTCCACCCAGACCCAATCCCCAGTACCTCAGCCTATCCCAAGCACACCATCAGACCAGCATGCACACACCTCAACACACAAGGGTAGCTCTAGCAAACATAAGCACCACACATCCCACAGGCACTCACACAAGCATCATACCCATGCAGACATACCAACATCCACTGCCTCCACTGTGTCTCCCTCCTCCAAGTCTCCCTCCTCCTTCCCTGTCACGTCTCCACTCACACCTGCATGCACTACATCCTCAGCCACTACCTCCATCACCAGCACGCCCATCACCACACACCGCTCACGTGCAATCACCACCCCCACTATCATTCACACATCCCCTGTGTCCTCTACCAGTGTGTCTGTGAGCCCTCTTCACAAAGTACACAAACGCAGTCACACACCCACCCAACAGCCATCCACCTAACAACAGCCTCCAGCCCATGCACCTTCACCCAAAGTCAGCAAACGAACACCTCCCACAACCTCTACCTCTTCCTCCACTCCCAAACCCCCCGTCTCAGTGTGTCTACAAAACTTTTCCTGTCAAACCTTGACTTCTTCCCTTCACCTTCCCCACCCCTTCCGTCCCCTAGGGCCCGCCTTTCCAGGTCCCAACCCAGCACCTCAGCCACCACATCACCGGGCACAGTGGTTCCAGCAGTAACCGGATTCTGGAGTGCGCCAAGCAGCAGGGCTGCCAGTGTCCCAAGGAGCGAGGCCAAGGACATTCCCCCACCTCCAAAACAGAAGAAGTTGCCCACATCCCAGTGGTAGAAGGCCAAAACACCTGCCACCAAGGCTCAGCCAAGACAACAGCTGGGAGTGGCAAGACAGCTGTGCCACCATCCAAGGTGGGGAAGGGCCTGAAAAAGAAAGGCAAGTCAATGTCGCCGCCAACCTGTACGGCGGACAAGACCGCCACTGGCACCGCCACATGCACCGCCGCCACCGGCACCGCCGCCAGCACCCAAGATACTGAGTCCTTCACCAGCACTGCAGACACTGTGCCCTTCAGCAGTACTGCAGTCAGTGAGCCCGCCACCAGCACCGACGCCCATGACACCGCCGCCAGTACCAAGGTCAGTGAGCCCACCACCAGCACTGCCGCTCATGACACTGTCGCCAGCACCGAGGTCAGTGAGCTCCCCACCAGCACCGCCGCTCATGACACTGCTGCCAGCACCGAGGTCACTACTGAACCCGCTGCCAGCATTCCAGCGGCCACGCTACATTCTGAGCCAGTGGCACCACCGCAGACATGGCTGCCATCCCCAGTGGTCATTCGTATGAGGCTGGTGGTCGATTCCAGGGGCCTGGGCAGCTTCCATGTTGCACCACCGTCAGTGGAGTATCACATCCACTACCTCAGTCCTTGGCAGGATGAAGCACTCTGGGCACAAATCCCCCTCCAGACCCAGTGGAGAAAGGCATCCACTACCTCAGTCCTTGGCAGGATAAAGTCTCTGGGCACAAAGCCCCCTCCAGAACCAGTGGAGTATCACATCCACTACCTCAGTCCTTGGCAGGATGAAGCACTCTGGGTGCAAATCCTCCTGCAGAACCAGTGGAGGAAGACATCCACTTGAGAGACTTTGGCTTTGCACTCCCCAGGATAAAGCAGTGGGCAAACCAACCACTTGAGAGATTTGAGAGACTGTGGCTTTGCACTCCTCAGTATAAAGAAGTGGGCAACCCACCCACTTGATAGACTTGAGAGACTGTGGCTTTGACCTCCCAAGGATAAAGCAGTGGGCAAACCACCCATTTGAAAGACTTGAGAGACTGTGGCTTTGCACTCCCCAGGATAAAGCAGTGGGCAAACCTCCCACTGGAGAGACTTGAGAGACTGTGGCTTTGCACTCCCCAGGATACATCAATGGGCATGGAGCCCCCTCGTGGAGCTGGCATCGTGCATTCATCCAGCTGAGGTGCCTGTTTTTTTCCGATCTGATGCCCCTGCAGTGTTCTCTCCTTTTCGATCGGGTATCTTGTGTGGGCCTCGCCCATGCATTTTGGGCCCAGTGGTCCACGGACTATATTGGCGCAGTACATGGACTTGGATTATTGGTGTACATATTTGTTTATAGTATTTATAAAATTTTGACTAATGGATTTTACATGATTACAATCGTTCAACTCATTTCCTTTTGTCATTGCGTTCATCACAGGGGGTGGTTGGGGGGTGTAAATGTAATGTTTCAGCATGTATTGGTGTGTGTGTTGTAGTGGGTGGGGGTTGGGGTGTTGCGTGCTGCATGTGTATGTCACTCTCTTTGCCCTCCCCTGTGTTGTAGGTGCAGTACTCACCGTGGTCGTCGCAGTCATCAGTCGTGCTCCTGGTAGAAGAGCAGGAAGACAATTGCAGGGAGTATTTGGAGTTCAGGCTCCATGGCGTCCTGGTTCCTCGTGTGTTGTATAGAGGTGAGTGTTTCCCCTTCCAAGTCCTGTTTCCGCAGTGCTTTTCTTCACGTTAAAAAGGTGGCGGATTGGTCTGTCATAATAGTGTGGGCGGTACATTGTGTTCCGCCTGACTGTTGGCGGTGACCGCCATGCTGTTTGTCTGTACCGCTGTGGCGGTCAGAGTGTTAAAGTGGCTGTCTATGTTGGCGGTTTCTGCCGTGGTCGTAATCCCATTTTTGTTCCGCTGGGCTGTTGGCGGTATTACCGCCGCTTTAACACTGACCACCAGGGTTGTAATGAGGGCCATAGTGTTGAGATATATCCATTCACATTATGCCTAGTTCTGTGAATGCAAAGATACTTAAGATATCTTTTGTCTCGCAGGGTTCCATCACATTGTGCCAACCTTATTGAGCAACCAACTGACAAGGACGAAGTGGTGAAGTCCTCTAACTCTCTGCCTGATTTAGAGTTTGGGAGAGGGGTTACTCTGTCACAAATACGACGGAAAGCCCATCCGCCATATTACAATTCCATTTTAGCCTAATGAACATGTAATACGGTGGACGGGCTATCTGCACATTTGAGATGCAGTAACCCCTCTGCCAACTCTAAATCAGGCACTCAGTTTCCTTTTCATTCTTCTTACTATCAGAACATTGCAGTATGACAAGCACTGATGTGGTAGATGATAATTATAGTTGTCTTCATTAGTTGCAACACTTAGGGCCTCATTTAGATCTCGGCAGAGGGGTTACTCCATATCAATAGTGACTAATATCCCTTCCACCACAATCTATATGCTGTAGAAAACAATGTTGTTAACATTTTGGCAGATGGGATATTTGTCAACATTGCATCATCCATCTAAATCAGGCGCTTAATGCTTGCTGATGTTCTCATGCCCTTTTTGGTAAATGGAAATTATGTAAAACATTCAGGGCCATATTTTCAAGTCCCCAGCTCCACCTTGCACTGCTCTAGTCTCATTTTATGCTAAGGCAACGTTAAGGAGGCCTTTCTCCCATGCCATATTTACAAAGTGGCGCAATGCTTACATTACGCCACTTTGTAAAGCCTTGCGCCACATTATGCCTGCTCCAGGCATAATGTATGCAAGGGGAGGGTTCTGGTGCAGGGAGGCTTGAAAAAATGGTACAGTGAAATTTACAAGATTTCACTGTGGTACTTTTTCCGTCATTTTTACCTCCTGCTCAGATCAGGCATTAAAATGCCACAACCATTTTAATCAATGGGACTCCCTGCTGCACTAGCTGCAAAATGTTTGACGTCAATGCAGCAAAGCGGCACATTGGCATAAAAAATGTTGACCCTATTGTCTTAACAATGATCATTGTTGGCCATATTGTAAATACATTGTAACCATGGTGTCATTGGGTGAGGCAGGGGCGATGCAAGAAAAGTGGCACATCGGGACCGGTGCGCCACTTTCTTCTAAATATGCCCCTCTATGTGAGGAATTGGGTTGTTGGTTGAGTGAAGTGTTAACCCTGCTCAAGCAATAGCCATAATCCCTGTCAGGTTAAACCACAAAAGTCACTCAATTAGCCTGTGCTTAACCCTCTGGTATCTTGGCACAAACACAGTCAGTCTTAAATTAGAGGCCATGCATAAAGAATTTATTGGGGAAACAAACAGTAATAAAGTGAAAACACAACACAAGAAAAATCCCAAACCAATTTAGAAAAATAGAGAAAATTTCAATAAATTATTTGACACCAAACAAAGTAGCTCGTGGCCGTAAGTTCATTCTTAAATAAGCAATGAGTCCTAAGGGAAGGCTCTGTTTATTTTGCATTATTATCATAAGGTTGCAGATAGCACTGCCTGTTAGCTAGCAGTGCTCAATCAGATTTATGATCCAGGCTGCAGCTGGGGCACAAAGGATAAAAACGGAAACACTGAGGTGTTTAACTCTTACATAAATGTCCTTGTCAACTCAATATTGTATAGTGAGAACAAAGGGCTAGATGTATCATTAAGGCCCTTTGCGATTCGGAAATAGTGATTTTTAATAAATCGCTATTTACGACTCGCAAAGGGCTATGTATCACATTAGCGAATCGGTAATATTGATTTCTTAAAATCGCAAATGCTATTACCGAATCGCAAATGCTATTACCGAATCACAAATTGTGCATTCACAGCTTGTTGGCCCATAACTGTGAATTTTTTGCATTCCCAAAATTGTGATTTCTGAACCAGAAATCGCAATTTTGGAAATGCAAAAACCCAGGGTGCTGGGGGGCTAAGGCCCCCTCTGCTGCACCCCAAATTGTTTTGGGGGGAGATGTAAGGTGCACACATGCCAAAAGGGCATGTGTGCTTTACATGTACAATTTAAAAATGTATTTTTTTATTTTGCACATGGTTACCACCAAGTTCACTTTGGTGGTAATTAGCGATTCCTAAATGCCAAAGTCGCATTTATGAATTGCTTCATACATGGGTTTAGAGAGCTGCAATTTGCGACTCTCTAAACAGGGTCGCAATTTTAAGGAATCGCTATTTTAGCGATTCCTTAAAATTGCGTTCAGAATGTATTTCAATGGCATTTTGCATTCGAATGCAAAATGCTTTCATACATCTGGCCCAAAATGATGTTTTTGAATGCTATTAAATGGGAGAAAATGAAAATGAAAAGTTACCTCAGTTATGAAGTTAACTCTTCATTTTAATTTTCTGCCATTTCAAAGCATCACATTTACAAACTACAGGCCTCTTCCTCCTGGAGGCCTGTAGACACTGTGCCATACGTGTTAATGAAAAATACGGTATTTTTTAAATGGGAGAAATTTAAAGTGCAGGAAAATGTTCTGTATTTTTTCCATTTTTGCACAGCATTTTCTCCCATATAAAAAAAACGTTGTCTGTTTGTGTTACTCATGTAATGATGCCACATATGGTGACAGGTATGTCCCATGCCACAAGTACATAAAACACAGGCTCTCATCTTTTTCATACACACACACATGTTCATATATGCCCCAAAGAACACATTCTCACTGGCACACGGCGCAGCTCTTTCATAGTGCCCCTAGAAAAGTATTTTGTTCAAACCATAGTGTCTGTCTCTATGGACATTAGGGTTGATGTCAATTAAGCGTGCCATAGCGCTGTCTGGTATGATTTTCACTGATCAAAAGTAGCTCTTACTACAGAAAAGATTGGAGACCTCTAAATTAGTAGAACCAGCGTTTCAAAAGTTTAAGGTAAAAACTAGCACCTAAAAGATCAACGTGCCAACCGCTGACATCTAGTCAGGCAAGACCGGGTCAAAGTAACAAAATATGGCCGACCGCAATGGAGCAATGAAGCATAAGTCACGTACAAAGAGTGGATTGGGCCCGGTTGGCGTTTACCTTCACAGAAATTTCAACAAAAATACTCTGAGGAGATAGAACCTCAGTTGGGCAATGCTGCTGGTGGTGTCCTAGGAGGATGTGTCTTTGTCGGGGTGCTGCTGGCCAAAGTTGCATTCAAGATTTCTACAATCAAACTTCATTTTTGGAAGTAAAAAATCTCCACTGGGTCAAAGCTAGAGACATTAGCTGACACGAGTTCCATAAAGCCAGATACCCCTTTGGCCAAGGACCGCTGCTGCGGAGAAGAATGTAGTGGGAACTGTCAACAATTCAAGCTGACCAACGATGCACCTTAGGTGGATAGATGAGCAGGTTGGTCCAGGTCTCCTCTGGGTTTTCAGGGCTATTTTTTTAGCCAACAGTGTTCTAATTTTCAAGTTTGGGATTTTGGCTTTCTGGGCACTTTTAACACCACCATAAAGGTTCCAGGACTAGAAGGACACCACTTGTGGGGTTAGCACTCACCCAACCTGGATCCAGGTGCAGGTTTAAGATGGTTGGAGCTTGTTCTGTCCCTAACCCTCTGATCATGAGGCCAGCCAACTCTCATTTGGAGTCATACTGGTAGTCCTAGGTTCAGCAGTTGAAGACAGGTTACAGGCAGCAGAGCAGTCCTTCTAGGTGCAGCAAAGCAGTCTACACAGTACACAGCAGGCTACAGCAGTAGGCAGTCTTCGGAGAGTCCTTCTAGGCGTTCAAAAAGGGAACTGAAGAGTGGGTCTGAAGGTCCTCTGTTTATACATGGTGTCTTCTTTGAAATAGGAAAGTTTCTAGAGAACTCCCTTTGAAATTATTGAAGTTTCCTGCCTCCCCTGCACCTGACTCCAAGATGGCTGTGTGAACAATACAGTGGTGACAAGTCCTCTGTGTGAAGGCACAGTATAGCTCATCCAGTTGCAAGTGGGGCTGTGCCCAGTTCACCCGCATGCTGCAAGTGATGTCCCATCCGGGCACACCTAATCTCTATATATTGTGTAGCTTTCTTGGAGGAATAAACAATGTCCATCTGACAACTACACTCACTCATGTGATCCAGGAGCAAGCACAAAACAGCTAGGACAGGAAAATGCCAACTTTCTAAAAGTGACATTTTCAAAACGTTAACTTAAAATCTGACTTTATCATTGAAGAGGGTTTTAAATTACAATTTCTCAGACACCAAACATGAAATGTTCCCCTATTCCCGATCAAATGTTAGCACTTACTAAATGTACTAGAGCAACTTAATGTTATCCCATGGGCGAGAGACGCCTCACAGTGGTGAAAAACACATTTAGGAGTCTTCATTACCAGGACATTAAAACGTTAAAAGCATGTGTCCAAACTTTTAATTACAATGCACCCCGCCCTATGGGCTATTGACCTCATTCCTGCTTATTTTATCTCCCTGTTTGCATTGCACTTTCAGTAAAATAAAGTCACTGTCCTCAAGTCTTTCGACCCTCCATCTAATAATTCAGTGTAACACCCATCAGCTATCCTCTTAGTGCAGTTGTTCCTGGATTAGTTCTGAGTTCGTAACTGCAGCAGTTTGAGCCTTTTTATCCTACCAAAAAGTTCTCCCTGAAAAAAACGAAAAATAGTCAGGTTAAACAAAGTTCAAATTTCATATTAATGCTTAAGCTTCTATGACACGAAAATCCATTCTCAATTCTCATATCCATTTTAAATTTTGTCACATGTGAGTTTCAGTAAACAATATAAATAGGGACATAAGTCACGTATGTTAATAGTGTGTCATGAGTGATTCATAAGTGATGTTATTATTTTATATTGTTGGAAAGGGCGCGAACCCTGATAAGAGTGAACATGGGAGCTTTAATAAACGTTTACCATATGATGTTCTTTATATTATGGTTTTTGTTTTGCTTTGAAATAGCTAAGATGGCTAATCAGCACAGCTGACCTCTAATCTTGAGTTTTATTGAGTTAACCGAGGTTTTATGCTATTGAGATACATCCATGAGCATAAAGCGACTTTTTAACTTACGCTAAATGTAGATAGGCGCAAAAGACATGGCCTTATTAACATTATATAGGGTCTTGTTTAAATCACGATGCTCATTGTAGTTTCTAAAGTTCATTTTTCTACCAGGTTACCAAGGCAGGTGTAGCATCAGCTGGCCTAAACGAGAGCCCCTCGTGAGTAGTTCTACACAGCTCTTTTCTTTCCAGCACTGTAATGGCAAGTACATGCTATTGTGCCAAATTACTTTTATAATGAGATTTAAAATACAAGATTAGCTTTGCATGCTGACCTCCTTGGATGTTTTTGCAGATTGCTAATCCTTTTTTAAGTGTAAATCTGACGCCTCGGGATTTAAGTACCAGGCAACAACCAGTTCTTCTAATGCCCAGCCTTCAGGAGTTAAAAAGATGCAATGTAAATTGTTAATAGATTATTTTAGATTCAAAGCTAGTTGCTGCAGAGTGAGGATTTACCATTGTAAATCGCATTTCAAGCATCAGAAAGCCTAATATGAATTTGATGTATTGGAAACAGAAAATTATGATGTACAGCTAAGGCTTTTATTCAAAGGTATAATGCAAACTGTTCTGGAGTAACACTTAAAAGGAATAAACTAAGATTACAGTGATTGCCAACTGATTTGTTTAAGACATTTTTTCGAAGTGGAGCCCGTTGGCGCATTTGCAGATCTTATGAGAGACAAAAACATATTGTGCTGTTGTTCATAATTTGAATTTTTCATACTTAGGATGGAAACATGATGTGCTATTCGTTTTAAATTTACGCATTTGCATACAGCCACTATTTTGTCACAAAAGACTGGTATTAAAAACACAGGGCCTCCTTTACAAGAAACTGAGGCAGGGGCTCTGATGCATATTTCTACTATTCATTGCTATACCGATGTAAAAAAGTGATGCTACTCCAGCAATAGGTGGCAGGCTCCCATGAGAAAAAGCCCTGTGTCAGTTTAATGCCTACTCTGAGCAGGCGTTACATTTTGGACGCATTGAAGACGCAGAACGACACAGTGAAATGTTGTAAATTTCATTACATCAGTTCTGCGTGGGTTTTTGCCTGGGTTTGCCTACCTTGTATATCATTGCCTGTAGCTAGTGCCCAGGGATTAAAAGAGACACTAGGAGCTTCTAGCATCACTTTGTAGATTTGAAGTTGTTTTTGCGCCACCACACCATCAAAAAAATTACAGTGCTGTGGATCAAGAGCCTTGTTAATAAGCCCGAGAAATTCATATGAGTTGGATAAAAAGTATGTTTCTGTCACATTTATACATACTTTCCATGCAAAATTATAAAATCACAATCTATGGATACATTAATTATTGTAATTCAGTGGCCCAGCTGATAAGTCACGTGTGTTTCTGAAGTGAAAAGCTATGGGACACCCACAGGGGGAAGTTGTATTATTAAAATCATCGCTTTTGGACTTATTGTGGACAGGCAAATATGTAGTGCAAAATTTGGGGTTCGATGATCAACGTGAAGAACCATACAGCCCACAGAAAAAGTTACTGCTTGCTGGCATTCCAAAGTTGAATATGCTCACATGTATTTGTATTATTTAACAGAAATAAAACATTGTTGCCAAAGGAAAATAGGGAGCAACTCATATAAGAGGGTGGACATAGGATATCAACTGGCATGAAAACATCTCACTATATGCTGGCGATGATATCCTGTTATTTAAAGATGACTTGAAGATCTCCCTCACATGTTCATATAAAGATTTGACACAAATGAAAGACTTTTAGGACTGGGTATAAACTGGAAAAATTCCCTCCTGTTCGCTCAGGGACAAAGAAAACTGAATAGTGAGCTCGCTGTGCTACTCAAGGTGAAATACAATCACTTTAAATACTTTGACATATGAATTGCAAACGATAATAAAACACTGTTAACCTCGAGCCTCTGTTGCGCAGACTTGAGGCTGATGTGTCCCACTGGTATAATCTCCAAGAATGACTGTTGGGTAGGGCTGTCCTGTACGAAATGACATGCCTTCTGAGATTCTGAGATCCTCTACACTACAGTGCGGGGATTGTTAGAAGTTTGGACCACATGACCGGGATAGTGCTGTGCGGGAAACATCTTGAATCAAATTCAGGATGTTGCAGAGATCCATGTATGGAACAAGATTATCACTCTAAAATGTTAACAAATATAATGAAGCAGCTCAGCTTTGCATAATAAACGTATCTGTAGATGCTGCTTTGGAGAATTCCACATATAGGATAGCTGCATGTCCAATGTTTACAAGGCTACATACTATGAAGTGATAGCACTGTATACCACACCACAGTCATGCTAGCGAATGTGTCTGGCTTAGCAGGGAAATGGGGTGGACAAAAAATAAATAACTCCCAACATGCATCTTTTGGTTCGTACTAGACTGAAAGCAGCAACAGACATTGACGGCTTGAGACAATGGGACTATATAGAAACTTCTAGGCTAAGAGATATATGCAATGCCAGCAGGTTGGTGCCCTTCATGAACCAACACTCCGAACACAAGATGACCATCTACCAGATCTTCAAGTACCTCCAAATTAGGCAGCCATTGATTGTGAGTATAAGGGTGGATGAAGAAACCATGGAAGACTAACCTCTAGAATAAATGGCTAGTGGAAGGTCAAATGGTGAGAAAGCCAATATGTCTAACACATGAGACTGCCCTGCAGTAACATGCTAGAGGCAAAAGATAGTTATAATAATAGAAATAATGGATATCAATAAATATTAGGGCACGGACCACAAAACTGAGGATATCGGAGGCTCTGGACCTGACTAACTACCAAAGCCTCTTTGTGGATTAGGGCTTTGGAGTGGCCACAATGGTTATGAGTAATAAATGAGGGTGTTCACAATTGGCAGCAGCTTTAGAATGGAGACATAACATGCACTGATGTATATGACTGCTGAAAAGGTGGCCCACTGAAATTTGAGAAAATATGGGGTAGATTGGCTCAGCACAGCAGCGATAACTAGCGTAAATACTGACCTGGTGACCTAATGGGAGAAGATCTCAATATGGCTGTCAACAAAACTGTTGAGAGACCTTCAATGCGCTAATACAGACAAATGATAGACAAGTATAGAGGACCTCACCTTGGCCTCAGAAAATGGAAGTATAACAAGTTTTTCATTCAATAGAAAGTATAATAAAACCTGTTTAAAAAATGAAAATCGCACTACTATTGACTAAAGATATTTTGCAGGAAAGGAGGTACAGGTGAACCCAGATCATAAGGTCTTATGCTTTCTTTGCAAGGGTGAGTGTTACACATATGTCCAGAAATCAAGTAAAGGAGAGAGTATCTAGGACTTGAGTTTGGGTTTGTGCCATTACAGCACAGATGATTGTCCTTCACTTAGACAGGAAGGGATTTTGCTGTAATAATGTTTTGGACTGTTACTCAGTCAAATGTGAACATAGGTATTTTCAGCATGTATCCGGAGATCCATTCCAAGGTTGCATATTTAAGATTTTATACAGATGTTAAGCATTTGCAATGAGAACAAAGACCCTTGGGTTACTTCATAGATGACAGTTTTATTTGACGGTGACGATTCTGATCAGCTGGTTTCTATCAGTTTAACACGTAACTCTGGTTTTAAAATATTTTATCAGCAGTCTGACAGAGTTTTGTCTTTCATCTTACTGTAAGATGATTTCACGGCTTACCAGATCAGGGTTTTTTGGATTGTCAGTATTCAGTGATGATAATAGATGCTGTCTTCTATTGTCCATAGAGGATTTATTATACCTGAAAGTTGTAAATCTTCATTTCATATTGTGAGGAGACAGAGGGGGTTATTCTAACTTTGGAGGAGGTGTTAATCCGTCCCAAAAGTGACGGAAAAGTGACGGATTTACCACCAGCCGTATTACGAGTCCATTATATCCTATGGAACTCGTAATACGGCTGGTGGTATATCCGTCACTTTACCGTCACTTTTGGGACGGATTAACACTCCTCCAAAGTTAGAATAACCCCCAGACTTTTTACTGGTTTCACCCCACATTTTGCCCTCATTTTGACTGCTTTAATGTTACTGATGAGCAAAGTGCAACTTTAGTAAGTTGTCACTTTAATTGTCCAAGACATCCAGTGCCCATTTCTGATTGCAATCAATCAATCAAAGAAATTTGTAGAGCGCGCTACTCACCCGTGAGGGTCTCATAGCGCTGGGGGGGGAACTGGGTGGGGGGGAGAAAGGGGAAGACCAGGGAGGGTCACTGGTCGAACAGCCAAGTCTTGAGGTTCTTTCTGAAGACCAGTAGGTCTTTGGTTTTGCGAAGGTCGGTGGGGAGGGAGTTCCAGGTTTTGGGGGCGAGGTAGGAGAAAGACCTGCCTCCTGTGGTGGTGTGCTGGATGCGGGGAACTGTGGCTAGGGTGAGGTCGGCTGATCAGAGGTTGCGTGTGGGAGTGTGGAAGTTTACTCTTTCATTGAGGTAGGTTGGGCCGGTGTTGTGGAGGGATTTGTGTGCGTGGATGAGGATCTTGAATGTGATTCTCTTGTCTATGGGGAGCCAGTGTAGGGATTTGAGGTGTGGTGAGATTCGTTCGTGTCGGGGGAGGCCAAGGACGAGGCGTGCGGCTGTGTTCTGGATTCTTTGGAGTTTGCGTTTGAGTTTGAGTGTGGTGCCGGCGTAGAGGGCGTTGCCGTAGTCCAGTCTGCTGCTGATGAGTGCGTGGGTGACTGTCTTTCTGGTTTCTGGGGGGATCCATTTGAAGGATTTTTTTAGGGTGCGGAGTGTGTCAAAGCAGGAGGAGGTTAGAGCATTGATTTGCTGTGTCAAGGAGAGGGAGGGGTCGAGGATGATGCCGAGGTTGCGTGCATGGGTTGCGGGGGTGGGTGCGGGGGCCTAGGGCGGTGGGCGACCAGGAGTCATCCCATGTGGTTCACTCTGCCCTCCTGGAGAGATGTGTGAATGACACCAAGGATGTGTAACAATAGAGGCCTGGCCCTAGAGGAGGGGTTACCTCCTCCAGGCAGGAAGACCCATGGAGTGTTGGCCCAAAACATGAGCTTCAAAGAGGAAGCTGCCTTTGTAGGGGTGCTGGGAAGCACATGTGAGAGGAGCTGCTATATTGTGTAGGTAGACAGACTGGCAGCGGGGCAGGAGAAAAAACAGTTGCCAAACCAGTTTTCCTGTGGACATATAGGTATAAGGTAGCCAAACCCCAAGTTGGGCTAAGAAGCCCCACACACCAAGGGAGTGATCCCGACATGTTGGGAGAGGGCAGAATAAAGCACTCTTAGATGGCTAGATGCCACACTTCACAGGAAGTTGTCATTAGGGTGGAGGGGACCAAGTAGCCGATGAACAACTTCCCCAGAGAGCACTTTCTGGGCATAAAAGGGGCACCCCTGGTACCCAGACTCAGATCATGCCTAAATAGAGAAGAGAACTTATGAAGAACTGCACTACTGATTAGGAACTACCAAAGAAGAGGCTGCACCGAAGTTGGACTGCACCTGCTGCTCCTTAGAATAACAAAAGAAAGGACTATGCCTGCTGTGTCCTGCTCATGGAGAAGTAATATACTGAGCCCATCTGTAATCAACGACCCCAAGAGTCAGTTGTCTGACTTCCTGTTCACAGCACAAGACCACAAAAGCGGAAGAAGCCTGCTGGGGCGAGTTGATAGTCCAGGTCACTGGATTGCTGCTTCTTGTCACTGAGCAGCCTAAGGTTAGTACCCATTGCTCAGAAGTTGCACTCCAATCTGCTGGACCTGGGAGAGTCTTCGGAGTGCAGTTTGGTTGCCCAGAAGAAGAGCTATTACCAAAAGCAAGAAAACATTGATATGGTTGTGCCAGGCTAATGGTGGCCCAGTAGAATCTGGACTTCTACTGACCCTGAGAAGACTTTGAGGTACATCAAGCACTGTGGAAAGAGTCACCTTACCAGGACTGTGGCCCTATAAGTAGCCCCAGGAAGGCCTCTGTTGATTTCTTAGCATCGTCAGCAACCTTGAGCATCTTCAGCATCTTGTATCTCTTGCAACAGAACCACTCCATTTAAGTTAATGATAAGGAGCAACTGACTCTGGAACTGGACTGAAGACTGCTTTTCTTGACAAGGTAACTGTTTCTTTGGACCTTGCTGGTACCCTTGACTGGCTCCCTGCTGGAGGTGGTCCCCCAAAGTAACTTTAAGTAACCGCATACAAACTAGTCAAATTCTTTAGTAAATTTCTAAGTGTCAAATTTGTTGAATTTGCCAATGCATGTTGGGGGTTCAGTGAAAAGTACTAATGTATTGTTTCTTGTAAAATCTATATCTATGGAATCCTCTGGTGGATAGTTTTTAATTTGATGTCCATAAATTCAAAACCTATATTTAAAAATTGATGTTGGCTTTCTCAGGAGTCGTGTTTCCTTCTTATTCAAATGTTTTGTGCTATATAAATGCTTTACACTTGCTACTTTGTATAAGCCTGAATGTTCAGAACTACTGCTACCCACAGTTGAGCTAAGGGTTAACAAACAAAACCTGACATGTGCTAATGGGTTTGGTAGTATATTACATGGTGAGGTCACCCAACTACACCATAAAATGCACCCCAGTTCCTCACACATGCTGTAGAACATTTTTGTTAAATTTTTAAAGAGCTAGAGCTGGTGTGAGATCTCATTATCCTAGATCGCACTTGGGGAAGGAAGGAAAAATATTCCTCCATAAGCAGTTAGTTAGTTAGATTGCTGAGGCCAGCTGTGAAGGTTTTCAGCAGTAAAGTACTATCTGTTGCCCTCAAAAATGAGCTCTATTGAATGGCACACTTATCAGCTCAATAAATCACATCAAAATACAAAAATGGAATTGTAACTTTTGAATATATGAGATCCATGTCATTGTCATTAAAATCAGAAACTATTTAATGTTGTTGCTTTGTAATATGGAAAAATCCCCTCAAATGGTAACATTGACATGGAAAAGTGAATAGAGAGTTTAATAATGGAGTAGCTAAACTCACATCACATCCTGTTCAAACAATGCCCAGTGACACAAGCCAAAGTGTTCTTTTGGTAACTTGGTCTTGACAATTAAGAGACTGGACACAACTTTTATTTATGTTTGAAAAGTATTTAAAACACTTCCTATTAAATATTGGAAAACGTTAAATGGAGAATAAGGAACAAAACAGACCTAGGGAGTTTAATTGAACTATATGGGTGAAGTATAATTGCAAAAAGTAGAGGGGAGCTATTTAGATGAATTAAAAAGGAAAAAGTCGTTAAGATCTTGTTGTGGCTAATATAGACCTCTCCAGTAGGGCAGAAAGATGAGTTAGGCTGATGACCAAAACAGCACTTTTGGGGTGGTTTTGGAGCCTATGCTTGGTTCAGTTCTAGCTACTTGCTTTATACCAGACTTTGGTTACAATGCCAGAGTGTGAAAAGTTTCTATTCCTTCTGCCATAAGTGGCAGCTTTCTGTAATCAGTATTGTCATTGGATAAAGTGATAAGGGGTAAACAAGTGGGCAGCCTGAAATAAAGGGCACAATGTGTATAGGCTACCATTGTTCATGGCCATGTGCTGAAAGAAAGGGGAGCACTGGGTGGAGAGCAGATTGGGGAAGAAAATCCCCATTTACAACCATTTTAATAAAAGGCAGTACGTGTATTGCCCTTCGCAGGGCCCAGCATGTAATATCCAGGTCTTGCTGCTTTATGTTTTTTATTATGCCATTAGCATGTCAAAAGGATGATCATATGAAACAGGGTAGGATACTAACTGGGAATGTAATGGATAGTACACTAAATGTAAGCAGAGGTTAATGTTTCAGTATCTTCAGGACAATGCAGTGTGGGTTCTTATATTACAGGAGACACATCCTACCATAACGGAAAGCAGAAATCTGCTTGGGAAACAGAGCTGGATGCACCATATGGCATGTACTGATCAATTAATTAATTCTAAGGGTTTGGCACTCTTAGTTAAGGAAAATACTGAAATTGATTGTTTAGAAGACAGCAGGCAGTTAGGTAGTTGTGAAGCTTAGATGTGGCAGGACCATATTTACCTGTGCAGGTTTCTATTGCCCAAATTGTGATGATACAGAGCCCCTTGATTCTCTTCATTTGAACATGTCAGAATTTCCAACCCTAAAGGTTAATGGTGGCAACTTCAATCCCTCTTCAGCTAGAGGCCTAGATAGTTCATCTACTAGGAGTGGGGTAATTACTGTTAAGGCCACCAGAGCTTTAAAATATTTTATGCAGGACTATGGCCTGTTTTATGCATGACAAGTGACAGTGGGTTCAAGTAGAGGTTACAGCTATTCCAGAATGTACCTGTTTTTGTCAATAATACTTTGCAAAATAAAGTACAAGATGTCACCTATATTCCCACTCATTGTTCCAATGACTCTGCCTTCTTGGTAAAATTGCAACTGCCAGAAATAACTGCTTCAGGTAGGTGGACAGTAGACAGAACACTTCTAATCAACTTCATAATCCTTGAAAAGCTCAGAGAAGAGAGCAGGTGGTAGTTTGAGAATAGTGTTGAGACTGCCTCCCCTGCTCTGGTGTGGGATGTCTTTAAGCATATGTACGAGGGATGCTCCATAAAATGAGTTCTTTCAAAGCTAGAGAATTCTAAAAGGGAGTCAGAAAAAAGGAAAAAGACATTGCAGAGTTAGAAAAGGTGATATTAGAGATTAATTCTTCAGAGGAAGATCAAATTAAGTTAAATGAGAAACAGGAGGCATTAATGGTTGGTAATGCGAGATCAAGGTGGCAGGTGTCCCAGCTAGTTTGTTATGAGTAAGATGAACAGAGTGGTTATTTGTTAGAATGCAACACAAGATTAGACAGGGCAAAGAATTACATAGGCAAATTAATCATAGATGAAGTCAGAAAAATGTCAGAAGATCCTGCAGAAATTGAGGCAGGTATCCTGAAAGTACTTGCGATGTTATACACAGAGACAAGTAAGCCAGATGTGTTTGGTTTAATCCACTCCCAGTACTGGGTGCTGAAAACAGATAGTTCCTACAGGGAAACAACAGCAGGTCAATAAATCAAGCAATGTGACAGAAGCTGTTTTCTCAAGCTCTGAAAGAAGTATTAATTCCAGTGTGGGAAGATCTGTTTAACTGAATATATGAGAACAAAGCTGAGATACTCCTAACTGGAATGAGGCAATGACAACCTTGATTTCAAAACCCAATAAGGACCTGAAAATTCAGAGTCTTACTACCCAATATCATTAGATAATTACGATTATAACATTTATTCAGGGATAATAGCAAGAAGATTAGCAAAAGTAGTAGGGGAGGTCATTCATCTAGATCAGAAAGGGTTTCTTCCGGGCAGGCAAATGCATGATCTATAACATTTGGTAATATATGCAATCAACCGTATCAATGCTAGGGGGCAGCCTTCAGCAATAGAAATAACTGATGTGGCCAAAGCCTTTGATAGGGAGTGTTGGGTTTACCCTTGGGGTGTCATAGAGTCATTTCAACTGCCTGCACCCCTCATAGAAGGGATTAAAACATATAGGGCAACATCAGCCTTGATATTGGTTAACAGGAAACTATCTTGCAGTATTATAAACTCTAGAGGGACACAACAGGTGCAGCCCACTCTCAGTGGTCCTTTTTGGGCTCTTTACCTTGGCAAAAGCATTCAGGAGGCACAAAGGGGTTAAATCATTCCAGTCTCAGAGTTTCAAAAATAAAATAGCATTATATATAAATGATAACATGCTTTATACCAAAGATCCTGAATTAACTATTGCCTGAATGAAGGAGATTACAGAAGAATTTGGCGCCCTTTCAGGGTATGCAATAAATACGTTCAAAACAGAGATTATCGGTTGGAATCCAATGAACTATAGGGACAATAAGCAAATCACCATCGGATATCTGGTCATCACAGTCACAGATAAAGATCTGCCAGATACTAACCTTAAAAGGGAAATGAGTGAAATTAAAGAATTGCTTGATTGATGGAGGAATATTCTATTGACAACATATGGACATGCAAATCTAATTAAAATAGTGATCCTTGCAAAGTTGACCTATCAATCAATCAATCAATCAATCAAACAAATTTCTTAAGCGCACTACTCGCCCAGTAGGGTCTCAAGGCGCTGAGGGGTGGAGGGGTGTTACTGCTCGAAAAGCCATGTTTTGAGGTGTTTTCTGAAGGTTGGGAGGTCCTGGGTCTTGCATAGGTTGGTGGCGAGGGAGTTCCAGGTTTTGGCGGCGAGGTGGGAGAAGGATCTGCCGCTGGAGGTGTTGCATTGAATGTGGGGGACTGTATTATGGGCAAGTTCAGCAGAGAGGAGCTGTCAAGTTGGTTTGTGGAAGTTGATTTGTTCGTTGTGGTAGGTCGGTCCGGTGTCGTTGAGGGCTTTGTGAGCGTGGACAAGGATTTTGAAAATCATCCTTTTGTTGATGGGCAGCCAGGGTAGGAATCTCAGGTTGGTGGAGATGTGTTTGTGGCGAGGGAGGTTGAGGATGAGATGTGCGGCTGCGTTCTGGATTCGCTGGAGTTTTCTCTGAAGCTTGGCTGTGGACCCTGCGTAGAGGGCATTGCCATAGTCCAGTCTGCTGCTTATGAGGGGGTGGGTGACTGTTCTTCTTGTTAATAAAGGAATCTATTTGAAAGTCTTGCGTAGCATGCAAAGGGTGTTGATGTAGGAGGATGATATGGCATTGATTTGCTGAGTCATGGAGAGAGATGAGTCCAGTATGATGCCAAGATCGCGTGCCTGGGTGGTGGGTGTTGGGGGTGGTCCAAAGGTGGTGGGCCACCAAGAGTCGTTCCATGCTGTCTTGGTGGGACCGAAGATGATAATCTCTGTTTTTCAATTTGAGGTGGCTTGCTGTTATCCAGTTAGCGATAGCGAGGAGTCCAGCGTGTAGGTTATTCTTGGTGGTAGATGGGTTCCTCGTGAGGGAAATGATGAGCTGGGTGTCGTCAGCATATGAATTGTGGTGGGGGAGGATGATGTTGGCGAGAGGAGCCATGTAGATATTGAAAAGGGTGGGGCTGAGGGAGGATCATTGGGGGACCCCACAGTAGGTCTTGGTGGCTGTAGATCGGAAAGGAGGGAGGCAAACTCTTTGGGTTCTTTCGGAGAGGAAGGAGGTGAGCCAGTCCAGGGCTTTGTGGCAAATTCCGGCATTGAAGAGGTGTGTGCGGAGGGTTTCGTGGCATATGGTGTCAAAAGTTGCGGAGAGGTCTAGGAGGATGAGGGCGACGGTTTCGCCCTTGTCCAATTTGGTCCTGATGTCATTTGTACAGGCGGTGAGGGCGGTCTCGGTGCTGTATTGACCTATTTAGTCAATATACATATCTGTCCTTCCCAAAAAGTACTATTACACAGACTCAAAGCATATTGAGCAGTTTTATATGGGAAAATAAGAGAAACAGGCTCAGTTGAAACAAACTCAGAAGAAAGCTTGTGAAAAGTAGCTTGGCAGATTATCAGTGTAGGGAAAGGTGCGGAAGACATTGTGATGCAAAGGGTTAATTAGTCTGAGCAGTGTAGATGAGTGTGATACATGCAGAAACCTGAACCGTATGTGGAAAAGTCCTTGATGTCGCTTTCAAGCTTCTTTTCCAACATTCCATAGATAAAATTATCCGCAGTCTGCATGTGCAAGAAGCAGGAAGTGTGGGAGAGAGACAAGTAAATGTCGCTCTAACCCTGAGAAAGGGAGTCCAGGGAAAGGCCATAAAATAATGACTAGTGAGCAGCAGGGCAGCCAAGAGATGTGTACTGATAACATAGCTAGAAAATCCGAGAAAGGAATACAGTCCAAGCTTCAGGTTATTTAAGCACCAAAGCACGGGTGGAGGAATTGAAGCTCGCAGATGGAGTTGTGCATACTGCCATCGCCCACATCGCTGCCTCCCTGGCTGTGCTGTTCTTAGACTGCAATGCTCGAGGGGGAGAGAGGTCCGAGCAAGCAGAGAGGGCTTCCCAGCATTGTGGATAAAGTTAAGTTCCACCCAAGGATGAAAGGCCTTTGTTTGTCTGCTTTATTCTGATTGATTAACATACTAGCGCTATGTCTGTAATCTGATGTATTCTGCTCATTGATATTTGATTTTTCCTTGAATGTCTCAATGTGAATGTGATGCAGTAGCTGAATATGCATTTTGTAGGCAGTCAATTAATGCAGTATCGTATAGTGAAGCCATATTGGTGAACTCTTTGCATACATATAAATAGATATTTTATTGCTATTTTTCATTCTACTCTGTTTGTTTGCCAAACCCATATATTTCACTGAACACTCTATTAAAGCTAATTTGTGCACATTATTAGTGTGTGGTCCTTCATTGAGCATCCCTATTGACTTATATCGATCAGATCAGGTGTCAATCAATTACTTGGATAAGACAGCAGAATGTTGCTGTCCAGACCAGACGGTTCCTGTAGAGGAAAGGTATTTTTATCCTTATTAGGTACCTTAGATATGTATGTTTTTTTGCATAAGTTTGGAGACCCAAGGTATTTTAAAAAGGTATGCTTAAAAGTACTCCGAAAAGCCTTTGGTACAACATGAGAAAAATCTTGGGGTTTGACTACTATGTAACATGTGCACCTACATGGGAGTTCCCCGGCACACCAGGCTTCTTAGAAGATAAACTTGGCCTTCAATTCAGGGAGGCAGTCCTACTGTATTGGGACCAGCTGCAAAATCAGTCACTGTTGAAGTCATGGGAGGCATTGGTTGAGGCTATAAAAGGATCAAGTTCCTCCAGTTAACATTATGGTGGAGTATTAAAAAAGGTTGTTTGGGTGACGAGTGAGAATTTGAAGAGTGAATACAGGGCCAAGCACCTTTAATGAACAAGGTATAAATATGGTACTGGAAGCTAATAAAAGCAGATGATAAGAAGGTGAAGACCCTGCTGAAATCCTGGAAATAACACTTATCAATGCCTGTGAGACTGGATTCATGGCAAGTATCTTTAAATCTTCTCTACTACACTGTTATATCCACTACCCTAAAGAAGAATCATTTTGTACTCTTCACAGAATCTACATGACTTTGAGCAAAATGAGTACATATGTAAAAGGTCCAGTTCTCAGCTGTAAAAGATGGTGTGATAAGAGTGCCATTAATGTCCACATGTTTATATAATACCAAGTGCTTGATAAGTTTTAGGAAGAAGTAAGTGGCATGCTATCAAAGATTTTGGGGCTCATGATCAAGATAACCCTTTCCCTGACTTTAAATCTGCTGTATCTTTCTCAGCTTAAGGTACAAGCTGAGAGGGAGAGAAGTAAGAAGTGGATACACCACCACCCCCTATTGCCTTAGGTCACTGGACAATACAAAACAGTTTGGAGTTAGGCTTCAGTTTTACTATAAAAAATCAAGGTATGTGGTCAGCTTCTTTATTACGTTGAGGTACAACGTAAGATCTGGTGTATTATTTTTTGAGTCCTATGATTAAACCACAAGTTTTGGCCTTGAAGTCATTGGCGGCCAACTATTTCAGCAGAGTCTGTAAGATGGCTGCCAGTTCCTTTGCTTGGTTACTCTATGTTGAAAGCATCTGCTGGTAAATGAGGACTGAAAAAAGTAACATCACATAATGTACCATTATTTGACCCCTCCCCCTGTGTGTGATTTTAGCACGAGTATAAATATGGAGCTAAGGCCATAGAGTCATTTTTTGCACTGGACCGCCTACCTTGCATCTCATTGACGCAAGGTAGGTTTTCATGTCCATAAAATGAGCTAACTCCATAACTTTGGTGCTAGACAGATCTAGCACCAAAATATAAATATGGAGTTAGTTTTGCACTGAATTTGCATTAAAAAAAGACGCAAATTCGGCACAAAACAAGTATAAAAATGCCCCTTAGTACCTACCGCCTGTCTCCAATACATGTAATGAGTTGGGTGACAGTTGAGCTTGATCATTCCCTGTAGACAGCCACACACAGAAGGAGCTTAGGTGTGACTGATAAGCCATCAACATCCTAATGGGCAATCCTGGGCAGGATGGCTGGGAGAGGCTGACACGCCTGAAAAAGATGTCCTGCCACACACAAAGAGCTGCATACCTCCCTGTAGTGAGGCTGGAGTCAGGACAGGAAGGGGGCCTGTGTGCTCTTTAAAGGCCCTTCTTTGAAGTCTCCCCCACTTCAAAGGCACAACTGGGTATAAGTTCTGGGCCTCTGAGACGTCCAACTACGTACGCGCCTGGACCTGTGGAAACTCTGCCAGGATGAAGGACTGCTGTGATGCTACAACGACTGCCACTCTGCTGAGCAGCTACTCTGCTTTGCTGAGTTGAACCCCTGCCTGCTGCTGTCCTGCCTGGACGTGAGATGAACTGGACCTGCATCTCTCCATCCCAGAACCAAAGTGACTCTAAGGGCTTGCTGGCTTGCCTCCTGTTTTCTGAAGTCTCTGGGACACAAAAGACTGTCAACTCACCTGCTACAACTTCTGGGCCATCTTCAACCAGCTCCTGACCATTGAGAGGCACCCCTCCAGGCTTGGACCTTGAAAGTGGTTTTGTGGCTCCTAGAATCAAGCTTTTGGGTTCTTTGCGACCTCGAATAGGCCCACTTGCAACGGAAACGTGCCATTGGCACGAAGAATCAACAGGAGCCATTACAAGTTTTCTCTTCGCACAGCAAGGATCACCACTCATGACCATGAGGTTCCAGTCCACCTGTCTGTGATGCCCAGCTGACTCTTCTCACCAACAGACCACTGCCAGCTTCACTGTATTGCTCCAGGGGAACTTCTTCTCCATGAACGGGACACTTGGCTCAATTCTGAGAAGGTAAAACTTCAGCTCTTACCTCAGACTGCATCCGATTATGCATTCTGAAGTTTTAGATTCACCCCGGTCTAGCGTGACCAGAAAGCCCCGGTTGGTGCTTTTTCTGCTTTTAGTTTACAGTTTGAAATGTTGAACAAATACTTTTCACTTTGCCCCTTGAGTTAAACCTGACTACTATGTGTCAAGCTACCAAAGGGTGAGCACAGATTAACTTTTAGGCCCATATTTATACTTTTTGAAGCAAAACTGCGCAGGTGCAGTTTTGCGTCAAAAATATTACCGCCCGCTAACGCCATTTTGGTGCGCTGTGCGGGCGTTAGATTTATACTTTGACGCACAGCGGCGCAAACAACAGGTGGGAGTCATTATTTTTGACGCACTACGCGGCATCAAGTCGTAAAGGAAAACGACGTTAACGCGGCGGAAATGACTGTGGGTCGATTTACGACACCGCAAACCGGATATGCGCCGTTTTTTTTGATGCAATAGTGTAAAAAAACACAGCGAACACAGCCATTTCACCAGAGGAGAGCCAAAATGGATCCCAGATGCCACTACAGACCCCAGGAAGATGACAGCAGACCAGGAACCAGCCAGGAGGACCCACACAAGAACCAGGACACTTTTAAGAAGAAAAGAAAGTGTCGCTTCAGTGCAGAGGAGCAGGAAATCCTGGTTAAAGAGGTGGCGGAACACCAGCACCAACTGTTTGTCACATCAGAGTTGCCAATCAGTAGGAGAGAGGCTATATGGCAACAAATTGTTGACAAGATAAACAGTGTGGCAGAAGTACGCAGAACAGTCATCGAGTGCAAGAAACGCTGGCATGACTGCAAATGCAGGACCAAGGAAAAGATGGCCAGGAACAGGAAGGCAGCACTGCAGACTGGAGGTGGGAGTCCAGCACACCAGGAGGCCCTGGACCACATGGAGGAGATGGTCGCAGCCGTCATCCCTGAGGAGATCGTCACAGGGATTCAAGGACAGGACAGCGCAGACTACCAGGACACAACGCACATGCAGAGTAAGTCGCATGGGGAATTATAATGCAATAATGTCAACTGTGAGCATGGGGGGATAACGACCACTAAATGCATGGAAGTCATCTAATACATGGAGTAGCATGGGTAAAGGGGCACAGCATGGGAGTATGGCCCGTTCTGAGAAGACCTGGGGCACACCATTACACAACACCAACAACAGTCCCATGAGGACATGCTGTCATGCTAACGATGGAGCAAAGGGAAAGCCACGACAGGAGGGAAGGCCACTACGTCAAACTGACATCCTGGCACTCGTCAGCCAACATACCTCCTACATTAACTAGGGCCCTATTAGCAATCCTCTAGCCAAACCGACAACTGCAATGTAACTGCGACAACAGTTGCCACTACCACCTCTGATCTGTGTGCAGCTCAAGTAGCCAATGACAGTAACCTCCCCATGGAACATACACACCTAAATTAGGGGGTGAGGATGACATCTGCAACAATCCCCTGAAACAAGACAAAGGCCCCAGTACACTCAAATGTCAATGCCCATAGTTGTCACAAACATCAGCCAAAGTAAACAACAATAGGAGCGACACAGCACTAAGGACACACCCATGCTGCATATGTCAGGGTCCATCCTGTGCCTGGGTAACAAGGCAACATCCCAAATGTCACACTGCTCAGACAACAGCATTGAGGAGGGGACACATGTAGCTGGTCACTGAAATACACCTGCACAGTCAGAGGACGAAATAGGACACTGATACGACAATCAGGGCAATCCAATGTAACACACATTATCCAACATCAGCAGGACCCATTAACAATGTCAACATCCATATCAGATCATAACATTGCCATGCATAGGATATGCAACATGTCAATTACATTTAAGTCGATGTGAACGATCAGGGATTGGGGCAGGTCGTGATAGTTAAGTGTGCTGCTGGTGCCATCAGAACACCCACAGCCAGTGAAAGGTCTCACCATGAGAATGGATATACACGGAGGGTCGAGTAGGAAAAGAAGGTGGCAATTCTCTATTTGGCATAAACCAACACCTAGAGGCGATGAGGCTGACAAGTCTGATAACTCAATAACATACATGTGACACACAGGTGGGCCATAGGCCTGAAACAATGCCCATCTGAAGGACTGCAGATATTAATACAAAACAAGATCACAAAGTGAATTCATCAAAAGGCAGGCACGTCACGTCAAAATTGTCACAACACAGACACACTAATTGTACCCTGTTTCATTGCAGAGGAAGATGGATCTCCTGCCAATATGCCTGTCCCAGATTTCCCTGATGACATGGATGACGAGCCGATAAACATTCCCCAGGAGACTATCCAAAGGGTCCTTGAAACCCTCCAGACCCCACCTTCAGTCACAAGGAGGAGCACAGAACAAGCAGCCATCGCAGAGGAACCACCCAACATCCCAATTGTAAGACCTGCCAGCTCCAATACAGCTGAGGACGCAGACGACACTGGCACCAGCTTTGAGAGAACTGTAGTTGGAGTACAGCGGGAGCTGGCCAAGGAGGTGCGGGTGGGGATGCAAACTATGGCAGCCAGCCTTGAGGGGATGCGTTCGTGCATGATGTCACATGCAGATCAGGCAGCAGCTATGCAAGCCCTAACATCTATCTTGCAGGAACTGCAGAAAACCCAGAAGGAAATCATCACAGCTGTAATACAGTTGACGCAACACCTACAACAGCAATCCTGTCAACGCGTGCATGAATGCAACATTGAACCCCTCAGGGCTGACCTGGCTGCCTACCATCGTGATGTGGCTGCTATTCTCAAGAACCAGCAGGCCCTCCTTGCAGCAGTACTGCCCTTAAGACCTTCACAGGGAGCCGCCACCGGGATGCCTGACTCCACGTCTTCTAACACTGAGGTGTGTGTTGCCCCTTCACAACCAAGAACAACAAGGACAAAGCAGGCAACACACACATCAGAAGAAGAAGACATGGAACAGATCACATTCACAAGGAAACGTACCCGGAAGCACTAGTCCCTGCCACATGGCCAACTATTACCAAAGTCCTGCGTTTTGAAACATGACAGTCTTACAACAACTGTACTCAAGCACTGTTCTGCTAACCACTGTATAACTTGTCACCCAGCCCAGTGATTTTCTCTCTCCTACTCATTGGCTAAGTCTGTCCCTCTGCACTGTCTGAAACAGCAACCCCAGCATGACAAAAGCATTTTGGCAAACCCTTGTGTTGGATCACACTGGAAGATATCACTATAATGGACTCACAATCATGGACAATGTACATATAGCACTAAAGCACTTTTCAATAAATAGCACTTACACAACAAATCTGTCTCTGGGTAATGTGACATATCAACTGCGCTGTAGATAATTGAAATGTCCCTATTGTCAAATAACGTAGCTTGTCAATACAACTGTCCAGATATTATGTAGTTAGAGAAATCTGCACAGTGACCATGATTGCATCATACTCTGCCCATCCTGAGGGAATAATCTGATAAAGTGAGAAACCATACACCACCATGCTGTGTTGGACAGAAGAATGCTTCCTCAGGGGATAACTAAGTCATCAAATAGTGCCCGCTAAATGTTGTCAACATGCAAAAATAACACAATAAACATGCCACACTAATCTAAGTAAATACAAAAAAAAAACTGCACAAATGAAGGTGTCTGAGTTAACATACAAATAGGTAATCATGCCGAACTGTGTCATAAATGATGTATGAGGGTCATGAAGACAAGAATACAAGATTGCCAATGAGAACTCATCTTATAAGGGTGTGCATGATCATCACACTGCAGTCAGACCTAAAACTGTTTCCCCAATATCAAGTATGGAAGCACTGTTAGTGACTTTGAAAACACACTTATCAACAGAAACCCATTGTTATCCATATTAACTGTGATTGGTGGTTGCAACAAAGGGTAAACACTTGCAAGGTAGCTCTGGGTTAGCTGCCAATCGTACAGCTCAGTTGGGATTTGTTTGTAGCATTGGACACAGATGTTATAATAAAAAAGAGATGTACACGGAATCCAAACCCACGATCAAGTACCATTCAACACATACTATTAAGGGGTAACCAAATATTTATTAAAAGCTAACCATAGATGAGGAAACTGAAGGAAAATTCTTACCTACCCTAATCTACCCTGACTACTCATTACCCACAACTGTCCCTAACTAACCTAAGCTACACTTACTTATCACATGTAATGAAACGTTCTAAACATCTACCCCCCACGCCCCTTATGAGACGCAACACATTGAGGACAACACATACTAACCTAAACACATACTATACTATCCTAAACAAATATATATATTTTTGGTATTTTATTATTTATTTTTTTAATGTTTTTTGCTTTATTTTTTTTATTTTTTACACACAATAACCCCAACATAGCCCCCCACCCACCCACCCACACATGTAATAAGTAAAAAAAGAAACAAGCAGGACCGCCTACCCTCCACCCACTAACACTGACTAAACTAACAGCCTATACTAACCTAACACTAAGCCCCCTAAGCCCACTAACTATAAGAACAAGGAAAGAGGAGGGAGGGGAGGGTATCATGTCCATCTATTCAACTGTCTAGAGGTTGGCCCTCCAGAGGGTCCTCTTGTAACCTTGAACCCACCGTTTATTGTGCCACACGTCCCGGCTCAGGTGGCTCACCCTGCGCAGCACTTTGTCCATCTTGTGTTCAAGTCTGTTGAAGGCTGCAGGGTCAACAGCTGGAGCAGTGGCAGTCTGGGTACCGGTGGAGGAGTTCTTTGTGGGCTGTCCTGCACCGGTGGCAATGCTGGGGCCAGGAAGTCCTGCAGATGTAGATTCAACAGAGGCAGCTGTGGGTGGGGCCACCTGGCTCTGATTGGTGGTTGTTTCTGTGGTGGCTGTGGTGGGCACAGTAGGCCCACCCTGTGGGAAGGCTTGCCATGCCCCGGAGGCACGTTCATGGCGATATCGCCGGGCCATCCTCCGGAACCCCGACTCCACCAGCAGGATGTGCTGGTATCGCATGGCCCGAGGCTGAAGTTCACGGACCTGGTCTGGAGTCATGTTAGCTGCTGTGAAGACAAATGCAGATATGCCACATTAGTAACTGCATTGTGTGAAACGGCACAGCAAGTTAATCAGACATTACATCTACTGTACTTCTAACAGCTCATATCACGATACAGAGCATCGAATGTCCCTGAGGAAGTACATGGCAGGCCACACAACAAAGGTCACATCACACAAAGCACATTCATAACCCACAAGATGGGTAACAACTGGCCTTGACTTGCAATCTGAGTTCTAAGAGTTAACATCTAAGAATCATGCTGCATATCCTCCACCAAGAGCTGGGCTACAAATGTCAGTGTACGGAAAGCAAAACTAAAGCCACATGGTCTGCAAGTTGTAACTGGACTTTCCAGGATGGTAGCAAGTGCCAAACCTGAGTGTGTATACTATTATGCAACAAAACCGTCACTTATTCACAGGTATGTGTAACATACTGGTAGCATCAATACTAGGTACCCCATTCACAAACCCATGGCTGTGTTTGGGGGGGGTGGTGGATACACAACTATAATTTACAAACAACATGTACACCGAGGAGTGTATAGGCTAATCCACACATGTTTGTCTCTACAGACACACCACAGGTAAGGTCTATCTACAATTTGGAGTCAGCAAACCCTAGAGCACTCATAGGGTCAGACATGTCAGGAAAGTCAGAACTTAGTACACAACATATACTTTCAGTGAGGCCTGACTTATATCAGACACAGAGTTGCTAGAACACCCATGATCATGAATTGCATGCACACCTGGGCCATTACACTCAGGTTCCACAGACTTGATGCACTACATGTGGAAGTACATGCTGCTAGGAGGTTCTACCTACTGTTTCAAAATTACGTAGGTAAATAGTGAAGCAGATGTGTATTGGGAAGCTATTAGCTCCACAAATCTTAGAGAATGTGGGTCTGACAGGCTGACTAAATAGGGGCTGACTTCCATTGCGACTCTTGGTGATACAAGTGTCAGAGACATGACTATCCCCTGTACTCACAGTGGGGCCTACAGGGATGTCCTACAATCCCTACATGATACCATTGGATACTCATTGGCTAACTCAAAACATGTGAGAACTGCATTCCCACTCATGGAACAAGTGAAAAACTTGCCCACCGCATCACACCTTGCTATGCGTCCAACTCACACAAGTCCATAACCAGCAAACAGAACACATAACAGTCATAACAACACTTACTGTAGTGGTCGGGGTCCTCAAATGCTGCCACCTCTCCCACACTGTAGGGCGCCGGTCCACCTGTAAGGTATGGAAGGAAGAAATGTGCTCAAAATCTGTGCACAGTGCAATATTTTCAGTATCATTTACAATGTGTAGGCTGAATAAGGAAATGGCAGCCATTCAGACATGATGGTACTGCATCTGATATTTCACGGCCAACTTGTATATATCATGGGTCTCCTGTGACAGTTACACACATATCTGCACACATACATTGGCCCTAACTATCATGTGGTTGCAAACTTGCCCCATAATTGGTGAGCACTAAAAATATGGAGTGTAATCGTCTCATCATGTGCATCCAAGAGAAACATCCAATGCCTGGTTACTTGAAGACTGCATTACCAGTCAAACATGCCTTGTGGCCATTACACATTTAGTGCACATAGGCCCAATGTACAGAGGGAGGGGCAGGGACTCCTGTAAGCCATCCTGTTGTTACAGTATAGTCAATTGATGTGGCCCAGCTATGGTGATTTGCACCAACCATGGAGATGTAAAGCCATGTGCATACACTTGGACTGCCATCCAAATTTGGATTGTGGCTCAACCGATTCCAACCAACATCTTAAGATGTTAGCTGGGGGCACCTACACCTTTTCATGATGTTTTCAAATCATGAACTGACATGTATCCAAAAAGATCAAGAAACACAATAATCCCACACATTCATAGTACTTCTGTGAACGCTTTCCTTCCACACTCACCAGACTAACATGAGACCAGGCTATTTCCGCTTGAATGCAAGGCAGTGTGCTCGCTTTTTCTTTTTGGATGTCTAAATGACGGCTCCCGTGAGCCTCTTGCTGACGAGCACTGGCGATGCACCTGTGTGCCTACTGAGTGGTACAAAAACCTGTGAAGACGTTTGGCGGCATTTCAAGCGACCCCTTCAGTTACATACGCTCTCTGCTGATGACGGCCGAAAGCCAGAAACACGTGTCCAGAGATACGGCACTCGCTGCACCTACCTTAGGTGAAAGACTTTCTACAGCGATACGGCACTTGCTGCACCTACTAAGGGTGAATAATTTTTTGAAAAATTCTTGCTATTTATATTTAAATGACTGCATTTACCATGATGCCTTGGGGCTATTTTCCGCTTGAATGCAAGGCAGTGTGCTCCCTTTTTCTTTTTGGATGTCTAAATGACGGCTCCCGTGAGCCTCTTGCTGACGAGCACTGGCGATGCACCTGTGTGCCTACTGAGTGGTACAAAAACCTGTGAAGACGTTTGGCGGCATTTCAAGCGACCCCTTCAGTTACATACGCTCTCTGCTGATGACGGCCGAAAGCCAGAAACACGTGTCCAGAGATACGGCACTCGCTGCACCTACCTTAGGTGAAAGACTTTCTACAGCGATACGGCACTTGCTGCACCTACTAAGGGTGAATAATTTTTTGAAAAATTCTTGCTATTTATATTTAAATGACTGCATTTACCATGATGCCTTGGGGCTATTTTCCGCTTGAATGCAAGGCAGTGTGCTCCCTTTTTCTTTTTGGATGTCTAAATGACGGCTCCCGTGAGCCTCTTGCTGACGAGCACTGGCGATGCACCTGTGTGCCTACTGAGTGGTACAAAAGCCTGTGAAGACGTTTGGCGGCATTTCAAGCGACCCCTTCAGTTACATACGCTCTCTGCTGATGACGGCAGAAAGCCAGAAACACGTGTCCAGAGATACGGCACTCGCTGAACCTACCTTAGGCGAAAGACTTTCTACAGCGATACGGCACTTGCTGCACCTACTAAGGGTGAATAATTTTTTGAAAAATTCTTGCTATTTATATTTAAATGACTGCATTTACCATGATGCCTTGGGGCTATTTTCCGCTTGAATGCAAGGCAGGGTGCTCCCTTTTTCTTTTTGGATGTCTAAATGGCGACTCCCGTCAGCCTCTTGCTGATGAGCACTGGCGATGCACCTGTGTGCCTACTGAGTGGTACAAAAACCTGTGAAGACGTTTGCGGCATTTCAAGCGACCCCCTCAGTTACGTACGCTCTCTGCTGATGAGGGCCGAAAGCCGGAAACACGTGTCCAGAGATACTGCACTCGCTGCACCTACCTTAGGTGAAAGACTTTCTGCAGCGATACGGCACTTGCTGCACCTACTAAGGGTGAATAATTTTTTGAAAAATTCTTGCTTTTTATATTTAAATGACTGCATTTACCGTGATGCCTTGGGGCTATTTTCCGCTTGAATGCAAGGCAGTGTGCTCCCTTTTTCTTTTTGGATGTCTAAATGACGGCTCCCGTGAGCCTCTTGCTGACGAGCACTGGCGATGCACCTGTGTGCCTACTGAGTGGTACAAAAACCTGTGAAGACGTTTGGCGGCATTTCAAGCGACCCCTTCAGTTACATACGCTCTATGCTGATGACGGCCGAAAGCCAGAAACACGTGTCCAGAGATACGGCACTCGCTGCACCTACCTTAGGTGAAAGACTTTCTACAGCGATATGGCACTTGCTGCACCTACTAAGGGTGAATAATTTTTTGAAAAATTCTTGCTATTTATATTTAAATGACTGCATTTACCATGATGCCTTGGGGCTATTTTCCGCTTGAATGCAAGGCAGTGTGCTCCCTTTTTCTTTTTGGATGTCTAAATGACGGCTCCCGTAAGCCTCTTGCTGACGAGCACTGGCGATGCACCTGTGTGCCTACTGAGTGGTACAAAAACCTGTGAAGACGTTTGGCGGCATTTCAAGCGACCCCTTCAGTTACGTACGCTCTCTGCTGATGAGGGCCGAAAGCCAGAAACACGTGTCCAGAGATACGGCACTCGCTGCACCTACCTTAGGTGAAAGACTTTCTACAGCGATACGGCACTTGCTGCACCTACTAAGGGTGAATAATTTTTTGAAAAATTCTTGCTTTTTATATTCAAATGACTGCATTTACCATGATGCCTTGGGGCTATTTTCCGCTTGAATGCAAGGCAGTGTGCTCCCTTTTTCTTTTTGAATGTCTAAATGACGGCTCCCGTGAGCCTCTTGCTGACGAGCACTGGCGATGCACCTGTGTGCCTACTGAGTGGTACAAAAACCTGTGAAGACGTTTGGCGGCATTTCAAGCGATCCCTTCAGTTAAGTACGCTCTCTGCTGATGACGGCCGAAAGCCAGAAACACGTGTCCAGAAATACGCCACTCGCTGCACCTACCTTAGGTGAAAGACTTTCTACAGCGATACAGCACTTGCTGCACCTACTAAGGGTGAATAATGTTTTGAAAAATTCTTGCTATTTATATTTAAATGACTGCATTTACCATGATGCCTTGGGGCTATTTTCCGCTTGAATGCAAGGCAGTGTGCTCCCTTTTTCTTTTTGGATGTCTAAATGACGGCTCCCGTGAGCCTCTTGCTGACGAGCACTGGCGATGCACCTGTGTGCCTACTGAGTGGTACAAAAACCTGTGAAGACGTTTGGCGGCATTTCAAGCGACCCCTTCAGTTACATACGCTCTCTGCTGATGAGGGCCGAAAGCCTGAAACACGTGTCCAGAGATACGGCACTCGCTGCACCTACCTTAGGTGAAAGACTTTCTACAGCGATACGGCACTTGCTGCACCTACTAAGGGTGAATAATTTTTTGAAAAATTCTTGCTTTTTATATTTAAATGACTGCATTTACCTTGATGCCTTGGGGCTATTTTCCGCTTGAATGCAAGGCAGTGTGCTCCCTTTTTCTTTTTGGATGTCTAAATGACGGCTCCCGTGAGCCTCTGGCTGACGAGCGCTGGCGATGCACCTGTGTGCCTACTGAGTGGTACAAAAACCTGTGAAGACGTTTGGCGGCATTTCAAGCGACCCCTTCAGTTACATACGCTCTCTGCTGATGACAGCCGAAAGCCAGAAACACGTGTACAGAGATACGGCACTCGCTGCACCTACCTTAGGTGAAAGACTTTCTACAGCGATACAGCACTAGCTGCACCTACTAAGGGTGAATAATTTTTTGAAAAATTCTTGCTATTTATTTAAATGACAGCATTTACCATGATGCCTTGGGGCTATTTTCCACTTGAATGCAAGGCAGTGTGCTCCCTTTTTCTTTTTGGATGTCTAAATGACTGCTCCCGTGAGCCTCTTGCTGACGAGCACTGGCGATGCACCTGTGTGCCTACTGAGTGGTACAAAAACCTGTGAAGACGTTTGGCGGCATTTCAAGCGACCCCTTCAGTTACGTACGCTCTCTGCTGATGAGGGCCGAAAGCCAGAAACACGTGTCCAGAGATACGGCACTCGCTGCACCTACCTTAGGTGAAAGACTTTCTACAGCGATACGGCACTTGCTGCACCTACTAAGGGTGAATAATTTGTTGAAAAATTCTTGCTTTTTATATTGAAATGACTGCATTTACCATGATGCCTTGGGGCTATTTTCCGCTTGAATGCAAGGCAGTGTGCTCCCTTTTTCTTTTTGGATGTCTAAATGACGGCTCCCGTGAGCCTCGTGCTGACGAGCACTGGCGATGCACCTGTGTGCCTACTGAGTGGTACAAAAACCTGTGAAGACGTTTGGCGGCATTTCAAGCGACCCCTTCAGTTACGTACGCTCTCTGCTGATGACGGCCGAAAGCCAGAAACACGTGTCCAGAGATACGGCACTCGCTGCACCTACCTTAGGTGAAAGACTTTCTACAGCGATACGGCACTTGCTGCACCTACTAAGGGTGAATAATTTTTTGAAAAATTCTTGCTTTTTATATTTAAATGACTGCATTTACCATGATGCCTTGGGGCTATTTTCCGCTTGAATGCAAGGCAATGTGCTCCCTTTTTCTTTTTGGATGTCTAAATGACGGCTCCCGTGAGCCTCTTGCTGACGAGCACTGGCGATGCACCTGTGTGCCCACTGAGTGGTACAAAAACCTGTGAAGACGTTTGGCGGCATTTCAAGCGACCCCTTCAGTTACATACGCTCTCTGCTGATGACGGCCGAAAGCCAGAAACACGCGTCCAGAGATACGGCACTCGCTGCACCTACCTTAGGTGAAAGACTTTCTACAGCGATACGGCACTTGCTGCACCTACTAAGGGTGAATAATTTTTTGAAAAATTCTTGCTATTTATATTTAAATGACTGCATTTACCATGATGCCTTGGGGCTATTTTCCGCTTGAATGCAAGGCAGTGTGCTCCCTTTTTCTTTTTGGATGTCTAAATGACGGCTCCCGTGAGCCTCTTGCTGACGAGCACTGGCGATGCACCTGTGTGCCTACTGAGTGGTACAAAAACCTGTGAAGACGTTTGGCGGCATTTCAAGCGACCCCTTCAGTTACGTACGCTCTCTGCTGATGAGGGCCGAAAGCCAGAAACACGTGTCCAGAGATACGGCACTCGCTGCACCTACCTTAGGTGAAAGACTTTCTACAGCGATACGGCACTTGCTGCACCTACTAAGGGTGAATAATTTGTTGAAAAATTCTTGCTTTTTATATTGAAATGACTGCATTTACCATGATGCCTTGGGGCTATTTTCCGCTTGAATGCAAGGCAGTGTGCTCCCTTTTTCTTTTTGGATGTCTAAATGACGGCTCCCGTGAGCCTCGTGCTGACGAGCACTGGCGATGCACCTGTGTGCCTACTGAGTGGTACAAAAACCTGTGAAGACGTTTGGCGGCATTTCAAGCGACCCCTTCAGTTACGTACGCTCTCTGCTGATGACGGCCGAAAGCCAGAAACACGTGTCCAGAGATACGGCACTCGCTGCACCTACCTTAGGTGAAAGACTTTCTACAGCGATACGGCACTTGCTGCACCTACTAAGGGTGAATAATTTTTTGAAAAATTCTTGCTTTTTATATTTAAATGACTGCATTTACCATGATGCCTTGGGGCTATTTTCCGCTTGAATGCAAGGCAATGTGCTCCCTTTTTCTTTTTGGATGTCTAAATGACGGCTCCCGTGAGCCTCTTGCTGACGAGCACTGGCGATGCACCTGTGTGCCCACTGAGTGGTACAAAAACCTGTGAAGACGTTTGGCGGCATTTCAAGCGACCCCTTCAGTTACATACGCTCTCTGCTGATGACGGCCGAAAGCCAGAAACACGCGTCCAGAGATACGGCACTCGCTGCACCTACCTTAGGTGAAAGACTTTCTACAGCGATACGGCACTTGCTGCACCTACTAAGGGTGAATAATTTTTTGAAAAATTCTTGCTATTTATATTTAAATGACTGCATTTACCATGATGCCTTGGGGCTATTTTCCGCTTGAATGCAAGGCAGTGTGCTCCCTTTTTCTTTTTGGATGTCTAAATGACGGCTCCCGTGAGCCTCTTGCTGACGAGCACTGGCGATGCACCTGTGTGCCTACTGAGTGGTACAAAAACCTGTGAAGACGTTTGGCGGCATTTCAAGCGACCCCTTCAGTTACGTACGCTCTCTGCTGATGACGGCCGAAAGCCAGAAACACGTGTCCAGAGATACGGCACTCGCTGCACCTACCTTAGGTGAAAGACTTTCTACAGCGATACGGCACTTGCTGCACCTACTAAGGGTGACAAATTTTTTGAAAAATTCTTGCTTTTTATATTTAAATGACTGCATTTACCGTGATGCCTTTGGGCTATTTTCCGCTTGAATGCAAGGCAGTGTGCTCCCTTTTTCTTTTTGGATGTCTAAATGACGGCTCCCGTGAGCCTCTTGCTGACGAGCACTGGCGATGCACCTGTGTGCCTACTGAGTGGTACAAAAACCTGTGAAGACGTTTGGCGGCATTTCAAGCGACTCCTTCAGTTACATACGCTCTCTGCTGATGACGGCCGAAAGCCAGAAACACGTGTCCAGAGATACGGCTCTCGCTGCACCTACCTTAGGTGAAAGACTTTCTACAGCGATACGGCACTTGCTGCACCTACTAAGGGTGACTAATTTTTTGAAAAATTCTTGCTATTTATATTTAAATGACTGCATTTACCATGATGCCTTGGGGCTATTTTCCGCTTGAATGCAAGGCAGTGTGCTCCCTTTTTCTTTTTGGATGTCTAAATGACGGCTCCCGTGAGCCTCTTGCTGACGAGCACTGGCGATGCACCTGTGTGCCTACTGAGTGGTACAAAAACCTGTGAAGACGTTTGGCGGCATTTGAAGCGACCCCTTCCGTTACGTACGCTCTCTGCTGATGAGGGCCGAAAGCCAGAAACACGTGTCCAGAGATACGGCACTCGCTGCACCTACCTTAGGTGAAAGACTTTCTACAGCGATACGGCACTTGCTGCACCTACTAAGGGTGAATCATTTTTTGAAAAATTCTTGCTTTTTATATTTAAATGACTGCATTTACTGTGATGCCTTGGGGCTATTTTCCGCTTGAATGCAAGGCAGTGTGCTCCCTTTTTCTTTTTGGATGTCTAAATGACGGCTCCCGTGAGCCTCTTGCTGACGAGCACTGGCGATGCACCTGTGTGCCTACTGAGTGGTACAAAAACCTGTGAAGACGTTTGCGGCATTTCAAGCGACCCCCTCAGTTACGTACGCTCTCTGCTGATGAGGGCCGAAAGCCAGAAACACGTGTCCAGAGATACTGCACTCGCTGCACCTACCTTAGGTGAAAGACTTTCTGCAGCGATACGGCACTTGCTGCACCTACTAAGGGTGAATAATTTTTTGAAAAATTCTTGCTTTTTATATTTAAATGACTGCATTTACCGTGATGCCTTGGGGCTATTTTCCGCTTGAATGCAAGGCAGTGTGCTCCCTTTTTCTTTTTGGATGTCTAAATGACGGCTCCCGTGAGCCTCTTGCTGACGAGCACTGGCGATGCACCTGTGTGCCTACTGAGTGGTTCAAAAACCTGTGAAGACGTTTGGCGGCATTTCAAGCGACCCCTTCAGTTACATACGCTCTCTGCTGATGACGGCCGAAAGCCAGAAACACGTGTCCAGAGATACGGCACTCACTGCACCTACCTTAGGTGAAAGACTTTCTACAGCGATATGGCACTTGCTGCACCTACTAAGGGTAAATAATTTTTTGAAAAATTCTTGCTATTTATATTTAAATGACTGCATTTACCATGATGCCTTGGGGCTATTTTCCGCTTGAATGCAAGGCAGTGTGCTCCCTTTTTCTTTTTGGATGTCTAAATGACGGCTCCCGTAAGCCTCTTGCTGACGAGCACTGGCGATGCACCTGTGTGCCTACTGAGTGGTACAAAAACCTGTGAAGACGTTTGGCGGCATTTCAAGCGACCCCTTCAGTTACGTACGCTCTCTGCTGATGAGGGCCGAAAGCCAGAAACACGTGTCCAGAGATACGGCACTCGCTGCACCTACCTTAGGTGAAAGACTTTCTACAGCGATACGGCACTTGCTGCACCTACTAAGGGTGAATCATTTTTTGAAAAATTCTTGCTTTTTATATTTAAATGACTGCATTTACCGTGATGCCTTGGGGCTATTTTCCGCTTGAATGCAAGGCAGTGTGCTCCCTTTTTCTTTTTGGATGTCTAAATGACGGCTCCCGTGAGCCTCTTGCTGACGAGCACTGGCGATGCACCTGTGTGCCTACTGAGTGGTACAAAAACCTGTGAAGACGTTTGGCGGCATTTCAAGCGACCTCTTCAGTTACATACGCTGTCTGCTGATGACGGCCGAAAGCCAGAAACACGTGTCCAGAGATACGGCACTCGCTGCACCTACCTTAGGTGAAAGACTTTCTACAGCGATACGGCACTTGCTGCACCTACTAAGGGTGAATAATTTTTTGAAAAATTCTTGCTATTTATATTTAAATGACTGCATTTACCATGATGCCTTGGGGCTATTTTCCGCTTGAATGCAAGGCAGTGTGCTCCCTTTTTCTTTTTGGATGTCTAAATGACGGCTCCCGTGAGCTTCTTGCTGACGAGCACTGGCGATGCACCTGTGTGCCTACTGAGTGGTACAAAAACCTGTGAAGACGTTTGGCGGCATTTCAAGCGACCCCTTCAGTTACATACGCTCTCTGCTGATGACGGCCGAAAGCCAGAAACACGTGTCCAGAGATACGGCACTCGCTGCACCTACCTTAGGTGAAAGACTTTCTACAGCGATACAGCACTTGCTGCACCTACTAAGGGTGAATAATTTTTTGAAAAATTCTTGCTATTTATATTTAAATGACTGCATTTACCATGATGCCTTGGGGCTATTTTCCGCTTGAATGCAAGGCAGTGTGCTCCCTTTTTCTTTTTGGATGTCTAAATGACGGCTCCCGTGAGCCTCTTGCTGACGAGCACTGGCGATGCACCTGTGTGCCTACTGAGTGGTACAAAAACCTGTGAAGACGTTTGGCGGCATTTCAAGCGACCCCTTCAGTTACGTACGCTCTCTGCTGATGAGGGCCGAAAGCCAGAAACACGTGTCCAGAGATACGGCACTCGCTGCACCTACCTTAGGTGAAAGACTTTCTACTGCGATACGGCACTTGCTGCACCTACTAAGGGTGAATAATTTTTTGAAAAATTCTTGCTTTTTATATTTAAATGACTGCATTTACCGTGATGCCTTGGGGCTATTTTCCGCTTGAATGCAAGGCAGTGTGCTCCCTTTTTCTTTTTGGATGTCTAAATGACGGCTCCCGTGAGCCTCTGGCTGACGAGCGCTGGCGATGCACCTGTGTGCCTACTGAGTGGTACAAAAACCTGTGAAGACGTTTTGCGGCATTTGAAGCGACCCCTTCAGTTACGTACGCTCTCTGCTGATGAGGGCCGAAAGCCAGAAACACGTGTCCAGAGATACGGCACTCGCTGCACTTACCTTAGGTGAAAGACTTTCTACAGCGATACGGCACTTGCTGCACCTACTAAGGGTGAATAATTTTTTGAAAAATTCTTGCTTTTTATATTTAAATGACTGCATTTACCGTGATGCCTTGGGGCTATTTTCCGCTTGAATGCAAGGCAGTGTGCTCCCTTTTTCTTTTTGGATGTCTAAATGACGGCTCCCGTGAGCCTCTTGCTGACGAGCACTGGCGATGCACCTGTGTGCCTACTGAGTGGTACAAAAACCTGTGAAGACGTTTGCGGCATTTCAAGCGACCCCCTCAGTTACGTAAGCTCTCTGCTGATGAGGGCCGAAAGCCAGAAACACGTGTCCAGAGATACTGCACTCGCTGCACCTACCTTAGGTGAAAGACTTTCTGCAGCGATACGGCACTTGCTGCACCTACTAAGGGTGAATAATTTTTTGAAAAATTCTTGCTATTTATATTTAAATGACTGCATTTACCATGATGCCTTGGGGCTATTTTCCGCTTGAATGCAAGGCAGTGTGCTCCCTTTTTCTTTTTGGATGTCTAAATGACGGCTCCCGTAAGCCTCTTGCTGACGAGAACTGGCGATGCACCTGTGTGCCTACTGAGTGGTACAAAAACCTGTGAAGACGTTTGGCGGCATTTCAAGCGACCCCTTCAGTTACGTACGCTCTCTGCTGATGAGGGCCGAAAGCCAGAAACACGTGTCCAGAGATACGGCACTCGCTGCACCTACCTTAGGTGAAAGACTTTCTACAGCGATACAGCACTTGCTGCACCTACTTAGGGTGAATAATTTTTTGAAAAATTCTTGCTTTTTATATTTAACTGACTGCATTTACCATGATGCCTTGGGGCTATTTTCCGCTTGAATGCAAGGCAGTGTGCTCCCTTTTTCTTTTTGGATGTCTAAATGACGGCTCCCGTGAGCCTCTTGCTGACGAGCACTGGCGATGCACCTGTGTGCCTACTGAGTGGTACAAAAACCTGTGAAGACGTTTGGCGGCATTTCAAGCGACCTCTTCAGTTACATACGCTGTCTGCTGATGACGGCCGAAAGCCAGAAACACGTGTCCAGAGATACGGCACTCGCTGCACTTACCTTAGGTGAAAGACTTTCTACAGCGATACGGCACTTGCTGCACCTACTAAGGGTGAATAATTTTTTGAAAAATTCTTGCTATTTATATTTAAATGACTGCATTTACCATGATGCCTTGGGGCTATTTTCCGCTTGAATGCAAGGCAGTGTGCTCCCTTTTTCTTTTTGGATGTCTAAATGACGGCTCCCGTGAGCCTCTTGCTGACGAGCACTGGCGATGCACCTGTGTGCCTACTGAGTGGTACAAAAACCTGTGAAGACGTTTGGCGGCATTTCAAGCGACCCCTTCAGTTACGTACGCTCTCTGCTGATGAGGGCCGAAAGCCAGAAACACGTGTCCAGAGATACGGCACTCGCTGCACCTACCTTAGGTGAAAGACGTTCTACAGCGATACGGCACTTGCTGCACCTACTAAGGGTGAATAATTTTTTGAAAAATTCTTGCTTTTTATATTTAAATGACTGCATTTACCGTGATGCCTTGGGGCTATTTTCCACTTGGATGCAAGGCAGTGTGCTCCCTTTTTCTTTTTGGATGTCTAAATGACGGCTCCCGTGAGCCTCTGGCTGACGAGCACTGGCGATGCACCTGTGTGCCTACTGAGTGGTACAAAAACCTGTGAAGACGTTTGGCGGCATTTCAAGCGACCCCTTCAGTTACGTACGCTCTCTGCTGATGAGGGCCGAAAGCCTGAAACACGTGTCCAGAGATACGGCACTCGCTGCACCTACCTTAGGTGAAAGACTTTCTACAGCGATACGGCACTTGCTGCACCTACTAAGGGTGAATAATTTTTTGAAAAATTCTTGCTATTTATATTTAAATGACAGCATTTACCATGATGCCTTGGGGCTATTTTCCACTTGAATGCAAGGCAGTGTGCTCCCTTTTTCTTTTTGGATGTCTAAATGACGGCTCCCGTGAGCCTCTTGCTGACGAGCACTGGCGATGCACCTGTGTGCCTACTGAGTGGTACAAAAACCTGTGAAGACGTTTGGCGGCATTTCAAGCGACCCCTTCAGTTACGTACGCTCTCTGCTGATGAGGGCCGAAAGCCAGAAACACGTGTCCAGAGATACGGCACTCGCTGCACCTACCTTAGGTGAAAGACTTTCTACAGCGATACGGCACTTGCTGCACCTACTAAGGGTGAATAATTTGTTGAAAAATTCTTGCTTTTTATATTTAAATGACTGCATTTACCATGATGCCTTGGGGCTATTTTCCGCTTGAATGCAAGGCAGTGTGCTCCCTTTTTCTTTTTGGATGTCTAAATGACGGCTCCCGTGAGCCTCGTGCTGACGAGCACTGGCGATGCACCTGTGTGCCTACTGAGTGGTACAAAAACCTGTGAAGACGTTTGGCGGCATTTCAAGCGACCCCTTCAGTTACGTACGCTCTCTGCTGATGACGGCCGAAAGCCAGAAACACGTGTCCAGAGATACGGCACTCGCTGCACCTACCTTAGGTGAAAGACTTTCTACAGCGATACGGCACTTGCTGCACCTACTAAGGGTGAATAATTTTTTGAAAAATTCTTGCTTTTTATATTTAAATGACTGCATTTACCATGATGCCTTGGGGCTATTTTCCGCTTGAATGCAAGGCAATGTGCTCCCTTTTTCTTTTTGGATGTCTAAATGACGGCTCCCGTGAGCCTCTTGCTGACGAGCACTGGTGATGCACCTGTGTGCCCACTGAGTGGTACAAAAACCTGTGAAGACGTTTGGCGGCATTTCAAGCGACCCCTTCAGTTACATACGCTCTCTGCTGATGACGGCCGAAAGCCAGAAACACGCGTCCAGAGATACGGCACTCGCTGCACGTACCTTAGGTGAAAGACTTTCTACAGCGATACGGCACTTGCTGCACCTACTAAGGGTGAATAATTTTTTGAAAAATTCTTGCTATTTATATTTAAATGACTGCATTTACCATGATGCCTTGGGGCTATTTTCCGCTTGAATGCAAGGCAGTGTGCTCCCTTTTTCTTTTTGGATGTCTAAATGACGGCTCCCGTGAGCCTCTTGCTGACGAGCACTGGCGATGCACCTGTGTGCCTACTGAGTGGTACAAAAACCTGTGAAGACGTTTGGCGGCATTTCAAGCGACCCCTTCAGTTACGTACGCTCTCTGCTGATGACGGCCGAAAGCCAGAAACACGTGTCCAGAGATACGGCACTCGCTGCACCTACCTTAGGTGAAAGACTTTCTACAGCGATACGGCACTTGCTGCACCTACTAAGGGTGACTAATTTTTTGAAAAATTCTTGCTTTTTATATTTAAATGACTGCATTTACCGTGATGCCTTTGGGCTATTTTCCGCTTGAATGCAAGGCAGTGTGCTCCCTTTTTCTTTTTGGATGTCTAAATGACGGCTCCCGTGAGCCTCTTGCTGACGAGCACTGGCGATGCACCTGTGTGCCTACTGAGTGGTACAAAAACCTGTGAAGACGTTTGGCGGCATTTCAAGCGACCCCTTCAGTTACATACGCTCTCTGCTGATGACGGCCGAAAGCCAGAAACACGTGTCCAGAGATACGGCTCTCGCTGCACCTACCTTAGGTGAAAGACTTTCTACAGCGATACGGCACTTGCTGCACCTACTAAGGGTGAATAATTTTTTGAAAAATTCTTGCTATTTATATTTAAATGACTGCATTTACCATGATGCCTTGGGGCTATTTTCTGCTTGAATGCAAGGCAGTGTGCTCCCTTTTTCTTTTTGGATGTCTAAATGACGGCTCCCGTGAGCCTCTTGCTGACGAGCACTGGCGATGCACCTGTGTGCCTACTGAGTGGTACAAAAACCTGTGAAGACGTTTGGCGGCATTTGAAGCGACCCCTTCCGTTACGTACGCTCTCTGCTGATGAGGGCCGAAAGCCAGAAACACGTGTCCAGAGATACGGCACTCGCTGCACCTACCTTAGGTGAAAGACTTTCTACAGCGATACGGCACTTGCTGCACCTACTAAGGGTGAATAATTTTTTGAAAAATTCTTGCTTTTTATATTTAAATGACTGCATTTACCGTGATGCCTTGGGGCTATTTTCCACTTGAATGCAAGGCAGTGTGCTCCCTTTTTCTTTTTGGATGTCTAAATGACGGCTCCCGTGAGCCTCTTGCTGACGAGCACTGGCGATGCACCTGTGTGCCTACTGAGTGGTACAAAAACCTGTGAAGACGTTTGGCGGCATTTCAAGCGACCCCTTCAGTTACGTACGCTCTCTGCTGATGACGGCCGAAAGCCAGAAACACGTGTCCAGAGATACGGCACTCGCTGCACCTACCTTAGGTGAAAGACTTTCTACAGCGATACGGCACTTGCTGCACCTACTAAGGGTGAATAATTTTTTGAAAAATTCTTGCTTTTTATATTTAAATGACTGCATTTACCATGATGCCTTGGGGCTATTTTCCGCTTGAATGCAAGGCAATGTGCTCCCTTTTTCTTTTTGGATGTCTAAATGACGGCTCCCGTGAGCGTCTTGCTGACGAGCACTGGCGATGCACCTGTGTGCCCACTGAGTGGTACAAAAACCTGTGAAGACGTTTGGCGGCATTTCAAGCGACCCCTTCAGTTACATACGCTCTCTGCTGATGACGGCCGAAAGCCAGAAACACGCGTCCAGAGATACGGCACTCGCTGCACGTACCTTAGGTGAAAGACTTTCTACAGCGATACGGCACTTGCTGCACCTACTAAGGGTGAATAATTTTTTGAAAAATTCTTGCTATTTATATTTAAATGACTGCATTTACCATGATGCCTTGGGGCTATTTTCCGCTTGAATGCAAGGCAGTGTGCTCCCTTTTTCTTTTTGGATGTCTAAATGACGGCTCCCGTGAGCCTCTTGCTGACGAGCACTGGCGATGCACCTGTGTGCCTACTGAGTGGTACAAAAACCTGTGAAGACGTTTGGCGGCATTTCAAGCGACCCCTTCAGTTACGTACGCTCTCTGCTGATGACGGCCGAAAGCCAGAAACACGTGTCCAGAGATACGGCACTCGCTGCACCTACCTTAGGTGAAAGACTTTCTACAGCGATACGGCACTTGCTGCACCTACTAAGGGTGACTAATTTTTTGAAAAATTCTTGCTATTTATATTTAAATGACTGCATTTACCATGATGCCTTGGGGCTATTTTCCGCTTGAATGCAAGGCAGTGTGCTCCCTTTTTCTTTTTGGATGTCTAAATGACGGCTCCCGTGAGCCTCTTGCTGACGAGCACTGGCGATGCACCTGTGTGCCTACTGAGTGGTACAAAAACCTGTGAAGACGTTTGGCGGCATTTGAAGCGACCCCTTCCGTTACGTACGCTCTCTGCTGATGAGGGCCGAAAGCCAGAAACACGTGTCCAGAGATACGGCACTCGCTGCACCTACCTTAGGTGAAAGACTTTCTACAGCGATACGGCACTTGCTGCACCTACTAAGGGTGAATCATTTTTTGAAAAATTCTTGCTTTTTATATTTAAATGACTGCATTTACCGTGATGCCTTGGGGCTATTTTCCGCTTGAATGCAAGGCAGTGTGCTCCCTTTTTCTTTTTGGATGTCTAAATGACGGCTCCCGTGAGCCTCTTGCTGACGAGCACTGGCGATGCACCTGTGTGCCTACTGAGTGGTACAAAAACCTGTGAAGACGTTTGGCGGCATTTGAAGCGACCCCTTCCGTTACGTACGCTCTCTGCTGATGAGGGCCGAAAGCCAGAAACACGTGTCCAGAGATACGGCACTCGCTGCACCTACCTTAGGTGAAAGACTTTCTACAGCGATACGGCACTTGCTGCACCTACTAAGGGTGAATCATTTTTTGAAAAATTCTTGCTTTTTATATTTAAATGACTGCATTTACCGTGATGCCTTGGGGCTATTTTCCACTTGAATGCAAGGCAGTGTGCTCCCTTTTTCTTTTTGGATGTCTAAATGACGGCTCCCGTGAGCCTCTTGCTGACGAGCACTGGCGATGCACCTGTGTGCCTACTGAGTGGTACAAAAACCTGTGAAGACGTTTGCGGCATTTCAAGCGACCCCCTCAGTTACGTAAGCTCTCTGCTGATGAGGGCCGAAAGCCAGAAACACGTGTCCAGAGATACTGCACTCGCTGCACCTACCTTAGGTGAAAGACTTTCTGCAGCGATACGGCACTTGCTGCACCTACTAAGGGTGAATAATTTTTTGAAAAATTCTTGCTATTTATATTTAAATGACTGCATTTACCATGATGCCTTGGGGCTATTTTCCGCTTGAATGCAAGGCAGTGTGCTCCCTTTTTCTTTTTGGATGTCTAAATGACGGCTCCCGTAAGCCTCTTGCTGACGAGAACTGGCGATGCACCTGTGTGCCTACTGAGTGGTACAAAAACCTGTGAAGACGTTTGCGGCATTTCAAGCGACCCCTTCAGTTACGTACGCTCTCTGCTGATGAGGGCCGAAAGCCAGAAACACGTGTCCAGAGATACGGCACTCGCTGCACCTACCTTAGGTGAAAGACTTTCTACAGCGATACAGCACTTGCTGCACCTACTTAGGGTGAATAATTTTTTGAAAAATTCTTGCTTTTTATATTTAACTGACTGCATTTACCGTGATGCCTTGGGGCTATTTTCCACTTGAATGCAAGGCAGTGTGCTCCCTTTTTCTTTTTGGATGTCTAAATGACGGCTCCCGTGAGCCTCTTGCTGACGAGCACTGGCGATGCACCTGTGTGCCTACTGAGTGGTACAAAAACCTGTGAAGACGTTTGGCGGCATTTCAAGCGACCTCTTCAGTTACATACGCTGTCTGCTGATGACGGCCGAAAGCCAGAAACACGTGTCCAGAGATACGGCACTCGCTGCACTTACCTTAGGTGAAAGACTTTCTACAGCGATACGGCACTTGCTGCACCTACTAAGGGTGAATAATTTTTTGAAAAATTCTTGCTATTTATATTTAAATGACTGCATTTACCATGATGCCTTGGGGCTATTTTCCGCTTGAATGCAAGGCAGTGTGCTCCTTTTTTCTTTTTGGATGTCTAAATGACGGCTCCCGTGAGCCTCTTGCTGACGAGCACTGGCGATGCACCTGTGTGCCTACTGAGTGGTACAAAAACCTGTGAAGACGTTTGGCGGCATTTCAAGCGACCCCTTCAGTTACATACGCTCTCTGCTGATGACGGCCGAAAGCCAGAAACACGTGTCCAGAGATACGGCTCTCGCTGCACCTACCTTAGGTGAAAGACTTTCTACAGCGATACGGCACTTGCTGCACCTACTAAGGGTGAATAATTTTTTGAAAAATTCTTGCTATTTATATTTAAATGACTGCATTTACCATGATGCCTTGGGGCTATTTTCCGCTTGAATGCAAGGCAGTGTGCTCCCTTTTTCTTTTTGGATGTCTAAATGACGGCTCCCGTGAGCCTCTTGCTGACGAGCACTGGCGATGCACCTGTGTGCCTACTGAGTGGTACAAAAACCTGTGAAGACGTTTGGCGGCATTTGAAGCGACCCCTTCCGTTACGTACGCTCTCTGCTGATGAGGGCCGAAAGCCAGAAACACGTGTCCAGAGATACGGCACTCGCTGCACCTACCTTAGGTGAAAGACTTTCTACAGCGATACAGCACTTCCTGCACCTACTTAGGGTGAATAATTTTTTGAAAAATTCTTGCTTTTTATATTTAACTGACTGCATTTACCGTGATGCCTTGGGGCTATTTTCCACTTGAATGCAAGGCAGTGTGCTCCCTTTTTCTTTTTGGATGTCTAAATGACGGCTCCCGTGAGCCTCTTGCTGACGAGCACTGGCGATGCACCTGTGTGCCTACTGAGTGGTACAAAAACCTGTGAAGACGTTTGGCGGCATTTCAAGCGACCTCTTCAGTTACATACGCTGTCTGCTGATGACGGCCGAAAGCCAGAAACACGTGTCCAGAGATACGGCACTCGCTGCACTTACCTTAGGTGAAAGACTTTCTACAGCGATACGGCACTTGCTGCACCTACTAAGGGTGAATAATTTTTTGAAAAATTCTTGCTATTTATATTTAAATGACTGCATTTACCATGATGCCTTGGGGCTATTTTCCGCTTGAATGCAAGGCAGTGTGCTCCCTTTTTCTTTTTGGATGTCTAAATGACGGCTCCCGTGAGCCTCTTGCTGACGAGCACTGGCGATGCACCTGTGTGCCTACTGAGTGGTACAAAAACCTGTGAAGACGTTTGGCGGCATTTCAAGCGACCCCTTCAGTTACGTACGCTCTCTGCTGATGAGGGCCGAAAGCCAGAAACACGTGTCCAGAGATACGGCACTCGCTGCACCTACCTTAGGTGAAAGACTTTCTACAGCGATACGGCACTTGCTGCACCTACTAAGGGTGAATAATTTTTTGAAAAATTCTTGCTTTTTATATTTAAATGACTGCATTTACCGTGATGCCTTGGGGCTATTTTCCGCTTGAATGCAAGGCAGTGTGCTCCCTTTTTCTTTTTGGATGTCTAAATGACGGCTCCCGTGAGCCTCTGGCTGACGAGCACTGGCGATGCACCTGTGTGCCTACTGAGTGGTACAAAAACCTGTGAAGACGTTTGGCGGCATTTCAAGCGACCCCTTCAGTTACGTACGCTCTCTGCTGATGAGGGCCGAAAGCCTGAAACACGTGTACAGAGATACGGCACTCGCTGCACCTACCTTAGGTGAAAGACTTTCTACAGCGATACAGCACTAGCTGCACCTACTAAGGGTGAATAATTTTTTGAAAAATTCTTGCTATTTTTATTTAAATGACAGCATTTACCATGATGCCTTGGGGCTATTTTCCACTTGAATGCAAGGCAGTGTGCTCCCTTTTTCTTTTTGGATGTCTAAATGATGGCTCCCGTGAGCCTCTTGCTGACGAGCACTGGCGATGCACCTGTGTGCCTACTGAGTGGTACAAAAACCTGTGAAGACGTTTGGCGGCATTTCAAGCGACCCCTTCAGTTACGTACGCTCTCTGCTGATGAGGGCCGAAAGCCAGAAACACGTGTCCAGAGATACGGCACTCGCTGCACCTACCTTAGGTGAAAGACTTTCTACAGCGATACGGCACTTGCTGCACCTACTAAGGGTGAATAATTTGTTGAAAAATTCTTGCTTTTTATATTTAAATGACTGCATTTACCATGATGCCTTGGGGCTATTTTCCGCTTGAATGCAAGGCAGTGTGCTCCCTTTTTCTTTTTGGATGTCTAAATGACGGCTCCCGTGAGCCTCGTGCTGACGAGCACTGGCGATGCACCTGTGTGCCTACTGAGTGGTACAAAAACCTGTGAAGACGTTTGGCGGCATTTCAAGCGACCCCTTCAGTTACGTACGCTCTCTGCTGATGACGGCCGAAAGCCAGAAACACGTGTCCAGAGATACGGCACTCGCTGCACCTACCTTAGGTGAAAGACTTTCTACAGCGATACGGCACTTGCTGCACCTACTAAGGGTGAATAATTTTTTGAAAAATTCTTGCTTTTTATATTTAAATGACTGCATTTACCATGATGCCTTGGGGCTATTTTCCGCTTGAATGCAAGGCAATGTGCTCCCTTTTTCTTTTTGGATGTCTAAATGACGGCTCCCGTGAGCCTCTTGCTGACGAGCACTGGCGATGCACCTGTGTGCCCACTGAGTGGTACAAAAACCTGTGAAGACGTTTGGCGGCATTTCAAGCGACCCCTTCAGTTACATACGCTCTCTGCTGATGACGGCCGAAAGCCAGAAACACGCGTCCAGAGATACGGCACTCGCTGCACCTACCTTAGGTGAAAGACTTTCTACAGCGATACGGCACTTGCTGCACCTACTAAGGGTGAATAATTTTTTGAAAAATTCTTGCTATTTATATTTAAATGACTGCATTTACCATGATGCCTTGGGGCTATTTTCCGCTTGAATGCAAGGCAGTGTGCTCCCTTTTTCTTTTTGGATGTCTAAATGACGGCTCCCGTGAGCCTCTTGCTGACGAGCACTGGCGATGCACCTGTGTGCCTACTGAGTGGTACAAAAACCTGTGAAGACGTTTGGCGGCATTTCAAGCGACCCCTTCAGTTACGTACGCTCTCTGCTGATGAGGGCCGAAAGCCAGAAACACGTGTCCAGAGATACGGCACTCGCTGCACCTACCTTAGGTGAAAGACTTTCTACAGCGATACGGCACTTGCTGCACCTACTAAGGGTGAATAATTTTTTGAAAAATTCTTGCTTTTTATATTCAAATGACTGCATTTACCATGATGCCTTGGGGCTATTTTCCGCTTGAATGCAAGGCAGTGTGCTCCCTTTTTCTTTTTGAATGTCTAAATGACGGCTCCCGTGAGCCTCTTGCTGACGAGCACTGGCGATGCACCTGTGTGCCTACTGAGTGGTACAAAAACCTGTGAAGACGTTTGGCGGCATTTCAAGCGATCCCTTCAGTTACATACGCTCTCTGCTGATGACGGCCGAAAGCCAGAAACACGTGTCTAGAAATACGCCACTCGCTGCACCTACCTTAGGTGAAAGACTTTCTACAGCGATACAGCACTTGCTGCACCTACTAAGGGTGAATAATGTTTTGAAAAATTCTTGCTATTTATATTTAAATGACTGCATTTACCATGATGCCTTGGGGCTATTTTCCGCTTGAATGCAAGGCAGTGTGCTCCCTTTTTCTTTTTGGATGTCTAAATGACGGCTCCCGTGAGCCTCTTGCTGACGAGCACTGGCGATGCACCTGTGTGCCTACTGAGTGGTACAAAAACCTGTGAAGACGTTTGGCGGCATTTCAAGCGACCCCTTCAGTTACGTACGCTCTCTGCTGATGAGGGCCGAAAGCCTGAAACACGTGTCCAGAGATACGGCACTCGCTGCACCTACCTTAGGTGAAAGACTTTCTACAGCGATACGGCACTTGCTGCACCTACTAAGGGTGAATAATTTTTTGAAAAATTCTTGCTTTTTATATTTAAATGACTGCATTTACCGTGATGCCTTGGGGCTATTTTCCGCTTGAATGCAAGGCAGTGTGCTCCCTTTTTCTTTTTGGATGTCTAAATGACGGCTCCCGTGAGCCTCTGGCTGACGAGCGCTGGCGATGCACCTGTGTGCCTACTGAGTGGTACAAAAACCTGTGAAGACGTTTGGCGGCATTTCAAGCGACCCCTTCAGTTACATACGCTCTCTGCTGATGACGGCCGAAAGCCAGAAACACGTGTACAGAGATACGGCACTCGCTGCACCTACCTTAGGTGAAAGACTTTCTACAGCGATACAGCACTAGCTGCACCTACTAAGGGTGAATAATTTTTTGAAAAATTCTTGCTATTTATTTAAATGACAGCATTTACCATGATGCCTTGGGGCTATTTTCCACTTGAATGCAAGGCAGTGTGCTCCCTTTTTCTTTTTGGATGTCTAAATGACGGCTCCCGTGAGCCTCTTGCTGACGAGCACTGGCGATGCACCTGTGTGCCTACTGAGTGGTACAAAAACCTGTGAAGACGTTTGGCGGCATTTCAAGCGACCCCTTCAGTTACGTACGCTCTCTGCTGATGAGGGCCGAAAGCCAGAAACACGTGTCCAGAGATACGGCACTCGCTGCACCTACCTTAGGTGAAAGACTTTCTACAGCGATACGGCACTTGCTGCACCTACTAAGGGTGAATAATTTGTTGAAAAATTCTTGCTTTTTATATTGAAATGACTGCATTTACCATGATGCCTTGGGGCTATTTTCCGCTTGAATGCAAGGCAGTGTGCTCCCTTTTTCTTTTTGGATGTCTAAATGACGGCTCCCGTGAGCCTCGTGCTGACGAGCACTGGCGATGCACCTGTGTGCCTACTGAGTGGTACAAAAACCTGTGAAGACGTTTGGCGGCATTTCAAGCGACCCCTTCAGTTACGTACGCTCTCTGCTGATGAGGGCCGAAAGCCAGAAACACGTGTCCAGAGATACGGCACTCGCTGCACCTACCTTAGGTGAAAGACTTTCTACAGCGATACAGCACTTGCTGCACCTACTAAGGGTGAATAATTTTTTGAAAAATTCTTGCTTTTTATATTTAAATGACTGCATTTACCATGATGCCTTGGGGCTATTTTCCGCTTGAATGCAAGGCAATGTGCTCCCTTTTTCTTTTTGGATGTCTAAATGACGGCTCCCGTGAGCCTCTTGCTGACGAGCACTGGCGATGCACCTGTGTGCCCACTGAGTGGTACAAAAACCTGTGAAGACGTTTGGCGGCATTTCAAGCGACCCCTTCAGTTACATACGCTCTCTGCTGATGACGGCCGAAAGCCAGAAACACGCGTCCAGAGATACGGCACTCGCTGCACCTACCTTAGGTGAAAGACTTTCTACAGCGATACGGCACTTGCTGCACCTACTAAGGGTGAATAATTTTTTGAAAAATTCTTGCTATTTATATTTAAATGACTGCATTTACCGTGATGCCTTTGGGCTATTTTCCGCTTGAATGCAAGGCAGTGTGCTCCCTTTTTCTTTTTGGATGTCTAAATGACGGCTCCCGTGAGCCTCTTGCTGACGAGCACTGGCGATGCACCTGTGTGCCTACTGAGTGGTACAAAAACCTGTGAAGACGTTTGGCGGCATTTCAAGCGACCCCTTCAGTTACATACGCTCTCTGCTGATGACGGCCGAAAGCCAGAAACACGTGTCCAGAGATACGGCTCTCGCTGCACCTACCTTAGGTGAAAGACTTTCTACAGCGATACGGCACTTGCTGCACCTACTAAGGGTGACTAATTTTTTGAAAAATTCTTGCTATTTATATTTAAATGACTGCATTTACCATGATGCCTTGGGGCTATTTTCCGCTTGAATGCAAGGCAGTGTGCTCCCTTTTTCTTTTTGGATGTCTAAATGACGGCTCCCGTGAGCCTCTTGCTGACGAGCACTGGCGATGCACCTGTGTGCCTACTGAGTGGTACAAAAACCTGTGAAGACGTTTGGCGGCATTTGAAGCGACCCCTTCCGTTACGTACGCTCTCTGCTGATGAGGGCCGAAAGCCAGAAACACGTGTCCAGAGATACGGCACTCGCTGCACCTACCTTAGGTGAAAGACTTTCTACAGCGATACGGCACTTGCTGCACCTACTAAGGGTGAATCATTTTTTGAAAAATTCTTGCTTTTTATATTTAAATGACTGCATTTACTGTGATGCCTTGGGGCTATTTTCCGCTTGAATGCAAGGCAGTGTGCTCCCTTTTTCTTTTTGGATGTCTAAATGACGGCTCCCGTGAGCCTCTTGCTGACGAGCACTGGCGATGCACCTGTGTGCCTACTGAGTGGTACAAAAACCTGTGAAGACGTTTGGCGGCATTTCAAGCGACCCCTTCAGTTACATACGCTCTCTGCTGATGACGGCCGAAAACCAGAAACACGTGTCCAGAGATACGGCACTCACTGCACCTACCTTAGGTGAAAGACTTTCTACAGCGATATGGCACTTGCTGCACCTACTAAGGGTGAATAATTTTTTGAAAAATTCTTGCTATTTATATTTAAATGACTGCATTTACCATGATGCCTTGGGGCTATTTTCCGCTTGAATGCAAGGCAGTGTGCTCCCTTTTTCTTTTTGGATGTCTAAATGACGGCTCCCGTAAGCCTCTTGCTGACGAGCACTGGCGATGCACCTGTGTGCCTACTGAGTGGTACAAAAACCTGTGAAGACGTTTGGCGGCATTTCAAGCGACCCCTTCAGTTACGCACGCTCTCTGCTGATGAGGGCCGAAAGCCAGAAACACGTGTCCAGAGATACGGCACTCGCTGCACCTACCTTAGGTGAAAGACTTTCTACAGCGATACGGCACTTGCTGCACCTACTAAGGGTGAATCATTTTTTGAAAAATTCTTGCTTTTTATATTTAAATGACTGCATTTACCGTGATGCCTTGGGGCTATTTTCCGCTTGAATGCAAGGCAGTGTGCTCCCTTTTTCTTTTTGGATGTCTAAATGACGGCTCCCGTGAGCCTCTTGCTGACGAGCACTGGCGATGCACCTGTGTGCCTACTGAGTGGTACAAAAACCTGTGAAGACGTTTGGCGGCATTTCAAGCGACCTCTTCAGTTACATACGCTGTCTGCTGATGACGGCCGAAAGCCAGAAACACGTGTCCAGAGATACGGCACTCGCTGCACCTACCTTAGGTGAAAGACTTTCTACAGCGATACGGCACTTGCTGCACCTACTAAGGGTGAATAATTTTTTGAAAAATTCTTGCTATTTATATTTAAATGACTGCATTTACCATGATGCCTTGGGGCTATTTTCCGCTTGAATGCAAGGCAGTGTGCTCCCTTTTTCTTTTTGGATGTCTAAATGACGGCTCCCGTGAGCTTCTTGCTGACGAGCACTGGCGATGCACCTGTGTGCCTACTGAGTGGTACAAAAACCTGTGAAGACGTTTGGCGGCATTTCAAGCGACCCCTTCAGTTACATACGCTCTCTGCTGATGACGGCCGAAAGCCAGAAACACGTGTCCAGAGATACGGCACTCGCTGCACCTACCTTAGGTGAAAGACTTTCTACAGCGATACAGCACTTGCTGCACCTACTAAGGGTGAATAATTTTTTGAAAAATTCTTGCTATTTATATTTAAATGACTGCATTTACCATGATGCCTTGGGGCTATTTTCCGCTTGAATGCAAGGCAGTGTGCTCCCTTTTTCTTTTTGGATGTCTAAATGACGGCTCCCGTGAGCCTCTTGCTGACGAGCACTGGCGATGCACCTGTGTGCCTACTGAGTGGTACAAAAACCTGTGAAGACGTTTGGCGGCATTTCAAGCGACCCCTTCAGTTACGTACGCTCTCTGCTGATGAGGGCCGAAAGCCAGAAACACGTGTCCAGAGATACGGCACTCGCTGCACCTACCTTAGGTGAAAGACTTTCTACTGCGATACGGCACTTGCTGCACCTACTAAGGGTGAATAATTTTTTGAAAAATTCTTGCTTTTTATATTTAAATGACTGCATTTACCGTGATGCCTTGGGGCTATTTTCCGCTTGAATGCAAGGCAGTGTGCTCCCTTTTTCTTTTTGGATGTCTAAATGACGGCTCCCGTGAGCCTCTGGCTGACGAGCGCTGGCGATGCACCTGTGTGCCTACTGAGTGGTACAAAAACCTGTGAAGACGTTTGGCGGCATTTGAAGCGACCCCTTCAGTTACGTACGCTCTCTGCTGATGAGGGCCGAAAGCCAGAAACACTAGTCCAGAGATACGGCACTCGCTGCACTTACCTTAGGTGAAAGACTTTCTACAGCGATACGGCACTTGCTGCACCTACTAAGGGTGAATAATTTTTTGAAAAATTCTTGCTTTTTATATTTAAATGACTGCATTTACCGTGATGCCTTGGGGCTATTTTCCGCTTGAATGCAAGGCAGTGTGCTCCCTTTTTCTTTTTGGATGTCTAAATGACGGCTCCCGTGAGCCTCTTGCTGACGAGCACTGGCGATGCACCTGTGTGCCCACTGAGTGGTACAAAAACCTGTGAAGACGTTTGGCGGCATTTCAAGCGACCCCTTCACTTACATACGCTCTCTGCTGATGACGGCCGAAAGCCAGAAACACGCGTCCAGAGATACGGCACTCGCTGCACCTACCTTAGGTGAAAGACTTTCTACAGCGATACGGCACTTGCTGCACCTACTAAGGGTGAATAATTTTTTGAAAAATTCTTGCTATTTATATTTAAATGACTGCATTTACCGTGATGCCTTTGGGCTATTTTCCGCTTGAATGCAAGGCAGTGTGCTCCCTTTTTCTTTTTGGATGTCTAAATGACGGCTCCCGTGAGCCTCTTGCTGACGAGCACTGGCGATGCACCTGTGTGCCTACTGAGTGGTACAAAAACCTGTGAAGACGTTTGGCGGCATTTCAAGCGACCCCTTCAGTTACATACGCTCTCTGCTGATGACGGCCGAAAGCCAGAAACACGTGTCCAGAGATACGGCTCTCGCTGCACCTACCTTAGGTGAAAGACTTTCTACAGCGATACGGCACTTGCTGCACCTACTAAGGGTGACTAATTTTTTGAAAAATTCTTGCTATTTATATTTAAATGACTGCATTTACCATGATGCCTTGGGGCTATTTTCCGCTTGAATGCAAGGCAGTGTGCTCCCTTTTTCTTTTTGGATGTCTAAATGACGGCTCCCGTGAGCCTCTTGCTGACGAGCACTGGCGATGCACCTGTGTGCCTACTGAGTGGTACAAAAACCTGTGAAGACGTTTGGCGGCATTTGAAGCGACCCCTTCCGTTACGTACGCTCTCTGCTGATGAGGGCCGAAAGCCAGAAACACGTGTCCAGAGATACGGCACTCGCTGCACCTACCTTAGGTGAAAGACTTTCTACAGCGATACGGCACTTGCTGCACCTACTAAGGGTGAATCATTTTTTTAAAAATTCTTGCTTTTTATATTTAAATGACTGCATTTACTGTGATGCCTTGGGGCTATTTTCCGCTTGAATTAAAGGCAGTGTGCTCCCTTTTTCTTTTTGGATGTCTAAATGACGGCTCCCGTGAGCCTCTTGCTGACGAGCACTGGCGATGCACCTGTGTGCCTACTGAGTGGTACAAAAACCTGTGAAGACGTTTGCGGCATTTCAAGCGACCCCCTCAGTTACGTACGCTCTCTGCTGATGAGGGCCGAAAGCCAGAAACACGTGTCCAGAGATACTGCACTCGCTGCACCTACCTTAGGTGAAAGACTTTCTGCAGCGATACGGCACTTGCTGCACCTACTAAGGGTGAATAATTTTTTGAAAAATTCTTGCTTTTTATATTTAAATGACTGCATTTACCGTGATGCCTTGGGGCTATTTTCCGCTTGAATGCAAGGCAGTGTGCTCCCTTTTTCTTTTTGGATGTCTAAATGACGGCTCCCGTGAGCCTCTTGCTGACGAGCACTGGCGATGCACCTGTGTGCCTACTGAGTGGTACAAAAACCTGTGAAGACGTTTGGCGGCATTTCAAGCGACCCCTTCAGTTACATACGCTCTCTGCTGATGAGGGCCGAAAGCCAGAAACACGTGTCCAGAGATACGGCACTCGCTGCACCTACCTTAGGTGAAAGACTTTCTACTGCGATACGGCACTTGCTGCACCTACTAAGGGTGAATAATTTTTTGAAAAATTCTTGCTTTTTATATTTAAATGACTGCATTTACCGTGATGCCTTGGGGCTATTTTCCGCTTGAATGCAAGGCAGTGTGCTCCCTTTTTCTTTTTGGATGTCTAAATGACGGCTCCCGTGAGCCTCTGGCTGACGAGCGCTGGCGATGCACCTGTGTGCCTACTGAGTGGTACAAAAACCTGTGAAGACGTTTGGCGGCATTTGAAGCGACCCCTTCAGTTACGTACGCTCTCTGCTGATGAGGGCCGAAAGCCAGAAACACTAGTCCAGAGATACGGCACTCGCTGCACTTACCTTAGGTGAAAGACTTTCTACAGCGATACGGCACTTGCTGCACCTACTAAGGGTGAATAATTTTTTGAAAAATTCTTGCTTTTTATATTTAAATGACTGCATTTACCGTGATGCCTTGGGGCTATTTTCCGCTTGAATGCAAGGCAGTGTGCTCCCTTTTTCTTTTTGGATGTCTAAATGACGGCTCCCGTGAGCCTCTTGCTGACGAGCACTGGCGATGCACCTGTGTGCCTACTGAGTGGTACAAAAACCTGTGAAGACGTTTGCGGCATTTCAAGCGACCCCCTCAGTTACGTAAGCTCTCTGCTGATGAGGGCCGAAAGCCAGAAACACGTGTCCAGAGATACTGCACTCGCTGCACCTACCTTAGGTGAAAGACTTTCTGCAGCGATACGGCACTTGCTGCACCTACTAAGGGTGAATAATTTTTTGAAAAATTCTTGCTATTTATATTTAAATGACTGCATTTACCATGATGCCTTGGGGCTATTTTCCGCTTGAATGCAAGGCAGTGTGCTCCCTTTTTCTTTTTGGATGTCTAAATGACGGCTCCCGTAAGCCTCTTGCTGACGAGAACTGGCGATGCACCTGTGTGCCTACTGAGTGGTACAAAAACCTGTGAAGACGTTTGGCGGCATTTCAAGCGACCCCTTCAGTTACGTACGCTCTCTGCTGATGAGGGCCGAAAGCCAGAAACACGTGTCCAGAGATACGGCACTCGCTGCACCTACCTTAGGTGAAAGACTTTCTACAGCGATACAGCACTTGCTGCACCTACTTAGGGTGAATAATTTTTTGAAAAATTCTTGCTTTTTATATTTAACTGACTGCATTTACCGTGATGCCTTGGGGCTATTTTCCGCTTGAATGCAAGGCAGTGTGCTCCCTTTTTCTTTTTGGATGTCTAAATGACGGCTCCCGTGAGCCTCTTGCTGACGAGCACTGGCGATGCACCTGTGTGCCTACTGAGTGGTACAAAAACCTGTGAAGACATTTGGCAGCATTTCAAGCGACCTCTTCAGTTACATACGCTGTCTGCTGATGACGGCCGAAAGCCAGAAACACGTGTCCAGAGATACGGCACTCGCTGCACTTACCTTAGGTGAAAGACTTTCTACAGCGATACGGCACTTGCTGCACCTACTAAGGGTGAATAATTTTTTGAAAAATTCTTGCTATTTATATTTAAATGACTGCATTTACCATGATGCCTTGGGGCTATTTTCCGCTTGAATGCAAGGCAGTGTGCTCCCTTTTTCTTTTTGGATGTCTAAATGACGGCTCCCGTGAGCCTCTTGCTGACGAGCACTGGCGATGCACCTGTGTGCCTACTGAGTGGTACAAAAACCTGTGAAGACGTTTGGCGGCATTTCAAGCGACCCCTTCAGTTACGTACGCTCTCTGCTGATGAGGGCCGAAAGCCAGAAACACGTGTCCAGAGATACGGCACTCGCTGCACCTACCTTAGGTGAAAGACTTTCTACAGCGATACGGCACTTGCTAAACCTACTAAGGGTGAATAATTTTTTGAAAATTTCTTGCTTTTTATATTTAAATGACTGCATTTACCGTGATGCCTTGGGGCTATTTTCCGCTTGGATGCAAGGCAGTGTGCTCCCTTTTTCTTTTTGGATGTCTAAATGACGGCTCCCGTGAGCCTCTGGCTGACGAGCACTGGCGATGCACCTGTGTGCCTACTGAGTGGTACAAAAACCTGTGAAGACGTTTGGCGGCATTTCAAGCGACCCCTTCAGTTACGTACGCTCTCTGCTGATGAGGGCCGAAAGCCTGAAACACGTGTCCAGAGATACGGCACTCGCTGCACCTACCTTAGGTGAAAGACTTTCTACAGCGATACGGCACTTGCTGCACCTACTAAGGGTGAATAATTTTTTGAAAAATTCTTGCTTTTTATATTTAAATGACTGCATTTACCTTGATGCCTTGGGGCTATTTTCCGCTTGAATGCAAGGCAGTGTGCTCCCTTTTTCTTTTTGGATGTCTAAATGACGGCTCCCGTGAGCCTCTGGCTGACGAGCGCTGGCGATGCACCTGTGTGCCTACTGAGTGGTACAAAAACCTGTGAAGACGTTTGGCGGCATTTCAAGCGACCCCTTCAGTTACATACGCTCTCTGCTGATGACGGCCGAAAGCCAGAAACACGTGTACAGAGATACGGCACTCGCTGCACCTACCTTAGGTGAAAGACTTTCTACAGCGATACAGCACTAGCTGCACCTACTAAGGGTGAATAATTTTTTGAAAAATTCTTGCTATTTATATTTAAATGACAGCATTTACCATGATGCCTTGGGGCTATTTTCCACTTGAATGCAAGGCAGTGTGCTCCCTTTTTCTTTTTGGATGTCTAAATGACGGCTCCCGTGAGCCTCTTGCTGACGAGCACTGGCGATGCACCTGTGTGCCTACTGAGTGGTACAAAAACCTGTGAAGACGTTTGGCGGCATTTCAAGCGACCCCTTCAGTTACGTACGCTCTCTGCTGATGAGGGCCGAAAGCCAGAAACACGTGTCCAGAGATACGGCACTCGCTGCACCTACCTTAGGTGAAAGACTTTCTACAGCGATACGGCACTTGCTGCACCTACTAAGGGTGAATAATTTGTTGAAAAATTCTTGCTTTTTATATTTAAATGACTGCATTTACCATGATGCCTTGGGGCTATTTTCCGCTTGAATGCAAGGCAGTGTGCTCCCTTTTTCTTTTTGGATGTCTAAATGACGGCTCCCGTGAGCCTCGTGCTGACGAGCACTGGCGATGCACCTGTGTGCCTACTGAGTGGTACAAAAACCTGTGAAGACGTTTGGCGGCATTTCAAGCGACCCCTTCAGTTACGTACGCTCTCTGCTGATGACGGCCGAAAGCCAGAAACACGTGTCCAGAGATACGGCACTCGCTGCACCTACCTTAGGTGAAAGACTTTCTACAGCGATACGGCACTTGCTGCACCTACTAAGGGTGAATAATTTTTTGAAAAATTCTTGCTTTTTATATTTAAATGACTGCATTTACCTTGATGCCTTGGGGCTATTTTCCGCTTGAATGCAAGGCAGTGTGCTCCCTTTTTCTTTTTGGATGTCTAAATGACGGCTCCCGTGAGCCTCTGGCTGACGAGCGCTGGCGATGCACCTGTGTGCCTACTGAGTGGTACAAAAACCTGTGAAGACGTTTGGCGGCATTTCAAGCGACCCCTTCAGTTACATACGCTCTCTGCTGATGACGGCCGAAAGCCAGAAACACGTGTACAGAGATACGGCACTCGCTGCACCTACCTTAGGTGAAAGACTTTCTACAGCGATACAGCACTAGCTGCACCTACTAAGGGTGAATAATTTTTTGAAAAATTCTTGCTATTTATATTTAAATGACAGCATTTACCATGATGCCTTGGGGCTATTTTCCACTTGAATGCAAGGCAGTGTGCTCCCTTTTTCTTTTTGGATGTCTAAATGACGGCTCCCGTGAGCCTCTTGCTGACGAGCACTGGCGATGCACCTGTGTGCCTACTGAGTGGTACAAAAACCTGTGAAGACGTTTGGCGGCATTTCAAGCGACCCCTTCAGTTACGTACGCTCTCTGCTGATGAGGGCCGAAAGCCAGAAACACGTGTCCAGAGATACGGCACTCGCTGCACCTACCTTAGGTGAAAGACTTTCTACAGCGATACGGCACTTGCTGCACCTACTAAGGGTGAATAATTTGTTGAAAAATTCTTGCTTTTTATATTTAAATGACTGCATTTACCATGATGCCTTGGGGCTATTTTCCGCTTGAATGCAAGGCAGTGTGCTCCCTTTTTCTTTTTGGATGTCTAAATGACGGCTCCCGTGAGCCTCGTGCTGACGAGCACTGGCGATGCACCTGTGTGCCTACTGAGTGGTACAAAAACCTGTGAAGACGTTTGGCGGCATTTCAAGCGACCCCTTCAGTTACGTACGCTCTCTGCTGATGAGGGCCGAAAGCCAGAAACACGTGTCCAGAGATACGGCACTCGCTGCACCTACCTTAGGTGAAAGACTTTCTACAGCGATACAGCACTTGCTGCACCTACTAAGGGTGAATAATTTTTTTAAAAATTCTTGCTTTTTATATTTAAATGACTGCATTTACCGTGATGCCTTGGGGCTATTTTCCGCTTGAATGCAAGGCAGTGTGCTCCCTTTTTCTTTTTGGATGTCTAAATGACGGCTCCCGTGAGCCTCTGGCTGACGAGCACTGGCGATGCACCTGTGTGCCTACTGAGTGGTACAAAAACCTGTGAAGACGTTTGGCGGCATTTCAAGCGACCCCTTCAGTTACGTACGCTCTCTGCTGATGAGGGCCGAAAGCCTGAAACACGTGTACAGAGATACGGCACTCGCTGCACCTACCTTAGGTGAAAGACTTTCTACAGCGATACAGCACTAGCTGCACCTACTAAGGGTGAATAATTTTTTGAAAAATTCTTGCTATTTTTATTTAAATGACAGCATTTACCATGATGCCTTGGGGCTATTTTCCACTTGAATGCAAGGCAGTGTGCTCCCTTTTTCTTTTTGGATGTCTAAATGATGGCTCCCGTGAGCCTCTTGCTGACGAGCACTGGCGATGCACCTGTGTGCCTACTGAGTGGTACAAAAACCTGTGAAGACGTTTGGCGGCATTTCAAGCGACCCCTTCAGTTACGTACGCTCTCTGCTGATGAGGGCCGAAAGCCAGAAACACGTGTCCAGAGATACGGCACTCGCTGCACCTACCTTAGGTGAAAGACTTTCTACAGCGATACGGCACTTGCTGCACCTACTAAGGGTGAATAATTTGTTGAAAAATTCTTGCTTTTTATATTTAAATGACTGCATTTACCATGATGCCTTGGGGCTATTTTCCGCTTGAATGCAAGGCAGTGTGCTCCCTTTTTCTTTTTGGATGTCTAAATGACGGCTCCCGTGAGCCTCGTGCTGACGAGCACTGGCGATGCACCTGTGTGCCTACTGAGTGGTACAAAAACCTGTGAAGACGTTTGGCGGCATTTCAAGCGACCCCTTCAGTTACGTACGCTCTCTGCTGATGACGGCCGAAAGCCAGAAACACGTGTCCAGAGATACGGCACTCGCTGCACCTACCTTAGGTGAAAGACTTTCTACAGCGATACGGCACTTGCTGCACCTACTAAGGGTGAATAATTTTTTGAAAAATTCTTGCTTTTTATATTTAAATGACTGCATTTACCATGATGCCTTGGGGCTATTTTCCGCTTGAATGCAAGGCAATGTGCTCCCTTTTTCTTTTTGGATGTCTAAATGATGGCTCCCGTGAGCCTCTTGCTGACGAGCACTGGCGATGCACCTGTGTGCCCACTGAGTGGTACAAAAACCTGTGAAGACGTTTGGCGGCATTTCAAGCGACCCCTTCAGTTACATACGCTCTCTGCTGATGACGGCCGAAAGCCAGAAACACGCGTCCAGAGATACGGCACTCGCTGCACCTACCTTAGGTGAAAGACTTTCTACAGCGATACGGCACTTGCTGCACCTACTAAGGGTGAATAATTTTTTGAAAAATTCTTGCTATTTATATTTAAATGACTGCATTTACCATGATGCCTTGGGGCTATTTTCCGCTTGAATGCAAGGCAGTGTGCTCCCTTTTTCTTTTTGGATGTCTAAATGACGGCTCCCGTGAGCCTCTTGCTGACGAGCACTGGCGATGCACCTGTGTGCCTACTGAGTGGTACAAAAACCTGTGAAGACGTTTGGCGGCATTTCAAGCGACCCCTTCAGTTACGTACGCTCTCTGCTGATGAGGGCCGAAAGCCAGAAACACGTGTCCAGAGATACGGCACTCGCTGCACCTACCTTAGGTGAAAGACTTTCTACAGCGATACGGCACTTGCTGCACCTACTAAGGGTGAATAATTTTTTGAAAAATTCTTGCTTTTTATATTCAAATGACTGCATTTACCATGATGCCTTGGGGCTATTTTCCGCTTGAATGCAAGGCAGTGTGCTCCCTTTTTCTTTTTGAATGTCTAAATGACGGCTCCCGTGAGCCTCTTGCTGACGAGCACTGGCGATGCACCTGTGTGCCTACTGAGTGGTACAAAAACCTGTGAAGACGTTTGGCGGCATTTCAAGCGATCCCTTCAGTTACATACGCTCTCTGCTGATGACGGCCGAAAGCCAGAAACACGTGTCTAGAAATACGCCACTCGCTGCACCTACCTTAGGTGAAAGACTTTCTACAGCGATACAGCACTTGCTGCACCTACTAAGGGTGAATAATGTTTTGAAAAATTCTTGCTATTTATATTTAAATGACTGCATTTACCATGATGCCTTGGGGCTATTTTCCGCTTGAATGCAAGGCAGTGTGCTCCCTTTTTCTTTTTGGATGTCTAAATGACGGCTCCCGTGAGCCTCTTGCTGACGAGCACTGGCGATGCACCTGTGTGCCTACTGAGTGGTACAAAAACCTGTGAAGACGTTTGGCGGCATTTCAAGCGACCCCTTCAGTTACGTACGCTCTCTGCTGATGAGGGCCGAAAGCCTGAAACACGTGTCCAGAGATACGGCACTCGCTGCACCTACCTTAGGTGAAAGACTTTCTACAGCGATACGGCACTTGCTGCACCTACTAAGGGTGAATAATTTTTTGAAAAATTCTTGCTTTTTATATTTAAATGACTGCATTTACCGTGATGCCTTGGGGCTATTTTCCGCTTGAATGCAAGGCAGTGTGCTCCCTTTTTCTTTTTGGATGTCTAAATGACGGCTCCCGTGAGCCTCTGGCTGACGAGCGCTGGCGATGCACCTGTGTGCCTACTGAGTGGTACAAAAACCTGTGAAGACGTTTGGCGGCATTTCAAGCGACCCCTTCAGTTACATACGCTCTCTGCTGATGACGGCCGAAAGCCAGAAACACGTGTACAGAGATACGGCACTCGCTGCACCTACCTTAGGTGAAAGACTTTCTACAGCGATACAGCACTAGCTGCACCTACTAAGGGTGAATAATTTTTTGAAAAATTCTTGCTATTTATTTAAATGACAGCATTTACCATGATGCCTTGGGGCTATTTTCCACTTGAATGCAAGGCAGTGTGCTCCCTTTTTCTTTTTGGATGTCTAAATGACGGCTCCCGTGAGCCTCTTGCTGACGAGCACTGGCGATGCACCTGTGTGCCTACTGAGTGGTACAAAAACCTGTGAAGACGTTTGGCGGCATTTCAAGCGACCCCTTCAGTTACGTACGCTCTCTGCTGATGAGGGCCGAAAGCCAGAAACACGTGTCCAGAGATACGGCACTCGCTGCACCTACCTTAGGTGAAAGACTTTCTACAGCGATACGGCACTTGCTGCACCTACTAAGGGTGAATAATTTGTTGAAAAATTCTTGCTTTTTATATTGAAATGACTGCATTTACCATGATGCCTTGGGGCTATTTTCCGCTTGAATGCAAGGCAGTGTGCTCCCTTTTTCTTTTTGGATGTCTAAATGACGGCTCCCGTGAGCCTCGTGCTGACGAGTACTGGCGATGCACCTGTGTGCCTACTGAGTGGTACAAAAACCTGTGAAGACGTTTGGCGGCATTTCAAGCGACCCCTTCAGTTACGTACGCTCTCTGCTGATGACGGCCGAAAGCCAGAAACACGTGTCCAGAGATACGGCACTCGCTGCACCTACCTTAGGTGAAAGACTTTCTACAGCGATACGGCACTTGCTGCACCTACTTAGGGTGAATAATTTTTTGAAAAATTCTTGCTTTTTATATTTAAATGACTGCATTTACCATGATGCCTTGGGGCTATTTTCCGCTTGAATGCAAGGCAATGTGCTCCCTTTTTCTTTTTGGATGTCTAAATGACGGCTCCCGTGAGCCTCTTGCTGACGAGCACTGGCGATGCACCTGTGTGCCCACTGAGTGGTACAAAAACCTGTGAAGACGTTTGGCGGCATTTCAAGCGACCCCTTCAGTTACATACGCTCTCTGCTGATGACGGCCGAAAGCCAGAAACACGCGTCCAGAGATACGGCACTCGCTGCACCTACCTTAGGTGAAAGACTTTCTACAGCGATACGGCACTTGCTGCACCTACTAAGGGTGAATAATTTTTTGAAAAATTCTTGCTATTTATATTTAAATGACTGCATTTACCGTGATGCCTTTGGGCTATTTTCCGCTTGAATGCAAGGCAGTGTGCTCCCTTTTTCTTTTTGGATGTCTAAATGACGGCTCCCGTGAGCCTCTTGCTGACGAGCACTGGCGATGCACCTGTGTGCCTACTGAGTGGTACAAAAACCTGTGAAGACGTTTGGCGGCATTTCAAGCGACCCCTTCAGTTACATACGCTCTCTGCTGATGACGGCCGAAAGCCAGAAACACGTGTCCAGAGATACGGCTCTCGCTGCACCTACCTTAGGTGAAAGACTTTCTACAGCGATACGGCACTTGCTGCACCTACTAAGGGTGACTAATTTTTTGAAAAATTCTTGCTATTTATATTTAAATGACTGCATTTACCATGATGCCTTGGGGCTATTTTCCGCTTGAATGCAAGGCAGTGTGCTCCCTTTTTCTTTTTGGATGTCTAAATGACGGCTCCCGTGAGCCTCTTGCTGACGAGCACTGGCGATGCACCTGTGTGCCTACTGAGTGGTACAAAAACCTGTGAAGACGTTTGGCGGCATTTGAAGCGACCCCTTCCGTTACGTACGCTCTCTGCTGATGAGGGCCGAAAGCCAGAAACACGTGTCCAGAGATACGGCACTCGCTGCACCTACCTTAGGTGAAAGACTTTCTACAGCGATACGGCACTTGCTGCACCTACTAAGGGTGAATCATTTTTTGAAAAATTCTTGCTTTTTATATTTAAATGACTGCATTTACTGTGATGCCTTGGGGCTATTTTCCGCTTGAATGCAAGGCAGTGTGCTCCCTTTTTCTTTTTGGATGTCTAAATGACGGCTCCCGTGAGCCTCTTGCTGACGAGCACTGGCGATGCACCTGTGTGCCTACTGAGTGGTACAAAAACCTGTGAAGACGTTTGCGGCATTTCAAGCGACCCCCTCAGTTACGTACGCTCTCTGCTGATGAGGGCCGAAAGCCAGAAACACGTGTCCAGAGATACTGCACTCGCTGCACCTACCTTAGGTGAAAGACTTTCTGCAGCGATACGGCACTTGCTGCACCTACTAAGGGTGAATAATTTTTTGAAAAATTCTTGCTTTTTATATTTAAATGACTGCATTTACCGTGATGCCTTGGGGCTATTTTCCGCTTGAATGCAAGGCAGTGTGCTCCCTTTTTCTTTTTGGATGTCTAAATGACGGCTCCCGTGAGCCTCTTGCTGACGAGCACTGGCGATGCACCTGTGTGCCTACTGAGTGGTACAAAAACCTGTGAAGACGTTTGGCGGCATTTCAAGCGACCCCTTCAGTTACATACGCTCTCTGCTGATGACGGCCGAAAACCAGAAACACGTGTCCAGAGATACGGCACTCACTGCACCTACCTTAGGTGAAAGACTTTCTACAGCGATATGGCACTTGCTGCACCTACTAAGGGTGAATAATTTTTTGAAAAATTCTTGCTATTTATATTTAAATGACTGCATTTACCATGATGCCTTGGGGCTATTTTCCGCTTGAATGCAAGGCAGTGTGCTCCCTTTTTCTTTTTGGATGTCTAAATGACGGCTCCCGTAAGCCTCTTGCTGACGAGCACTGGCGATGCACCTGTGTGCCTACTGAGTGGTACAAAAACCTGTGAAGACGTTTGGCGGCATTTCAAGCGACCCCTTCAGTTACGCACGCTCTCTGCTGATGAGGGCCGAAAGCCAGAAACACGTGTCCAGAGATACGGCACTCGCTGCACCTACCTTAGGTGAAAGACTTTCTACAGCGATACGGCACTTGCTGCACCTACTAAGGGTGAATCATTTTTTGAAAAATTCTTGCTTTTTATATTTAAATGACTGCATTTACCGTGATGCCTTGGGGCTATTTTCCGCTTGAATGCAAGGCAGTGTGCTCCCTTTTTCTTTTTGGATGTCTAAATGACGGCTCCCGTGAGCCTCTTGCTGACGAGCACTGGCGATGCACCTGTGTGCCTACTGAGTGGTACAAAAACCTGTGAAGACGTTTGGCGGCATTTCAAGCGACCTCTTCAGTTACATACGCTGTCTGCTGATGACGGCCGAAAGCCAGAAACACGTGTCCAGAGATACGGCACTCGCTGCACCTACCTTAGGTGAAAGACTTTCTACAGCGATACGGCACTTGCTGCACCTACTAAGGGTGAATAATTTTTTGAAAAATTCTTGCTATTTATATTTAAATGACTGCATTTACCATGATGCCTTGGGGCTATTTTCCGCTTGAATGCAAGGCAGTGTGCTCCCTTTTTCTTTTTGGATGTCTAAATGACGGCTCCCGTGAGCTTCTTGCTGACGAGCACTGGCGATGCACCTGTGTGCCTACTGAGTGGTACAAAAACCTGTGAAGACGTTTGGCGGCATTTCAAGCGACCCCTTCAGTTACATACGCTCTCTGCTGATGACGGCCGAAAGCCAGAAACACGTGTCCAAAGATACGGCACTCGCTGCACCTACCTTAGGTGAAAGACTTTCTACAGCGATACAGCACTTGCTGCACCTACTAAGGGTGAATAATTTTTTGAAAAATTCTTGCTATTTATATTTAAATGACTGCATTTACCATGATGCCTTGGGGCTATTTTCCGCTTGAATGCAAGGCAGTGTGCTCCCTTTTTCTTTTTGGATGTCTAAATGACGGCTCCCGTGAGCCTCTTGCTGACGAGCACTGGCGATGCACCTGTGTGCCTACTGAGTGGTACAAAAACCTGTGAAGACGTTTGGCTGCATTTCAAGCGACCCCTTCAGTTACGTACGCTCTCTGCTGATGAGGGCCGAAAGCCAGAAACACGTGTCCAGAGATACGGCACTCGCTGCACCTACCTTAGGTGAAAGACTTTCTACTGCGATACGGCACTTGCTGCACCTACTAAGGGTGAATAATTTTTTGAAAAATTCTTGCTTTTTATATTTAAATGACTGCATTTACCGTGATGCCTTGGGGCTATTTTCCGCTTGAATGCAAGGCAGTGTGCTCCCTTTTTCTTTTTGGATGTCTAAATGACGGCTCCCGTGAGCCTCTGGCTGACGAGCGCTGGCGATGCACCTGTGTGCCTACTGAGTGGTACAAAAACCTGTGAAGACGTTTGGCGGCATTTGAAGCGACCCCTTCAGTTACGTACGCTCTCTGCTGATGAGGGCCGAAAGCCAGAAACACTAGTCCAGAGATACGGCACTCGCTGCACTTACCTTAGGTGAAAGACTTTCTACAGCGATACGGCACTTGCTGCACCTACTAAGGGTGAATAATTTTTTGAAAAATTCTTGCTTTTTATATTTAAATGACTGCATTTACCGTGATGCCTTGGGGCTATTTTCCGCTTGAATGCAAGGCAGTGTGCTCCCTTTTTCTTTTTGGATGTCTAAATGACGGCTCCCGTGAGCCTCTTGCTGACGAGCACTGGCGATGCACCTGTGTGCCTACTGAGTGGTACAAAAACCTGTGAAGACGTTTGCGGCATTTCAAGCGACCCCCTCAGTTACGTAAGCTCTCTGCTGATGAGGGCCGAAAGCCAGAAACACGTGTCCAGAGATACTGCACTCGCTGCACCTACCTTAGGTGAAAGACTTTCTGCAGCGATACGGCACTTGCTGCACCTACTAAGGGTGAATAATTTTTTGAAAAATTCTTGCTATTTATATTTAAATGACTGCATTTACCATGATGCCTTGGGGCTATTTTCCGCTTGAATGCAAGGCAGTGTGCTCCCTTTTTCTTTTTGGATGTCTAAATGACGGCTCCCGTAAGCCTCTTGCTGACGAGAACTGGCGATGCACCTGTGTGCCTACTGAGTGGTACAAAAACCTGTGAAGACGTTTGGCGGCATTTCAAGCGACCCCTTCAGTTACGTACGCTCTCTGCTGATGAGGGCCGAAAGCCAGAAACACGTGTCCAGAGATACGGCACTCGCTGCACCTACCTTAGGTGAAAGACTTTCTACAGCGATACAGCACTTGCTGCACCTACTTAGGGTGAATAATTTTTTGAAAAATTCTTGCTTTTTATATTTAACTGACTGCATTTACCGTGATGCCTTGGGGCTATTTTCCGCTTGAATGCAAGGCAGTGTGCTCCCTTTTTCTTTTTGGATGTCTAAATGACGGCTCCCGTGAGCCTCTTGCTGACGAGCACTGGCGATGCACCTGTGTGCCTACTGAGTGGTACAAAAACCTGTGAAGACGTTTGGCGGCATTTCAAGCGACCTCTTCAGTTACATACGCTGTCTGCTGATGACGGCCGAAAGCCAGAAACACGTGTCCAGAGATACGGCACTCGCTGCACTTACCTTAGGTGAAAGACTTTCTACAGCGATACGGCACTTGCTGCACCTACTAAGGGTGAATAATTTTTTGAAAAATTCTTGCTATTTATATTTAAATGACTGCATTTACCATGATGCCTTGGGGCTATTTTCCGCTTGAATGCAAGGCAGTGTGCTCCCTTTTTCTTTTTGGATGTCTAAATGACGGCTCCCGTGAGCCTCTTGCTGACGAGCACTGGCGATGCACCTGTGTGCCTACTGAGTGGTACAAAAACCTGTGAAGACGTTTGGCGGCATTTCAAGCGACCCCTTCAGTTACGTACGCTCTCTGCTGATGAGGGCCGAAAGCCAGAAACACGTGTCCAGAGATACGGCACTCGCTGCACCTACCTTAGGTGAAAGACTTTCTACAGCGATACGGCACTTGCTAAACCTACTAAGGGTGAATAATTTTTTGAAAAATTCTTGCTTTTTATATTTAAATGACTGCATTTACCGTGATGCCTTGGGGCTATTTTCCGCTTGGATGCAAGGCAGTGTGCTCCCTTTTTCTTTTTGGATGTCTAAATGACGGCTCCCGTGAGCCTCTGGCTGACGAGCACTGGCGATGCACCTGTGTGCCTACTGAGTGGTACAAAAACCTGTGAAGACGTTTGGCGGCATTTCAAGCGACCCCTTCAGTTACGTACGCTCTCTGCTGATGAGGGCCGAAAGCCTGAAACACGTGTCCAGAGATACGGCACTCGCTGCACCTACCTTAGGTGAAAGACTTTCTACAGCGATACGGCACTTGCTGCACCTACTAAGGGTGAATAATTTTTTGAAAAATTCTTGCTTTTTATATTAAAATGACTGCATTTACCTTGATGCCTTGGGGCTATTTTCCGCTTGAATGCAAGGCAGTGTGCTCCCTTTTTCTTTTTGGATGTCTAAATGACGGCTCCCGTGAGCCTCTGGCTGACGAGCGCTGGCGATGCACCTGTGTGCCTACTGAGTGGTACAAAAACCTGTGAAGACGTTTGGCGGCATTTCAAGCGACCCCTTCAGTTACATACGCTCTCTGCTGATGACGGCCGAAAGCCAGAAACACGTGTACAGAGATACGGCACTCGCTGCACCTACCTTAGGTGAAAGACTTTCTACAGCGATACAGCACTAGCTGCACCTACTAAGGGTGAATAATTTTTTGAAAAATTCTTGCTATTTATATTTAAATGACAGCATTTACCATGATGCCTTGGGGCTATTTTCCACTTGAATGCAAGGCAGTGTGCTCCCTTTTTCTTTTTGGATGTCTAAATGACGGCTCCCGTGAGCCTCTTGCTGACGAGCACTGGCGATGCACCTGTGTGCCTACTGAGTGGTACAAAAACCTGTGAAGACGTTTGGCGGCATTTCAAGCGACCCCTTCAGTTACGTACGCTCTCTGCTGATGAGGGCCGAAAGCCAGAAACACGTGTCCAGAGATACGGCACTCGCTGCACCTACCTTAGGTGAAAGACTTTCTACAGCGATACGGCACTTGCTGCACCTACTAAGGGTGAATAATTTGTTGAAAAATTCTTGCTTTTTATATTTAAATGACTGCATTTACCATGATGCCTTGGGGCTATTTTCCGCTTGAATGCAAGGCAGTGTGCTCCCTTTTTCTTTTTGGATGTCTAAATGACGGCTCCCGTGAGCCTCGTGCTGACGAGCACTGGCGATGCACCTGTGTGCCTACTGAGTGGTACAAAAACCTGTGAAGACGTTTGGCGGCATTTCAAGCGACCCCTTCAGTTACGTACGCTCTCTGCTGATGACGGCCGAAAGCCAGAAACACGTGTCCAGAGATACGGCACTCGCTGCACCTACCTTAGGTGAAAGACTTTCTACAGCGATACGGCACTTGCTGCACCTACTAAGGGTGAATAATTTTTTGAAAAATTCTTGCTTTTTATATTTAAATGACTGCATTTACCTTGATGCCTTGGGGCTATTTTCCGCTTGAATGCAAGGCAGTGTGCTCCCTTTTTCTTTTTGGATGTCTAAATGACGGCTCCCGTGAGCCTCTGGCTGACGAGCGCTGGCGATGCACCTGTGTGCCTACTGAGTGGTACAAAAACCTGTGAAGACGTTTGGCGGCATTTCAAGCGACCCCTTCAGTTACATACGCTCTCTGCTGATGACGGCCGAAAGCCAGAAACACGTGTACAGAGATACGGCACTCGCTGCACCTACCTTAGGTGAAAGACTTTCTACAGCGATACAGCACTAGCTGCACCTACTAAGGGTGAATAATTTTTTGAAAAATTCTTGCTATTTATATTTAAATGACAGCATTTACCATGATGCCTTGGGGCTATTTTCCACTTGAATGCAAGGCAGTGTGCTCCCTTTTTCTTTTTGGATGTCTAAATGACGGCTCCCGTGAGCCTCTTGCTGACGAGCACTGGCGATGCACCTGTGTGCCTACTGAGTGGTACAAAAACCTGTGAAGACGTTTGGCGGCATTTCAAGCGACCCCTTCAGTTACGTACGCTCTCTGCTGATGAGGGCCGAAAGCCAGAAACACGTGTCCAGAGATACGGCACTCGCTGCACCTACCTTAGGTGAAAGACTTTCTACAGCGATACGGCACTTGCTGCACCTACTAAGGGTGAATAATTTGTTGAAAAATTCTTGCTTTTTATATTTAAATGACTGCATTTACCATGATGCCTTGGGGCTATTTTCCGCTTGAATGCAAGGCAGTGTGCTCCCTTTTTCTTTTTGGATGTCTAAATGACGGCTCCCGTGAGCCTCGTGCTGACGAGCACTGGCGATGCACCTGTGTGCCTACTGAGTGGTACAAAAACCTGTGAAGACGTTTGGCGGCATTTCAAGCGACCCCTTCAGTTACGTACGCTCTCTGCTGATGACGGCCGAAAGCCAGAAACACGTGTCCAGAGATACGGCACTCGCTGCACCTACCTTAGGTGAAAGACTTTCTACAGCGATACGGCACTTGCTGCACCTACTAAGGGTGAATAATTTTTTGAAAAATTCTTGCTTTTTATATTTAAATGACTGCATTTACCATGATGCCTTGGGGCTATTTTCCGCTTGAATGCAAGGCAATGTGCTCCCTTTTTCTTTTTGGATGTCTAAATGACGGCTCCCGTGAGCCTCTTGCTGACGAGCACTGGCGATGCACCTGTGTGCCCACTGAGTGGTACAAAAACCTGTGAAGACGTTTGGCGGCATTTCAAGCGACCCCTTCAGTTACATACGCTCTCTGCTGATGACGGCCGAAAGCCAGAAACACGCGTCCAGAGATACGGCACTCGCTGCACCTACCTTAGGTGAAAGACTTTCTACAGCGATACGGCACTTGCTGCACCTACTAAGGGTGAATAATTTTTTGAAAAATTCTTGCTATTTATATTTAAATGACTGCATTTACCATGATGCCTTGGGGCTATTTTCCGCTTGAATGCAAGGCAGTGTGCTCCCTTTTTCTTTTTGGATGTCTAAATGACGGCTCCCGTGAGCCTCTTGCTGACGAGCACTGGCGATGCACCTGTGTGCCTACTGAGTGGTACAAAAACCTGTGAAGACGTTTGGCGGCATTTCAAGCGACCCCTTCAGTTACGTACGCTCTCTGCTGATGACGGCCGAAAGCCAGAAACACGTGTCCAGAGATACGCCACTCGCTGCACCTACCTTAGGTGAAAGACTTTCTACAGCGATACGGCACTTGCTGCACCTACTAAGGGTGACTAATTTTTTGAAAAATTCTTGCTTTTTATATTTAAATGACTGCATTTACTGTGATGCCTTTGGGCTATTTTCCGCTTGAATGCAAGGCAGTGTGCTCCCTTTTTCTTTTTGGATGTCTAAATGACGGCTCCCGTGAGCCTCTTGCTGACGAGCACTGGCGATGCACCTGTGTGCCTACTGAGTGGTACAAAAACCTGTGAAGACGTTTGGCGGCATTTCAAGCGACCCCTTCAGTTACATACGCTCTCTGCTGATGACGGCCGAAAGCCAGAAACACGTGTCCAGAGATACGGCTCTCGCTGCACCTACCTTAGGTGAAAGACTTTCTACAGCGATACGGCACTTGCTGCACCTACTAAGGGTGAATAATTTTTTGAAAAATTCTTGCTATTTATATTTAAATGACTGCATTTACCATGATGCCTTGGGGCTATTTTCCGCTTGAATGCAAGGCAGTGTGCTCCCTTTTTCTTTTTGGATGTCTAAATGACGGCTCCCGTGAGCCTCTTGCTGACGAGCACTGGCGATGCACCTGTGTGCCTACTGAGTGGTACAAAAACCTGTGAAGACGTTTGGCGGCATTTGAAGCGACCCCTTCCGTTACGTACGCTCTCTGCTGATGAGGGCCGAAAGCCAGAAACACGTGTCCAGAGATACGGCACTCGCTGCACCTACCTTAGGTGAAAGACTTTCTACAGCGATACGGCACTTGCTGCACCTACTAAGGGTGAATAATTTTTTGAAAAATTCTTGCTTTTTATATTTAAATGACAGCATTTACCGTGATGCCTTGGGGCTATTTTCCACTTGAATGCAAGGCAGTGTGCTCCCTTTTTCTTTTTGGATGTCTAAATGACGGCTCCCGTGAGCCTCTTGCTGACGAGCACTGGCGATGCACCTGTGTGCCTACTGAGTGGTACAAAAACCTGTGAAGACGTTTGCGGCATTTCAAGCGACCCCCTCAGTTACGTAAGCTTTCTGCTGATGAGGGCCGAAAGCCAGAAACACGTGTCCAGAGATACTGCACTCGCTGCACCTACCTTAGGTGAAAGACTTTCTGCAGCGATACGGCACTTGCTGCACCTACTAAGGGTGAATAATTTTTTGAAAAATTCTTGCTATTTATATTTAAATGACTGAATTTACCATGATGCCTTGGGGCTATTTTCCGCTTGAATGCAAGGCAGTGTGCTCCCTTTTTCTTTTTGGATGTCTAAATGACGGCTCCCGTAAGCCTCTTGCTGACGAGAACTGGCGATGCACCTGTGTGCCTACTGAGTGGTACAAAAACCTGTGAAGACGTTTGGCGGCATTTCAAGCGACCCCTTCAGTTACGTACGCTCTCTGCTGATGAGGGCCGAAAGCCAGAAACACGTGTCCAGAGATACGGCACTCGCTGCACCTACCTTAGGTGAAAGACTTTCTACAGCGATACAGCACTTGCTGCACCTACTTAGGGTGAATAATTTTTTGAAAAATTCTTGCTTTTTATATTTAACTGACTGCATTTACCGTGATGCCTTGGGGCTATTTTCCACTTGAATGCAAGGCAGTGTGCTCCCTTTTTCTTTTTGGATGTCTAAATGACGGCTCCCGTGAGCCTCTTGCTGACGAGCACTGGCGATGCACCTGTGTGCCTACTGAGTGGTACAAAAACCTGTGAAGACGTTTGGCGGCATTTCAAGCGACCTCTTCAGTTACATACGCTGTCTGCTGATGACGGCCGAAAGCCAGAAACACGTGTCCAGAGATACGGCACTCGCTGCACTTACCTTAGGTGAAAGACTTTCTACAGCGATACGGCACTTGCTGCACCTACTAAGGGTGAATAATTTTTTGAAAAATTCTTGCTATTTATATTTAAATGACTGCATTTACCATGATGCCTTGGGGCTATTTTCCGCTTGAATGCAAGGCAGTGTGCTCCCTTTTTCTTTTTGGATGTCTAAATGACGGCTCCCGTGAGCCTCGTGCTGACGAGCACTGGCGATGCACCTGTGTGCCTACTGAGTGGTACAAAAACCTGTGAAGACGTTTGGCGGCATTTCAAGCGACCCCTTCAGTTATGTACGCTCTCTGCTGATGAGGGCCGAAAGCCAGAAACATGTGTCCAGAGATACGGCACTCGCTGCACCTACCTTAGGTGAAAGACTTTCTACAGCGATACGGCACTTGCTGCACCTACTAAGGGTGAATAATTTTTTGAAAAATTCTTGCTTTTTATATTTAAATGACTGCATTTACCGTGATGCCTTGGGGCTATTTTCCGCTTGAATGCAAGGCAGTGTGCTCCCTTTTTCTTTTTGGATGTCTAAATGACGGCTCCCGTGAGCCTCTGGCTGACGAGCACTGGCGATGCACCTGTGTGCCTACTGAGTGGTACAAAAACCTGTGAAGACGTTTGGCGGCATTTCAAGCGACCCCTTCAGTTACGTACGCTCTCTGCTGATGAGGGCCGAAAGCCAGAAACACGTGTCCAGAGATACGGCACTCGCTGCACCTACCTTAGGTGAAAGACTTTCTACAGCGATACGGCACTTGCTGCACCTACTAAGGGTGAATAATTTGTTGAAAAATTCTTGCTTTTTATATTTAAATGACTGCATTTACCGTGATGCCTTGGGGCTATTTTCCGCTTGAATGCAAGGCAGTGTGCTCCCTTTTTCTTTTTGGATGTCTAAATGACGGCTCCCGTGAGCCTCGTGCTGACGAGCACTGGCGATGCACCTGTGTGCCTACTGAGTGGTACAAAAACCTGTGAAGACGTTTGGCGGCATTTCAAGCGACCCCTTCAGTTACGTACGCTCTCTGCTGATGACGGCCGAAAGCCAGAAACACGTGTCCAGAGATACGGCACTCGCTGCACCTACCTTAGGTGAAAGACTTTCTACAGCGATACGGCACTTGCTGCACCTACTAAGGGTGAATAATTTTTTGAAAAATTCTTGCTTTTTATATTTAAATGACTGCATTTACCATGATGCCTTGGGGCTATTTTCCGCTTGAATGCAAGGCAATGTGCTCCCTTTTTCTTTTTGGATGTCTAAATGACGGCTCCCGTGAGCCTCTTGCTGACGAGCACTGGCGATGCACCTGTGTGCCCACTGAGTGGTACAAAAACCTGTGAAGACGTTTGGCGGCATTTCAAGCGACCCCTTCAGTTACATACGCTCTCTGCTGATGACGGCCGAAAGCCAGAAACACGCGTCCAGAGATACGGCACTCGCTGCACCTACCTTAGGTGAAAGACTTTCTACAGCGATACGGCACTTGCTGCACCTACTAAGGGTGAATAATTTTTTGAAAAATTCTTGCTATTTATATTTAAATTACTGCATTTACCATGATGCCTTGGGGCTATTTTCCGCTTGAATGCAAGGCAGTGTGCTCCCTTTTTCTTTTTGGATGTCTAAATGACGGCTCCCGTGAGCCTCTTGCTGACGAGCACTGGCGATGCACCTGTGTGCCTACTGAGTGGTACAAAAACCTGTGAAGACGTTTGGCGGCATTTCAAGCGACCCCTTCAGTTACATACGCTCTCTGCTGATGACGGCCGAAAGCCAGAAACACGTGTCCAGAGATACGGCACTCGCTGCACCTACCTTAGGTGAAAGACTTTCTACAGCGATACGGCACTTGCTGCACCTACTAAGGGTGAATAATTTTTTGAAAAATTCTTGCTATTTATATTTAAATTACTGCATTTACCATGATGCCTTGGGGCTATTTTCCGCTTGAATGCAAGGCAGTGTGCTCCCTTTTTCTTTTTGGATGTCTAAATGACGGCTCCCGTGAGCCTCTTGCTGACGAGCACTGGCGATGCACCTGTGTGCCTACTGAGTGGTACAAAAACCTGTGAAGACGTTTGGCGGCATTTCAAGCGACCCCTTCAGTTACGTACGCTCTCTGCTGATGACGGCCGAAAGCCAGAAACACGTGTCCAGAGATACGGCACTCGCTGCACCTACCTTAGGTGAAAGACTTTCTACAGCGATACGGCACTTGCTGCACCTACTAAGGGTGACTAATTTTTTGAAAAATTCTTGCTTTTTATATTTAAATGACTGCATTTACCATGATGCCTTGGGGCTATTTTCCGCTTGAATGCAAGGCAGTGTGCTCCCTTTTTCTTTTTGGATGTCTAAATGACGGCTCCCGTGAGCCTCTTGCTGACGAGCACTGGCGATGCACCTGTGTGCCTACTGAGTGGTACAAAAACCTGTGAAGACGTTTGGCGGCATTTGAAGCGACCCCTTCCGTTACGTACGCTCTCTGCTGATGAGGGCCAAAAGCCAGAAACACGTGTCCAGAGATACGGCACTCGCTGCACCTACCTTAGGTGAAAGACTTTCTACAGCGCTCCGGCACTTGCTGCACCTACTAAGGGTGAATCATTTTTTGAAAAATTCATGCTTTTTATATTTAAATGACTGCATTTACTGTGATGCCTTGGGGCTATTTTCCGCTTGAATGCAAGGCAGTGTGCTCCCTTTTTCTTTTTGGATGTCTAAATGACGGCTCCCGTGAGCCTCTTGCTGACGAGCACTGGCGATGCACCTGTGTGCCTACTGAGTGGTACAAAAACCTGTGAAGACGTTTGCGGCATTTCAAGCGACCCCCTCAGTTACGTACGCTCTCTGCTGATGAGGGCCGAAAGCCAGAAACACGTGTCCAGAGATACTGCACTCGCTGCACCTACCTTAGGTGAAAGACTTTCTGCAGCGATACGGCACTTGCTGCACCTACTAAGGGTGAATAATTTTTTGAAAAATTCTTGCTTTTTATATTTAAATGACTGCATTTACCGTGATGCCTTGGGGCTATTTTCTGCTTGAATGCAAGGCAGTGTGCTCCCTTTTTCTTTTTGGATGTCTAAATGACGGCTCCCGTGAGCCTCTTGCTGACGAGCACTGGCGATGCACCTGTGTGCCTACTGAGTGGTACAAAAACCTGTGAAGACGTTTGGCGGCATTTCAAGCGACCTCTTCAGTTACATACGCTGTCTGCTGATGACGGCCGAAAGCCAGAAACACGTGTCCAGAGATACGGCACTCGCTGCACCTACCTTAGGTGAAAGACTTTCTACAGCGATACGGCACTTGCTGCACCTACTAAGGGTGAATAATTTTTTGAAAAATTCTTGCTATTTATATTTAAATGACTGCATTTACCATGATGCCTTGGGGCTATTTTCCGCTTGAATGCAAGGCAGTGTGCTCCCTTTTTCTTTTTGGATGTCTAAATGACGGCTCCCGTGAGCTTCTTGCTGACGAGCACTGGCGATGCACCTGTGTGCCTACTGAGTGGGACAAAAACCTGTGAAGACGTTTGGCGGCATTTCAAGCGACCCCTTCAGTTACATACGCTCTCTGCTGATGACGGCCGAAAGCCAGAAACACGTGTCCAGAGATACGGCACTCGCTGCACCTACCTTAGGTGAAAGACTTTCTACAGCGATACAGCACTTGCTGCACCTACTAAGGGTGAATAATTTTTTGAAAAATTCTTGCTATTTATATTTAAATGACTGCATTTACCATGATGCCTTGGGGCTATTTTCCGCTTGAATGCAAGGCAGTGTGCTCCCTTTTTCTTTTTGGATGTCTAAATGACGGCTCCCGTGAGCCTCTTGCTGACGAGCACTGGCGATGCACCTGTGTGCCTACTGAGTGGTACAAAAACCTGTGAAGACGTTTGGCGGCATTTCAAGCGACCCCTTCAGTTACGTACGCTCTCTGCTGATGAGGGCCGAAAGCCAGAAACACATGTCCAGAGATACGGCACTCGCTGCACCTACCTTAGGTGAAAGACTTTCTACTGCGATACGGCACTTGCTGCACCTACTAAGGGTGAATAATTTTTTGAAAAATTCTTGCTTTTTATATTTAAATGACTGCATTTACCGTGATGCCTTGGGGCTATTTTCCGCTTGAATGCAAGGCAGTGTGCTCCCTTTTTCTTTTTGGATGTCTAAATGACGGCTCCCGTGAGCCTCTAGCTGACGAGCGCTGGCGATGCACCTGTGTGCCTACTGAGTGGTACAAAAACCTGTGAAGACGTTTGGCGGCATTTGAAGCGACCCCTTCAGTTACGTACGCTCTCTGCTGATGAGGGCCGAAAGCCAGAAACACGTGTCCAGAGATACGGCACTCGCTGCACTTACCTTAGGTGAAAGACTTTCTACAGCGATACGGCACTTGCTGCACCTACTAAGGGTGAATAATTTTTTGAAAAATTCTTGCTTTTTATATTTAAATGACTGCATTTACCGTGATGCCTTGGGGCTATTTTCCGCTTGAATGCAAGGCAGTGTGCTCCCTTTTTCTTTTTGGATGTCTAAATGACGGCTCCCGTGAGCCTCTTGCTGACGAGCACTGGCGATGCACCTGTGTGCCTACTGAGTGGTACAAAAACCTGTGAAGACGTTTGCGGCATTTCAAGCGACCCCCTCAGTTACGTAAGCTCTCTGCTGATGAGGGCCGAAAGCCAGAAACACGTGTCCAGAGATACTGCACTCGCTGCACCTACCTTAGGTGAAAGACTTTCTGCAGCGATACGGCACTTGCTGCACCTACTAAGGGTGAATAATTTTTTGAAAAATTCTTGCTATTTATATTTAAATGACTGCATTTACCATGATGCCTTGGGGCTATTTTCCGCTTGAATGCAAGGCAGTGTGCTCCCTTTTTCTTTTTGGATGTCTAAATGACGGCTCCCGTGAGCCTCTTGCTGACGAGCACTGGCGATGCACCTGTGTGCCTACTGAGTGGTACAAAAACCTGTGAAGACGTTTGGCGGCATTTCAAGCGACCCCTTCAGTTAAGTACGCTCTCTGCTGATGACGGCCGAAAGCCAGAAACACGTGTCCAGAGATACGGCACTCGCTGCACCTACCTTAGGTGAAAGACTTTCTACAGCGATACGGCACTTGCTGCACCTACTAAGGGTGACTAATTTTTTGAAAAATTGTTGCTTTTTATATTTAAATGACTGCATTTACCGTGATGCCTTTGGGCTATTTTCCGCTTGAATGCAAGGCAGTGTGCTCCCTTTTTCTTTTTGGATGTCTAAATGACGGCTCCCGTGAGCCTCTTGCTGACGAGCACTGGCGATGCACCTGTGTGCCTACTGAGTGGTACAAAAACCTGTGAAGACGTTTGGCGGCATTTCAAGCGACCCCTTCAGTTACATACGCTCTCTGCTGATGACGGCCGAAAGCCAGAAACACGTGTCCAGAGATACGGCTCTCGCTGCACCTACCTTAGGTGAAAGACTTTCTACAGCGATACGGCACTTGCTGCACCTACTAAGGGTGAATCATTTTTTGAAAAATTCTTGCTATTTATATTTAAATGACTGCATTTACCATGATGCCTTGGGGCTATTTTCCGCTTGAATGCAAGGCAGTGTGCTCCCTTTTTCTTTTTGGATGTCTAAATGACGGCTCCCGTGAGCCTCTTGCTGACGAGCACTGGCGATGCACCTGTGTGCCTACTGAGTGGTACAAAAACCTGTGAAGACGTTTGGCGGCATTTGAAGCGACCCCTTCCGTTACGTACGCTCTCTGCTGATGAGGGCCGAAAGCCAGAAACACGTGTCCAGAGATACGGCACTCGCTGCACCTACCTTAGGTGAAAGACTTTCTACAGCGATACGGCACTTGCTGCACCTACTAAGGGTGAATAATTTTTTGAAAAATTCTTGCTTTTTATATTTAAATGACAGCATTTACCGTGATGCCTTGGGGCTATTTTCCACTTGAATGCAAGGCAGTGTGCTCCCTTTTTCTTTTTGGATGTCTAAATGACGGCTCCCGTGAGCCTCTTGCTGACGAGCACTGGTGATGCACCTGTGTGCCTACTGAGTGGTACAAAAACCTGTGAAGACGTTTGCGGCATTTCAAGCGACCCCCTCAGTTACGTAAGCTCTCTGCTGATGAGGGCCGAAAGCCAGAAACACGTGTCCAGAGATACTGCACTCGCTGCACCTACCTTAGGTGAAAGACTTTCTGCAGCGATACGGCACTTGCTGCACCTACTAAGGGTGAATAATTTTTTGAAAAATTCTTGCTATTTATATTTAAATGACTGAATTTACCATGATGCCTTGGGGCTATTTCCCGCTTGAATGCAAGGCAGTGTGGTCCCTTTTTCTTTTTGGATGTCTAAATGACGGCTCCCGTAAGCCTCTTGCTGACGAGAACTGGCGATGCACCTGTGTGCCTACTGAGTGGTACAAAAACCTGTGAAGACGTTTGGCGGCATTTCAAGCGACCCCTTCAGTTACGTACGCTCTCTGCTGATGAGGGCCGAAAGCCAGAAACACGTGTCCAGAGATACGGCACTCGCTGCACCTACCTTAGGTGGAAGACTTTCTACAGCGATACAGCACTTGCTGCACCTACTTAGGGTGAATAATTTTTTGAAAAATTCTTGCTTTTTATATTTAACTGACTGCATTTACCGTGATGCCTTGGGGCTATTTTCCACTTGAATGCAAGGCAGTGTGCTCCCTTTTTCTTTTTGGATGTCTAAATGACGGCTCCCGTGAGCCTCTTGCTGACGAGCACTGGCGATGCACCTGTGTGCCTACTGAGTGGTACAAAAACCTGTGAAGACGTTTGGCGGCATTTCAAGCGACCTCTTCAGTTACATACGCTGTCTGCTGATGACGGCCGAAAGCCAGAAACACGTGTCCAGAGATACGGCACTCGCTGCACTTACCTTAGGTGAAAGACTTTCTACAGCGATACGGCACTTGCTGCACCTACTAAGGGTGAATAATTTTTTGAAAAATTCTTGCTATTTATATTTAAATGACTGCATTTACCATGATGCCTTGGGGCTATTTTCCGCTTGAATGCAAGGCAGTGTGCTCCCTTTTTCTTTTTGGATGTCTAAATGACGGCTCCCGTGAGCCTCTTGCTGACGAGCACTGGCGATGCACCTGTGTGCCTACTGAGTGGTACAAAAACCTGTGAAGACGTTTGGCGGCATTTCAAGCGACCCCTTCAGTTACGTACGCTCTCTGCTGATGAGGGCCGAAAGCCAGAAACACGTGTCCAGAGATACGGCACTCGCTGCACCTACCTTAGGTGAAAGACTTTCTACAGCGATACGGCACTTGCTGCACCTACTAAGGGTGAATAATTTTTTGACAAATTCTTGCTTTTTATATTTAAATGACTGCATTTACCGTGATGCCTTGGGGCTATTTTCCGCTTGAATGCAAGGCAGTATGCTCCCTTTTTCTTTTTGGATGTCTAAATGACGGCTCCCGTGAGCCTCTGGCTGACGAGCACTGGCGATGCACCTGTGTGCCTACTGAGTGGTACAAAAACCTGTGAAGACGTTTGGCGGCATTTCAAGCGACCCCTTCAGTTACGTACGCTCTCTGCTGATGAGGGCCGAAAGCCTGAAACACGTGTACAGAGATACGGCACTCGCTGCACCTACCTTAGGTGAAAGACTTTCTACAGCGATACAGCACTAGCTGCACCTACTAAGGGTGAATAATTTTTTGAAAAATTCTTGCTATTTATATTTAAATGACAGCATTTACCATGATGCCTTGGGGCTATTTTCCACTTGAATGCAAGGCAGTGTGCTCCCTTTTTCTTTTTGGATGTCTAAATGACGGCTCCCGTGAGCCTCTTGCTGACGAGCACTGGCGATGCACCTGTGTGCCTACTGAGTGGTACAAAAACCTGTGAAGACGTTTGGCGGCATTTCAAGCGACCCCTTCAGTTACGTACGCTCTCTGCTGATGAGGGCCGAAAGCCAGAAACACGTGTCCAGAGATACGGCACTCGCTGCACCTACCTTAGGTGAAAGACTTTCTACAGCGATACGGCACTTGCTGCACCTACTAAGGGTGAATAATTTGTTGAAAAATTCTTGCTTTTTATATTTAAATGACTGCATTTACCGTGATGCCTTGGGGCTATTTTCCGCTTGAATGCAAGGCAGTGTGCTCCCTTTTTCTTTTTGGATGTCTAAATGACGGCTCCCGTGAGCCTCGTGCTGACGAGCACTGGCGATGCACCTGTGTGCCTACTGAGTGGTACAAAAACCTGTGAAGACGTTTGGCGGCATTTCAAGCGACCCCTTCAGTTACGTACGCTCTCTGCTGATGACGGCCGAAAGCCAGAAACACGTGTCCAGAGATACGGCACTCGCTGCACCTACCTTAGGTGAAAGACTTTCTACAGCGATACGGCACTTGCTGCACCTACTAAGGGTGAATAATTTTTTGAAAAATTCTTGCTTTTTATATTTAAATGACTGCATTTACCATGATGCCTTGGGGCTATTTTCCGCTTGAATGCAAGGCAATGTGCTCCCTTTTTCTTTTTGGATGTCTAAATGACGGCTCCCGTGAGCCTCTTGCTGACGAGCACTGGCGATGCACCTGTGTGCCCACTGAGTGGTACAAAAACCTGTGAAGACGTTTGGCGGCATTTCAAGCGACCCCTTCAGTTACATACGCTCTCTGCTGATGACGGCCGAAAGCCAGAAACACGTGTCCAGAGATACGGCACTCGCTGCACCTACCTTAGGTGAAAGACTTTCTACAGCGATACGGCACTTGCTGCACCTACTAAGGGTGAATAATTTTTTGAAAAATTCTTGCTATTTATATTTAAATGACTGCATTTACCATGATGCCTTGGGGCTATTTTCCGCTTGAATGCAAGGCAGTGTGCTCCCTTTTTCTTTTTGGATGTCTAAATGACGGCTCCCGTGAGCCTCTTGCTGACGAGCACTGGCGATGCACCTGTGTGCCTACTGAGTGGTACAAAAACCTGTGAAGACGTTTGGCGGCATTTCAAGCGACCCCTTCAGTTACGTACGCTCTCTGCTGATGACGGCCGAAAGCCAGAAACACGTGTCCAGAGATACGGCACTCGCTGCACCTACCTTAGGTGAAAGACTTTCTACAGCGATACGGCACTTGCTGCACCTACTAAGGGTGACTAATTTTTTGAAAAATTCTTGCTTTTTATATTTAAATGACTGCATTTACCGTGATGCCTTTGGGCTATTTTCCGCTTGAATGCAAGGCAGTGTGCTCCCTTTTTCTTTTTGGATGTCTAAATGATGGCTCCCGTGAGCCTCTTGCTGACGAGCACTGGCGATGCACCTGTGTGCCTACTGAGTGGTACAAAAACCTGTGAAGACGTTTGGCGGCATTTCAAGCGACCCCTTCAGTTACATACGCTCTCTGCTGATGACGGCCGAAAGCCAGAAACACGTGTCCAGAGATACGGCTCTCGCTGCACCTACCTTAGGTGAAAGACTTTCTACAGCGATACGGCACTTGCTGCACCTACTAAGGGTGAATAATTTTTTGAAAAATTCTTGCTATTTATATTTAAATGACTGCATTTACCATGATGCCTTGGGGCTATTTTCCGCTTGAATGCAAGGCAGTGTGCTCCCTTTTTCTTTTTGGATGTCTAAATGACGGCTCCCGTGAGCCTCTTGCTGACGAGCACTGGCGATGCACCTGTGTGCCTACTGAGTGGTACAAAAACCTGTGAAGACGTTTGGCGGCATTTGAAGCGACCCCTTCCGTTACGTACGCTCTCTGCTGATGAGGGCCGAAAGCCAGAAACACGTGTCCAGAGATACGGCACTCGCTGCACCTACCTTAGGTGAAAGACTTTCTACAGCGCTCCGGCACTTGCTGCACCTACTAAGGGTGAATCATTTTTTGAAAAATTCATGCTTTTTATATTTAAATGACTGCATTTACTGTGATGCTTTGGGGCTATTTTCCGCTTGAATGCAAGGCAGTGTGCTCCCTTTTTCTTTTTGGATGTCTAAATGACGGCTCCCGTGAGCCTCTTGCTGACGAGCACTGGCGATGCACCTGTGTGCCTACTGAGTGGTACAAAAACCTGTGAAGACGTTTGCGGCATTTCAAGCGACCCCCTCAGTTACGTACGCTCTCTGCTGATGAGGGCCGAAAGCCAGAAACACGTGTCCAGAGATACTGCACTCGCTGCACCTACCTTAGGTGAAAGACTTTCTGCAGCGATACGGCACTTGCTGCACCTACTAAGGGTGAATAATTTTTTGAAAAATTCTTGCTTTTTATATTTAAATGACTGCATTTACCGTGATGCCTTGGGGCTATTTTCTGCTTGAATGCAAGGCAGTGTGCTCCCTTTTTCTTTTTGGATGTCTAAATGACGGCTCCCGTGAGCCTCTTGCTGACGAGCACTGGCGATGCACCTGTGTGCCTACTGAGTGGTACAAAAACCTGTGAAGACGTTTGGCGGCATTTCAAGCGACCTCTTCAGTTACATACGCTGTCTGCTGATGACGGCCGAAAGCCAGAAACACGTGTCCAGAGATACGGCACTCGCTGCACCTACCTTAGGTGAAAGACTTTCTACAGCGATACGGCACTTGCTGCACCTACTAAGGGTGAATAATTTTTTGAAAAATTCTTGCTATTTATATTTAAATGACTGCATTTACCATGATGCCTTGGGGCTATTTTCCGCTTGAATGCAAGGCAGTGTGCTCCCTTTTTCTTTTTGGATGTCTAAATGACGGCTCCCGTGAGCTTCTTGCTGACGAGCACTGGCGATGCACCTGTGTGCCTACTGAGTGGGACAAAAACCTGTGAAGACGTTTGGCGGCATTTCAAGCGACCCCTTCAGTTACATACGCTCTCTGCTGATGACGGCCGAAAGCCAGAAACACGTGTCCAGAGATACGGCACTCGCTGCACCTACCTTAGGTGAAAGACTTTCTACAGCGATACAGCACTTGCTGCACCTACTAAGGGTGAATAATTTTTTGAAAAATTCTTGCTATTTATATTTAAATGACTGCATTTACCATGATGCCTTGGGGCTATTTTCCGCTTGAATGCAAGGCAGTGTGCTCCCTTTTTCTTTTTGGATGTCTAAATGACGGCTCCCGTGAGCCTCTTGCTGACGAGCACTGGCGATGCACCTGTGTGCCTACTGAGTGGTACAAAAACCTGTGAAGACGTTTGGCGGCATTTCAAGCGACCCCTTCAGTTACGTACGCTCTCTGCTGATGAGGGCCGAAAGCCAGAAACACGTGTCCAGAGATACGGCACTCGCTGCACCTACCTTAGGTGAAAGACTTTCTACTGCGATACGGCACTTGCTGCACCTACTAAGGGTGAATAATTTTTTGAAAAATTCTTGCTTTTTATATTTAAATGACTGCATTTACCGTGATGCCTTGGGGCTATTTTCCGCTTGAATGCAAGGCAGTGTGCTCCCTTTTTCTTTTTGGATGTCTAAATGACGGCTCCCGTGAGCCTCTGGCTGACGAGCGCTGGCGATGCACCTGTGTGCCTACTGAGTGGTACAAAAACCTGTGAATACGTTTGGCGGCATTTGAAGCGACCCCTTCAGTTACTTACGCTCTCTGCTGATGAGGGCCGAAAGCCAGAAACACGTGTCCAGAGATACGGCACTCGCTGCACTTACCCTAGGTGAAAGACTTTCTACAGCGATACGGCACTTGCTGCACCTACTAAGGGTGAATAATTTTTTGAAAAATTCTTGCTTTTTATATTTAAATGACTGCATTTACCGTGATGCCTTGGGGCTATTTTCCGCTTGAATGCAAGGCAGTGTGCTCCCTTTTTCTTTTTGGATGTCTAAATGACGGCTCCCGTGAGCCTCTTGCTGACGAGCACTGGCGATGCACCTGTGTGCCTACTGAGTGGTACAAAAACCTGTGAAGACGTTTGCGGCATTTCAAGCGACCCCCTCAGTTACGTAAGCTCTCTGCTGATGAGGGCCGAAAGCCAGAAACACGTGTCCAGAGATACTGCACTCGCTGCACCTACCTTAGGTGAAAGACTTTCTGCAGCGATACGGCACTTGCTGCACCTACTAAGGGTGAATAATTTTTTGAAAAATTCTTGCTTTTTCTATTTAAATGACTGCATTTACCGTGATGCCTTGGGGCTATTTTCCGCTTGAATGCAAGGCAGTGTGCTCCCTTTTTCTTTTTGGATGTCTAAATGACGGCTCCCGTGAGCCTCTTGCTGACGAGCACTGGCGATGCACCTGTGTGCCTACTGAGTGGTACAAAAACCTGTGAAGACGTTTGGCGGCATTTCAAGCGACCCCTTCAGTTACATACGCTCTCTGCTGATGACGGCCGAAAGCCAGAAACACGTGTCCAGAGATACGGCACTCGCTGCACCTACCTTAGGTGAAAGACTTTCTACAGAGATATGGCACTTGCTGCACCTACTAAGGGTGAATAATTTTTTGAAAAATTCTTGCTATTTATATTTAAATGACTGCATTTACCATGATGCCTTGGGGCTATTTTCCGCTTGAATGCAAGGCAGTGTGCTCCCTTTTTCTTTTTGGATGTCTACATGACGGCTCCCGTAAGCCTCTTGCTGACGAGAACTGGCGATGCACCTGTGTGCCTACTGAGTGGTACAAAAACCTGTGAAGACGTTTGGCGGCATTTCAAGCGACCCCTTCAGTTACGTACGCTCTCTGCTGATGAGGGCCGAAAGCCAGAAACACGTGTCCAGAGATACGGCACTCGCTGCACCTACCTTAGGTGAAAGACTTTCTACAGCGATACAGCACTTGCTGCACCTACTTAGGGTGAATAATTTTTTGAAAAATTCTTGCTTTTTATATTTAACTGACTGCATTTACCGTGATGCCTTGGGGCTATTTTCCGCTTGAATGCAAGGCAGTGTGCTCCCTTTTTCTTTTTGGATGTCTAAATGACGGCTCCCGTGAGCCTCTTGCTGACGAGCACTGGCGATGCACCTGTGTGCCTACTGAGTGGTACAAAAACCTGTGAAGACGTTTGGCGGCATTTCAAGCGACCTCTTCAGTTACATACGCTGTCTGCTGATGACTGCCGAAAGCCAGAAACACGTGTCCAGAGATACGGCACTCGCTGCACTTACCTTAGGTGAAAGACTTTCTACAGCGATACGGCACTTGCTGCACCTACTAAGGGTGAATAATTTTTTGAAAAATTCTTGCTATTTATATTTAAATGACTGCATTTACCATGATGCCTTGGGGCTATTTTCCGCTTGAATGCAAGGCAGTGTGCTCCCTTTTTCTTTTTGGATGTCTAAATGACGGCTCCCGTGAGCCTCTTGCTGACGAGCACTGGCGATGCACCTGTGTGCCTACTGAGTGGTACAAAAACCTGTGAAGACGTTTGGCGGCATTTCAAGCGACCCCTTCAGTTACGTACGCTCTCTGCTGATGAGGGCCGAAAGCCAGAAACACGTGTCCAGAGATACGGCACTCGCTGCACCTACCTTAGGTGAAAGACTTTCTACAGCGATACGGCACTTGCTGCACCTACTAAGGGTGAATCATTTTTTGAAAAATTCTTGCTTTTTATATTTAAATGACTGCATTTACCGTGATGCCTTGGGGCTATTTTCCGCTTGAATGCAAGGCAGTGTGCTCCCTTTTTCTTTTTGGATGTCTAAATGACGGCTCCCGTGAGCCTCTGGCTGACGAGCGCTGGCGATGCACCTGTGTGCCTACTGAGTGGTACAAAAACCTGTGAAGACGTTTGGCGGCATTTCAAGCGACCTCTTCAGTTACATACGCTGTCTGCTGATGACGGCCGAAAGCCAGAAACACGTGTCCAGAGATACGGCACTCGCTGCACTTACCTTAGGTGAAAGACTTTCTACAGCGATACGACACTTGCTGCACCTACTAAGGGTGAATAATTTTTAAAAAAATTCTTGCTATTTATATTTAAATGACTGCATTTACCATGATGCCTTGGGGCTATTTTCCGCTTGAATGCAAGGCAGTGTGCTCCCTTTTTCTTTTTGGATGTCTAAATGACGGCTCCCGTGAGCCTCTTGCTGACGAGCACTGGCGATGCACCTGTGTGCCTACTGAGTGGTACAAAAACCTGTGAAGACGTTTGGCGGCATTTCAAGCGACCCCTTCAGTGACATACGCTCTCTGCTGATGACGGCCGAAAGCCAGAAACACGTGTCCAGAGATACGGCACTCGCTGCACCTACCTTAGGTGAAAGACTTTCTACAGCGATACGGCACTTGCTGCACCTACTAAGGGTGAATAATTTTTTGAAAAATCCTTGCTATTTATATTTTAATGACTGTATTTACCATGATGCCTTGGGGTTATTTTCCGCTTGAATGCAAGGCAGTGTGCTCCCTTTTTCTTTTTGGATGTCTAAATGACGGCTCCCGTGAGCCTCTTGCTGACGAGCACTGGCGATGCACCTGTGTGCCTACTGAGTGGTACAAAAACCTGTGAAGACGTTTGGCGGCATTTCAAGCGACCCCTTCAGTTACGTACGCTCTCTGCTGATGACGGCCGAAAGCCAGAAACACGTGTCCAGAGATACGGCACTCGCTGCACCTACCTTAGGTGAAAGACTTTCTACAGCGATACGGCACTTGCTGCACCTACTAAGGGTGAATAATTTTTTGAAAAATTCTTGCTTTTTATATTTAAATGACTGCATTTACCGTGATGCCTTTGGGCTATTTTCCGCTTGAATGCAAGGCAGTGTGCTCCCTTTTTCTTTTTGGATGTCTAAATGACGGCTCCGGTGAGCCTCTTGCTGACGAGCACTGGCGATGCACCTGTGTGCCTACTGAGTGGTACAAAAACCTGTGAAGACGTTTGGCGGCATTTCAAGCGACCCCTTCAGTTACGTACGCTCTCTGCTGATGAGGGCCGAAAGCCAGAAACACGTGTCCAGAGATACGGCACTCGCTGCACCTACCTTAGGTGAAAGACTTTCTACAGCGATACGGCACTTGCTGCACCTACTAAGGGTGAATAATTTTTTGAAAAATTCTTGCTATTTATATTTAAATGACTGCATTTACCATGATGCCTTGGGGCTATTTTCCGCTTGAATGCACGGCAGTGTGCTCCCTTTTTCTTTTTGGATGTCTAAATGACGGCTCCCGTGAGCCTCTTGCTGACGAGCACTGGCGATGCACCTGTGTGCCTACTGAGTGGTACAAAAACCTGTGAAGACGTTTGGCGGCATTTCAAGCGACCCCTTCAGTTACGTACGCTCTCTGCTGATGAGGGCCGAAAGCCAGAAACACGTGTCCAGAGATACGGCACTCGCTGCACCTACCTTAGGTGAAAGACTTTCTACAGCGATACGGCACTTGCTGCACCTACTAAGGGTGAATAATTTTTTGAAAAATTCTTGCTTTTTATATTTAAATGACTGCATTTACCGTGATGCCTTGGGGCTATTTTCCGCTTGAATGCAAGGCAGTGTGCTCCCTTTTTCCTTTTAACATGAGACCAATGTTTGAGCCACTTTGCTATTATCAATTGACGTGAAAGCAGCATTCATTTTCAGCATCATGTAGTGATTCTAAAGTCAGTTTAGCAATTGCGTCAACATAGTTGTCCTAAATGTTGGTACATCTGTACTTCTCCGTTAATAATACCCTATATAGAAATGATTGGCTCCTATTTTGTTAGCTGTGCTGCCAAAAACTCCGCACCAATTTCCTTCATGGCAAAGTTACCTGTAAGTTTGCTGAGCACGTGCTACCTGACAGCTAGCAATTGTGATCCTTGCCATAGTGCATCAATGATCCACTTACATTTCCCCAAAATTACACACAGTCATCAAGTTAGCTGGCAGACATTGCACTAATCCACTGATGTCACTACAGAGCATTTAATTGTGCACAATAACAATAGTCGTACTCTCCAACAGTGCCACCAATCATGATTCACAGGTGGTCCAAGAGATCCTGCTCCCTGGTGATGAGGTCAGCCCACCGGTGCTTCAGCTGGTGGTCACTCCTCTGGCTGGCATTCCTCTGGTGATGCAGCACCTTTCCCCACCGGATTCTGCGCGCCTCTGTCGGGTACCCCTGTATGACCCTGCCCCATGCCTGGATCATGAGCGGCAAGAAATGTGTCACCAGCCAGATGAAGCCCCCCAACTCCTCTTCCCTCATCCTGCCAAGACGTGGCCTACCAGACATACTTATAATTGAAGAGAAGGAATAGGGGTAAAAGATGTAGAAAGGAGAAATGGGTGAAAGTAGGGGTAAAAAGACAGAAAAAAAGTAAACCTACGCACTAAAAGAGCCCAACTATCCCCAAACTAACACTATCCACAACAGACTCCCACAAACAAGAAATACACAAGATAAATGGACAAATGTAGACAAAACACAGTACTACAGTATACACAAACAATATTTATTTCACAAAAGGACTTTACAGATAGCACACAGGACAAATACAGCACAAAATCTCTGGACAACACTCTCTACATAGCCACACAGTCTAGAAGGATCATAGACTGCAAAGTGAAAGTGAAAGTACACCCACTGTACATGATCTGTAAACAGGATATCCTATTACATCACTTCCTGTATGAAAAGTCCTGCCTTTTTGGTGTTATGCGTCATTTTTTGTTGCACAAAACTGTATTTGTGTCATTTTCTTTGATGCACAGACGTGAATATTAACCTGCATCCACATATTGATACATGGACTGTACAAATATCTGGATGTGGGCTAAATTTCACTCCTGTGCGTCAAACAAATTACGCAAATACAGTTTTGGTAAACAAAAAATGACACACACCGCTAGGGACGTCAAAATTACAGTGCATTAACTGGTTTGGGGCATTTTTACTTCTTTTTTGGTTATTTTACATTTGGAACACATCAGAGATTGGCTAATTGAAGACAGTATGGTGTTGATGGGGTATGTTCACATGTGTGACATCATACTGCAGCGGAACATCATCCACTACACCCTTCACAGTATGTTTACAGTTGGCTGACGTCATAGATGGTCATAAGCGTGCCCTACATATATGTGTGACACAAATTGTGCATGTTTGCCATAAGGAGAGTATAGCAATGTGACACACATATGTACAATACCTAATTGCCTTTGGCTCAAAGTGTGTGCTTTGACAACTAATTTGTTGGTTGACCAAGTGTGTGTGTACATCACATGAAGCATTATTGTACATTTGGTTGTATGAATGTGACCTTCATGTGTCCAACCCTAAGATGCAAGTAAAAATTGGAATGAGCAAGGGCATGTGTTAGTCATACATGTAACAACACCCGCAAAGTATACTTCCAAGTTTTAGGGTCACGTAGACACCACATGTGACATAGCATGCACCAGATGGATGGCAGACGCATGTTCATGTCAAAGGTCCACAATTTCTACATCCTATGTCCTAGAGTATTGGTAACAGCTTCCTAGGCACTAGTTGATTAATCCCACAGTGAGTCATACACATGCATTGAGGAAGTGGGTACCATGTTGTTTGCACAGACAGACAAGGGTCAATCTCATATATATGATGACACCACAGTTGAGGCCATAGAAGTAAGCCCCAACTATCAAGTGGCTGTGATGGACCAGCATTCAAGACAGCACGTGTGCACATATTTCCAGTGATCAATTGCACATAGCTGTCTTGTTCATGTGTGTGGTCCAAGGATGATCCTGTAGATTTTTTGGGGTGTAATTTGTCACAGTTCGGACCAGGGCTCATCATGAGTCAGTGGCAGCTATTCATGTAACTACCGAGTATCCTTGGTTGATCAATGTGAGTAAAGTAGATGTGGACATGTGAACCAACATGTGGATGATCCCACCCTGTCACTAAAGACATGTAATGAGACAGTCAACAGGGCAACCTTGGTGTGCTGAGTGAGATAATGTCTCAATTGTCATGTTCCGGCAGGTGTCATTACAACATTTGTACACAGGTTGGCCTCTGCACTTCCCACAGCATCTGGGAACATCATAGCCTCTGTGCTGTTTATTCTCGCAGCTATTCACCACACACGGCCCATCACTATGTTGTGCGCACTGTGATGCTGTGTGTGAACTGTCATGGTTCTGACATTTGTGTATTAGTCATGTACATTATCAGAGGTTGCTGGTTGTGCTGAAAGCCCGTACCCAATCCCTGCCTATGACCCTGGGACAATGTCACACTTTGTCATTCATGCATAAATGCAACCCAGACAAGGGATGGGCCATGAATTTTGCTTTTCCAAGAGGATTTAACTCAAATGGTACAGTTAAAAGGCAGATGATGCTATACAATGTATTTGTGTATGTATGGTAGAAGCCCATGCCCAATGCCCCCTGATGAATGGCAGGTTTGCTAACGCAAGTGTGGTACATATGTAGACACAGGGATACTTTAGTGTGACGCACAGACAGTTGCCAGTCAGGCTGACAGAATGCAAGATGATTCAGGAGCCAGCTACTGGACAAGTTACATAATCAGTGGTCTGACTGAGACTGTTTGGAGGACAAACTAGACAGTTGACATGTCAATCTGTGTACGTCCTGTGTTTTTGAAGGTGACAAATGAACCCAAGGGCTGTGTTACACAGCTTAATTACTATCAATGGTTGACGGTGTATTTGACATAATGGCGACTCCTATGCTGTTCCAGGCATCATCAGGGGCAGTGCTTTTTGAAATGGGTGGTGTGCATGGAGGTGATCACAGGTGTGGGCTGCATCTGTTTCTCACCAGTCCTGTAGGTAAGACTTGCATTCTAAGGGCCAACAGACATTTTCACAAGGGGAAGCAATCTACATGTCCTAACAGGGCTTTGAAACTAGAAGACAGTGTATAAATTGACCTGACGTCCATGCAGTCAGATGTTCTATGACAATGGCATACCTTAGGAAAGGGTGTAGTACACTGGTTTGCTAATGTTGGTCTGTGTGTGTGTAGAGGAGGTATTATCAGGGTACACATCTTAGTATTCCAGGGACCTCTTCCGACAGGTGGTTTGTGACCAGGTGCATGGGTGTGTCAGGAGTTAAGAAATGGGCTGACATGTGCATAGGATTGTCATGTGCGCAATGCATGTCATATGTGTGGCACTTGTGCTGTCTATGTTCTGCTTCTATGGAACTCTAGTCACAGATATTCCTTGCAAATATTGGATGCAGTTGGACTAACTGCTGTCAAGGGTCTTGTCAGACATTCCTGTTAGTGATGCCAAGCACATTGACTGCCTCATGTATGAGGCTTGTTTTCCCCTTATTGAGTGATGGTGTCATAGCTGTGTGCCATATGCTGCGTTGGACCTTGCTTTCAACATGTATGTGTGAAATAGTTTTGGTCCTCTGCTATAGGCCGTCAAAGGAGATATTTACATGATATATGTCATTAAGAGTGTGTGTGTATGTGACCATTGTATGTTAGGCATCACATAAGCTCTGGGATGTTCTGTGTCCTACTAAGTATCTCAGCAATGCTCCATGAGGCAACACTCTTATTCTGATAAGTAGAGATGAAGGTGTGTAAAAAGGAATAGCCAGACCATGATATGGTGATTATAATAGGAGTTTATTTAAAATAGTTAACTAAAGTGGTGAAGGTGATCATATTCAGAAGAAATTGTTTACAATCTGTTGCCACCTGCGTATACCAGCAGCTGTGTTCTGTAGTTCCCCCTCCTGTTGCAGGCTAGCATCCTCCTCTTCCTCCTCTTCAGGCATGTGTGGCTCTGGTTCCAGGAGGGGAATGTTTCTTCTGATGCAAATGTTGTGCAATATTGCACATGTGAGGATGATCCTACAGACCATCTCGGGGGAATATAGGAGGCTACCACCAGTGATGTCGAGGCAGCGGAACCTTGACTTGAGAATGCCAAAGGTCCGCTCGACAATGCTGCGTGTCCTCCTATGGGCCTCGTTGTATGCACGCTCTGCAGCTGTACTCAGGTTGCCAAATGGTGTCATAATTCATGGCTGGATGCCATACCCCTGATCAGCTGCAAGAGAAAATGAATGGGATCATGTTGATGTAGCTGGCACTATTGAAAAGACCTTTAATGGCAGTAGTTGTCTTGTGTTGTCTGTGACTCTTTTGTGTAATAATGTGACATCCTATGCTTGTAGGCTATACCATCTGCATTGTGTTGTTTCCTTGGCTGAACAAGTTTTTGTCTGCTAACCGTTTGTCAGCAGTATGTTTTGGGATTTGCAGTACAGTGTGCCCTCCCTAGCATTGTGAGTTGTGATACAGGTGTCCGTGTGTCTTCACTGGGGGTGAGATGTTAGTTCCATGCACATTTAAAATTGAAAGTGTTGTTAACACGTTCATATCAAAGTACCCTGGATATCCCATACCTTTAGACTTAGGCAATGTATTAATGTAAAGGTCATTGGGACACTTACAATTTGCAAGGTGACATTTAGGCAACCACACTCATTGTCGTCTTCACATTAGGCTGTACAGTAAATTCCAATGTGTGACAGGTTCAATCGTGACTTAAGAAACATGGCTAGCGATGTCACGAACTCAGTGTGTTCCTGCTCACATGTTGCTGTTTTGGTGTATGTGTTGTGTGTCCGAGAGGGTTGCTGTGCAGTGTATATATATGTAGGTTTTTGTACTTACCAACATGTAGTCCATTGCCATACCTTCCATCCTGGAAGTGTTCATTGATGGTGCAGTGACGGAAGATGTATGAGTCACGTACACTCCCAGGATATTTAGCTACGATGTTGCTGATCAATCCCCGGTGATCGACTATGGCCTGCACGTTGATGGAATGTGTGTGCTTCCTGTTGCAGTAGAGGTGTTCAGTTGCAGCAGGTGGCACAAGGCGTACATGTGTGCAGTCGATTGCACCAAGGACGTGTGGGAAGCCACTGATTGCGTAGAACCCCTGTTTAGTTTCCTGCTGCTTCTGCAGTGTGTTAGGGAAGCAGATGTGGCGGGGTGTCAGTCGAATTATGCCATCCAGTACTTTGGGCAAAAAGGCGGAGAATGATGGTTGTGATATTCCGCCAACCAGGGCACCAGTTGTTTGAAAAGAGCCACTTGCCAGCATATGAAGTACGGCAAGCAGCTTTGTTTCTGTTGGGATGGTGCGGGGTGTCACCAAAGTGGGGGCCAACTGCTGTTCAATGTTTCGCAGCAGCTGCTGAATGGCCTGCCAGTTGAACCGATACCTCTGTTTGATGTCGTGTTCCCTGAGGCCCTGAAGGGTTGTTCTTGGGCGGAAATCCTCTTCTGCCTTCTGCGCTGCCTTTGGGGTCCCTGCTGGTGTTGTTGTAGCTGCTGTTGTTGCTGCTGGGCTCTGCGTCTGTGTGCACGCTGGATTCGAATCACCTCCATTGCTCCCTGTTGCTGCTCTGCTGCTCTTCTGTTTGTTCTGTGTGTTCTGATTAAATCCAGGCGTGTTTGCCCCATTTTAACGCCTGCCCTGACCCAGGCGGTAAAATTTGACGCAAACCGGGCTGTGCGTAATTTTCTGGCTCCGCCTCCCGGCCGTGCGTCATTTTTGCCCGAAAGCATAAATACGACGCACGGTCGTTTAAGCCATTTTTGGGACAGGAACGCCTACCTTGCATATAATTAACGCAAGGCGGGTTGCCACATCCAAAAAATGACGCACAAGGCAGAATTTTGACGTCCGTTGGCTTGGGCGTCAAAGTTTAAATACGGGGCAACGTTTGCACTGATTGTGTGTCAAAATTTGTGACGCACAATCGGCACAGAGGGAGTATAAATATGCCCCTTAATGTCCATTTAACCTGCCCTGACTAGGATTGTGGTTCCTACCTGGAGAGAGTGCATCCTTCTGCCATCTTCAAACTTAATTTCCACCATATAACCTTTATAGGTGTAATGTTACTCAAATGTGTAGACTTACATGCCCATCATCTCTCTGAAATAGAGAGTGGAGGCAATAACAACTTGAAATACAGCCATCATTGACCACACTTGACATTCTTCTCATTTTGCAGAGACCTCCACAATAAGGGTAGAGATGTCCTTGTGGCAAACTATAAGGAAAAGTTTATTAAACATTTTTACACAAATAGGAAAAAAAATGTTTATGTTAAACATTAATGTCAATTTTATATATTCATCTAAAGTGTAGAATAATATAATAAATGTTACAGAATAATATATGTGTATTCTCTATTAAAATTATTACAATGAACATATACTATTAATTTTTGGTGCTGTAATTATTATTATAAACTAATGTTACATTATTTTTAAAATTCAAAAAGCTGATTACACTATTTTTCAACAAAATAATATATTTTTTATTTATAGATAATTTTCCAACATTGAATTACATGTATTCATTGAAAACAGTGTAAATAATTTAATTTATTTTAACATTGCTTACGAAGGGGATTTTATTTTAAGTCCCTATCTCCATAAATTTTTATGCAAGGGTGTTGGAGTACCAGTGGTTGGCCATGTGTTGTGCTAGACCTTTTCCAGCTCTGAGCTGGGGTAAATTTATATCTGTTTTGGGTCCTTTTTGGCTGTAGAAGGGCTTTTTGTGAATAGCAATGGGCTTACTCTTTTGTAGGTGAATGCCTATAACTATCAATAGCCCTTCCGAAGGCCCATTTTGACCCTTCCTCTTTAAAAAATACATTTCCCCATTTCCCAGCGACTCCCTTCTGTCCCTTCCACATTTCCTACTAAAATGCATGCTTGCATGTGCATAACTCACCACAGTCAGGATGCAGATCTCCACATATGAGATAGGAGAGACTGAGGCATAGACTTCTGCATGTAGGTATGTAAACAACATTTCATAGCGTGTTATTACTTTAGTAGTACTATTAAAGGTACTAAAAAATGCAGTTTGTGAAAAGGTCCCTTAGTGTCCACCTTTGTTCGCATGGAATGAGAAATGGAAGGTTCACCCGTTTTCAATTCTTTTTTTTCAGGTGTTTTTATTGAGTTTTCTTAAACAAATAAAAACAAAGACAGTTCCATATGCATGACATCTTCATTTGATGTAGGTACCAGTCAAGTACATAGTTATCATGAATTTAAAAAATGGGTGTCAGTTTCAGAAGAAAAAAATAGCTATTGAGCTGGGTCACGGCATTTCGGTGTCAAAGTGTCATTGTGTAGCAAACATGTAAATGTATGTGGCACATCTAAGTGATATAGTACTGTATGTATTAAGTGTGTTACACAATGGGCCTTTAATGCATAATTTGCATTGATTTATGTTTACTTGGTACTGGTACACAATCCTATATATAGAGTTCAACTTGGGCTCTGGGGAAGGTGGCAGGACATCTCATTCATTCGGTATCATACAGGTTGTCAATACCTCCCTCCATTGGTGCTCTAGGAGTGTTTTTTTGGAGGTCTCCACCAATTAAAGGGCTGCTTCATCAGCAGTCACCCAGCTGATCACCTGTCCAACACCTGTTATGTGGTTGGCCCTCGAAGGAATTTCCAGCGGCATGCTCTGTCCCTATGGGTAATGCCAAGGTCAAAGTCCACAAATGTATTCCCTGCTTTCTTCTGATCTACATACAGGACCAAAAGGCAGATTTCCACCATGTGCATATTTCGTCTGTGGAGGGCCCTCCACGACAGCCAAATTTATCAGGGTTTTGCAGTGCCCTTGTATCATGCAAGGACATCCAGGACGATGCAAAACCTATAATGAGATTTACCAAGCTACACATGGCCATCTTGCATGGCACTGTGTTGTTTGGTAAAGCTGGAGTATTGCAAGGCAGTGCTAGTCACTGCCTTGTGTTACTTGTTCCTTTGAAGGTGCTCCATGGGTGGAGCGCGTGTATTCCCATGCATTCGCGTAGGGAATTTGGCACATTTCCAGATTTACCAAGACAGGCAAACATGGGAATGTGACAAAATGCTACGCCTTCCTAGAGCAGATGCAAGAAGAAGAAACATCTTTATTTCTCATCATTGTTTCCTATTTCTGAGTGTGCTGCTTTCTACAGCACACTTGCTGAAAATGCCCCTGGGATCCTTTTTTCCTGTGGGAAGGATCACCTTCCTGTACAGAAATAATCCTGCCTACAAAGCAGGCTCCCTTGTACCGCCACAGAAAGGTGCCTGTGTTGGCACAAGGCAGCACGTTGTGCTCAAGCACAAGGAGAGGACAGTCATGCAATATATATTGTTAAATATGGCACATTCCTGAATTTCTCCTTTCATGCAGGACAGTGCAGCAAGGTTTCTTACTGCTTTGCATGAAAGTATGATATGTTTGGCCCTAAGGTTGCCACCACCATCAACCAGAAAGAGGAAATTACCGGGCAATGCCTTACCATGTGTGAAAATCAGTATCTGCTAAGGTGCATCTGGGGCAGTAGAGGTATTGTGTTTTCATAATCACATTCAGCATGTGTGGAGTGAGGTATATCATATGTAAATAATTGAATTGAATATATTGAAATATTGTGTTCATCAACACTGTGTATGCATGCCCCAGCATCTGTTCCCACTCCCTGTTCCTTGTTCCTCAGAGGTATACCCAGGTATCCCTTCCATCTGTTTTGAGCACTTGGCAGGCCATTGTAGGTCACTGAAATAAGCATCTTGTACAGCCATGATATCAGTCAACATCCAACCCAAATGTGATCAAGGTCTGCAGTATGTTGTCCATCTGTGGCTCAGAGCCTATGTCCCCTAAGATGTTTCATAATGTGTGTGTGATCACACCATATGTCACGGACTGTTCACCAGCTAGCCCACTATCGGACACTAAGCTGTCCAGCCTTCTAAAGGTTCGCTACTCGTAGAGGTCTTCCGGAGTGGTGATACCTGCAGCTGTGCAGTCTACCACCTGTTTAGCTGTGAGGAATTCACCGTAGGGAGCCATACCAGGAGTACAGTCAGCAAGTATAGTAGGTCCTCTCAGCCCCTGCCTATCGTCCATTTCCAGCAACACAGGCCAATAGCCAAGAGTCTGGGCTTTCGAGTGCTGTCTACTTTCACCCCCATCAGGAGTGCCACCAAGCCACCCTCACTATTTGGTGCTGCAAATTCAACCAGTTCCTGGATGTTTCAGCCCACCTACCATCTAGCAGGCCATTGCCGTTGTGCCACCAGGTAGTACAATTTAGTCAGGGACACCCAGTCCTATGCATAGCTGCCTGCAAATAGACCAAGTACAGTGTGTCAAAGGTCTTGCTTCCATCAATGGACAACACTATTGCATCTGGATAGCTGGAAAGCTCAATTTCTTCTAGAACCCAGTACACTCTCCTGATATTGTGTGAGGTGCTGTGCCGCAGGACAAAGCCAATTTGGGTCGGAGTTTATTAGGTGCTGTAGCTGTGGAAACAGACAGTTGACAAGCACCTTGGTCAGGATCATTTAGTCCAGATTGAGCACGGAAAGTGGCCTATAAGCCACTGCCTAGTGCTGACTGCAAGTTGATTAAGGCACTGAAACTGTTAGGGCTTCTCTGGATGAATCCAAGAGAGATCCAGGGTCCAGGGAACCCACATATACATCCGCCAGCTTCGAGTCAGAAAGGACTCATATTTCCGATAAAACCCTGCCAGTATGCCGTCTTTGTGGTCTATGTACTCCATATGTGTAATGCGTTTGTCAAATCCTGGGGAGCACACAAGTCTACCGGGCCAGACATTTAAAGCATGCACTGCCAAAAATTAGGAATAATCCTTCCTCTCAGTGTTTCTTCCCCTCCAGCTGTCACACAGGCCCCAGCAATGCAGCCAATCGTGAAAGTCCTGGGCCATCTGAACGCTCAGAGAGTCCACAGGTGGAGGCACTGATCTGTCCAAGTCTATGTCCAGCACAAAGTTATTGTCTCACTCTATAATCATCATGCTGCGTACATCTTGAGACAGCACCCGGGTCAAGAACTCTAGAAATTAGGTCTGTTCTTTGTTGGGGCATAGACTTTGCCCAGTGTGAGCTGAGTACTGTCAAGCCTCCCCTACACTATCACATATCTACTTCCTTTGTCAACAATGGCCTTTAGGGGTTCAAAGGGCATCCCTGGCTTATTTCATAATAAACAACTGCAGCCTGTTTGTGAGTGTGACCCCCTCAGCCAGGCAAAAGTGCCTTGACCCTTCCCCCAAGTAACGAGTGGCAGCGTCAATGATTACCTTGGATCTGGGAGCTTCAATTTTAAGCCCTAAATTTCTCTGGGCCGTGTGTCAATCTGTAACACCTCACCATAAAGTGAGGAGGGTCAGAAGTCTCACTGACCCCATCCCACTCTGTGACGAGTAAGGGATGGCTGCCTCTTCTCATTGGCTGACCTGAGGGAAGCCAATGAGAAGAGGCAGCAGTCCCATCCCTCCTGGGACCTCCGAGGCTTCACTCTTCGGGAACACAGGACAGGTATGTTTTATGCTTTTGAATTTTTGGTGCATGTGGTCATGTATGAATGTATAAAATTGTGCTGAGTGAGTGTTGTAAATGGATTAGTGTGTGTACGTTGTGAATGCATGCTTGTGAGAGAGTGAGTGGATATGTGTGTGTATGTTGCCCGCCCGCTCCCCTTTTTGCTAAAATTACCAGCTGCTACTGATTATCAAAACCCACTGTGTGTATTAGGAGTTATCTATGTATCTGTGCCCTCCAGTACTTTGTGCAGTTTGAATATGTCCCCATCAAGCAGGTGTGTTTCTTGCATGAAGGCCACAACTACACCCCAGCGCTTCAGAAAGACCAGCATCTTACATGGTTACGGGCAAAACCCAGCCCTTGCACGTTTCATGTGAAGACCTAGTTTCCTCAGGAGTCCTCCCCACTTCCCTCAATGTTGGGGCCCTGTTCCTGCAATTGTCAATCTAAGGGCTCTCCTTGCAGTCCCCCTCTGCATCCCACTTGGTGTGTAGGTCCCTAGCTGGAAGGCACATGATTGTATAACAAACAATCTGGATCAAAGAAAAGACAGCAACTTTCCCCAACTCCCTTACCCCAGGTCGAAGTGGCAAGAGCCATTTATCCAGTGAACTCATGCTCATAATCTGAATGAAACCTGATCCCTACACAGCATTTACTGAGAGTTGGTCTCAGGAGTAGCAGCTAAGTTCATCCCAGCTAGGCCACACCTATTGTTCCATCTGTGCGACAATACAGGAGGATACGCGCCTCATTACTCTGGACCCAGCCTAGCAGCAGAAGAAATGTAATCCCATGTGTCCCTATGCAACATTCCTCCTCCACTGTTTGCTGCCATCAAGTGTTGCCCCATTGAGTCTAAAAGAAACTCAGCACGTACCTCATCTGAAAGTGACCGCCCCCTTTTCCTTCCACCTAATCATAGGACAACCACCACTCTGGGTGTGATTTATGGGCCCTAGCATTGACGTATACCCTCAGTGTCCTCGCTGTCCGAGGTTGAGTGTGCCATGTGTTCACTAGAAGAGGAGCATGCTAGGGTGGGAAAGGTTCTTGCTGTTTTGAGTACTGCAGTCTCCTCGTGTTCCAACTGAAACCTACATGGCCTCCAGAGCTGTCTGTCACCCATGCTTCTCCTCCTTTTTCTCTTCAGACGGGGTGCGTGGCTCCAGCCACCCGCATCCCTCCCAAACTTGTAGGTTTCTAGTCAGTCTCCTGTGCTTGTGAGGTCATAAAAAAATAGAGCCCGGTCTTCGACTAGCACCTTCAGGCAGGCAGAAAAGAGGAACATGTGCTTCAGGCCAGCATCTCCTTCTTCTAGCTAGAAACAAGGCCCTCTTTTGTTGAACGGAAGTGGTATAGTCCAGAAAAATCACCAATGCAGCATTGTCAACCTAAAAAAGTCCAGTAATTGGGGCTTGCTGCAAATTGCGGTCGCTATCGCTGTAGTGGAGCAGTCTGAACACCGCCGGGACTCTGCTCCTCAGGTTGATGGGGATGAGCTGGCATTCTATGCACTCATTCTAGGGAGAGGAACAGCAATAGGCCCTGGGGTGCCACCTTCTTCAACAGCGACCTCTGCAGGGATGCAAATATGCCTTCCCCTCCACTCATTCCGGTAGACCCACCACTCGCATATTATTGTGGTAACTCCATCCTCTGCTCTGCAGGATAGGATTGCCATGTCCTTGGCAAGATTGGACACCTAGCCCTGCAGTTTATTCATAATTAGGTACATCTCATTCAAGGATTCTTCTTTGCATTTGAGTTTGTCCAAAAGTTTGTGGTGATCATCAGACAGGATGCTGAGTACTAGGGAAACCTGGTCAATTTTCTGCTCCAAGGCCTCCTGGGAGGAGGAATTGTCTTTAGGGATCAGGGTAAGTTTATCCACTGGTAATGTGTCCCGCCCTCTCCCAATGGGAAGTGCCTGTTCATATGGTGAATCTCCACTTCAGTAAAGGGTATCAGGTGTCTCAGTGTAGCTTCCCAACTTTCAGACACCTCGTGGAGCATGTGTGGGCCATGTCTTCTCCCATATGATGTGAGCGCTCTCATGCGCAGGGCCATCCAAAGAGTGCCTTATGGATTCCATCAGAGTCCCCGCAGTGGTGTGCCATAGTATGGGGTTGCTAACGCTTCCCTTTATGATATTTTATTACACATCAGGACTCATTTTAGGCCAATGAATCTTTTGACCCAGTTGAGAGACACCTTAGGACGAGATAGCTAATCAATCTATCAATCAATACATCAATAATGTCATCAATATTTATCACAACAATGCATTTCACTTTAGTCAAAGTCATTAATCAATTCAAAGACGCTACCATGACCTTTCAGCCATGAATAACCACACCTTGTTTAGTAGAATTTTATGAGTTTTATTCCCTATTAATTACAGTCTAATGGCAAATGCGTTAATCTCAACACCAAGAAACATAATAGCATAGTCACGATATGGCAACTTCACAAACATCAGAACATAACACGGCGTGAACATCGATCAATTTAGCAGAGTGTCAATAACGCGCCAGTTCAACAAAGCATAATCTCGGTCATTTGTATATTTGCGTCAGTTTGGTGAACACCTGTCCTAACCACTCATTAGCATTCGGATGTTGGGCTTCATGCAAAACAATTTAGAAAAACAGTTTGGAAAACATCTAGCTAAGGTCTCTGTCAAAAGCAAGCAGCTGGTACCTAAAAAGGAAAAGCAAACAGACAAATCACAATCGCATTGTCATAATTACCCTCCAAAGTTTAGGTCGGCGCACAGGTTCAGTCTTCGCCCTCAGGACTTCAGTCAAATCGCCATCAGTCAGAACTCAGCTCCGGGGCAAAAGGGCACTTTCCTCATAAGGAGGTAAAGTGTAAAATGGACAATTCTAAGGGTGAGGATGGTTTTAAGTAACCCACCAAGTCACCAAACAGAGTGACAGAGTTTCTGGATAAAATCAATAGCATTCCCTAACCCACCTAAATGACTCCCTGTGACATGGGTTTTTATCCCTTTTTCGATGTACATTCCCCAAAAATGTTATTGGACATTTGTTATACCCCACTATCTTTAACCTATCAGAAAGCACATTAGGCAATCCAATTCTTCACCCCATATTGTTTTACAAGTCTTTGATTGGTCTTCCTAATTGACGTCTTCAGAGGTGGTACGTCCGGTATGATTTCATCCTTCTGTAATTCTTTGCACATCTTTTGGTCAGCAGTTCCATTGTCTTCACTGGTTTGAATGACCTTGTACATTACATTAATCTACACTGTTTCAATTTACTTTTAACATTTATTCTGTAAACGAGAGAAAGTGATCTTAACAGATCTAACATGGTTACATTCATCTTCCAAGTTTGAAGAAAAAAAACAAGCAGGGTTATGTCCCCTTGTGAGTCAGCACACTGAAAAATAGAAAAATGCATTTAATATGAGAGCCAGGGCAGCTAAGCTTCGGCTCATGCTAACTTAAGGCCTATGAGGATTTCAATACAGATTCAATAACGCAAACATTAGTATAAACTTATTTAAGCATAATATAAACATTTTGGTCATTATTATTAGTCTACGTATACATTGGTGGCCACTCCTCGTGGTCACAATTCAAGTGCATGTTTAAGCAAAATTACTATTATTATAGTTTCTATGTGGCATCATCACACATTGATTCATAAACATTTCATGTTAATATAGACTATATAAGCTACGCTCTCTCAGTCCCTCCTCTGATGACATTCGTCATCACAAACCTTTCCCTTTAACCTTTCACTTTAAATTTTAACTTTACGCATAATGCGCATTTCAACATCTTGTCCTTTGTGTGAGCTCCCCCAAATTTCGTTAAACATTTTCTCCCTTTCACTTTCCTCATTCCTCTTGTTTCTCTTTGACCAATTTCTTTTAATTTTATCATACATTTTGCATGCTCCCCATAGTCCTAATAGACAGGCCAGAACAATTAATAGACCCCCTAATATTTTTGCAAGTACCCCATTCCAAATATTGCTAAACCAGCTCCCTACTCTGGCAATTCCCTTTCCGAATTTCTCCCACACTCCAGGTTCCTTCAAATCCTTCAGATCTGCACTATCCTTAGTTTAGTTAGTAAGCATACCTCTAATAATTTTACTATTATCTGGTATATATGAGCAACAATGACGCTCGTTGAGCATCTTGCAGACCCCCCCACTCTTTGCTAAAAGAATGTCTAAAGCAAGCCGATTTTGAAGAGTCATAGCTCTTTCCGCAGCAAGTTCAGTATCCATCAGGAGTATAGCCCCTGTAAAATTTGTCAGCATGTTATCCACCATAGTAGACAACTTTTGAATCTTTATGGAGTTTAAGATAACCCCTACTGAAGGAATTATTGCTACAAATATGTCTCCGACGTCAGCAGCCGCTGTCTCTCGTTTTTGTCTAGCATGTTGTAATTCAGACATTTTAGGTATTTGCTTTAAATCATCAATCTAGTAAATCTTTGGGAAAACTATTCCCAAATAACATGTCCCATACCATCCTTTAGGAAGACGGTAATAAGCATTAAGTCGACAGATGTAATAGATCCCAGGGATCGCTGGATCCTGTCCATTTAACATGAATGTTCATTTACTCTGAAACAAAAACACATGCCTGCATTCACTCGTTCCCACAAATAAAGTGTCATGTTCAGATTTCAGCCTATATATACAAAGCCTTCCTACATGTAATGCATCTATTGCTAGTTTGCCTTGTGTCTTTATTGCAGTGTAAGCATAATAATTTGCATATGTGTGCTTCTCTAACCCTTTTTCTAATCTTTCTTTTAATGCTTTGCGTCTATCATCAGTGTGATCTAAGAAGCTTTTCTCTACAGGTGTCAATAAGCAAGTCAGATTATTGCGGTGTGCATAAGCTGTCCCAAATGTAAGCGTTGGTTCAAAGAAACCTCTCACTAATTTTATACTATGATCCTTAGCTAGCTTATTCAGAAACTCAATCACGGGCACAAAAGAAAACACAACATCCAAATTTGAATAAAAATATTGCACATGCTCCTGATTATAGAATCTTGTTAATAGCAAGCTACAACTTATCCCGTAGGTTTGTGGAAGGCTATGGTAAGTGACCCCCTCTTGCACTGATGAAGGAATCTTGGTACACACATAACAGTTTTTTGCATCCATGGTCTCAACGTACTCATTCAGCAAGCGATAGAAGACTTAAGTGGAAAGTTCCCCCTTTGAGTTAGTTCCCTCATGCAAGTGTTTTACATCCTGCTCAAACTTTTCCCACGGTGTTAGTGTTGCAGTCTCAGGTTTTGAAGCATTGTTAGTCACTTTCTTATCCAACCACGGCATTCCCACAATCACTCCCACAATTATTATTGCACACACAATACCTAATATAAGACTCAACCGACCATACACCTTACCCTTCTTGTTACTACCTCTATTATAGGGCATGTCTGTAAAGAATCAGATAGCAAAACAACAATCAACTTGAGGACGATATAAAACTCTTTTCTTTTCTCCTTTTTTTTTTTCCTTGATGCAAAAGTCTCTTTCTCTCTGCGTATATTTACAGCGTTTCACTCACTCCAGGATCCCTTTGTCAAATCAGGTTAGCAGCTTGTCATAATCAGGTTCTCAAAGTCAAATCAGGTTATCAGTGTTGCATCCGGTAAATTATAAGTCTCTTTTCTTTAGTTTTTCAGTTTCCGATTTTAACAAAGTCTTTTTCTTTGAGTTACTTCAGGTACCATAGTATTGGCCCGGTACTTCTCGATCAAAACAGAACGCTAAGAATTCTTGTTGCCATTCAGATGTTTTTGCATATGACCACTCAGGACCTGCGTACCTTCTATTTGCAATTCTTTTTCTTTTCAGTCTGCGTTCACCTTGCAATTCACCTTCACTCAGGTCCTCTATTCGGGATGTATCTGTTTCTTCTGTTATTGTTTCACCTGGTACGCTCCTTTCTTTTGCAGTCTGTTTCTCTGGCCAGTTATCTCCTTTATGCGTCTTCTTCCTGCTTGTCCTTTCGGGACGCTGAACAGCACCCTCCTCTTGTAGTATGGTGTTTTCTCTTAGTGGACCTGGAACTGGCTCAGGGGATGCTGGTGTACTTTGATCTCTTTCTACTATTTTGCCTTCTTCTTCTTCTGGATCTGTAACGGGTTCATGTTCTAACCCGTATCCATCTGCTTCTGGGAGAACCTCTCCTTGATTTAGTTCTCCTGCTGCCTCTACTGAGATAGGCACACTGTCACCTCTCTCTAACTCGTTTACTGTTTGAGGGACAAGGCTGTTCTCAGTGGGCTCGCCTGCAGTCTAAGTTCTCTCTTGGCTATTTTCAGGCCCTGAAACTTTCCTCTCTGGAACTGTTGAGTTGGAAACTTAAAGTTCCTCATCAGTTGGACCCGTTACCTTCTTTGTGTGGCTGGCATGTATCCAGTTTGGAACGCCTGCACATTTTACAGCAGTGGTTGTTGTCAATATTACTTGATATGGCCCCTTCCAGCGCGGCTCCAAACACAACTTTCTCACGTGCTTCTTGACAACCACTCAGTCACCAGCTTGCAGGGTGTGACCTGGATCACTGATCGGTGGCAATGTGTTAGCTTCCACCTGGTGAGAAAAAGAGCAAATCACATCAGCCAAACCCTTGCAGTAGTCCAACACCATATCATCCGTGATATTCACAAGAGCATTTGCAGGTACTGCAGGCAGCCTCATAGCTCTACCCATAAGGATCTCGTGTGGTGATAGTCCTGTCTTCTTATCAGGGGTGTTCCTCATTGACATCAGCACTAAGGGCAATGCATCTGACCATTTCATATTGGTAGCTGCGCACATCTTCGCCATTCTCGATTTCAAGGTACCATTCATTTGCTCTACTAGTCCCGATGCTTCAGACGGTAGCTACAATGCAGCTTCTGTTCAATGTCTAATGCGGGACACAAGAGCTTAACCACCTCATTGTCGAAGTGTCTGCCCCTATCTGATTCTATAGAGACCGGAAGCCCGAACCTGTGTATTAGTTCCCTAAGCAGCAGCTTTGCAACTGTAAGACTGTCGTTTCTACGTGTGGGGTAAGCTTCAATCCAGTGGCTGAAAACACACACAATCACCAACACGTACTTCAATCCTCCACAAACAGGCATGTCGATGAAATCCATTTGCATCTTGCTAAATGGACCACCAGCTCTCCCTATGTGGCTTAGAGTTACCACAGTCCCTTTTCCGGCATTCATCTGTTGACAGATGATGCACCTGTGACAGGTAACCTCTGCGGCATGTCTGAACTTTGGGTTAAACCAATCGATTTTGAATGACCTGATCATTGCATCTCTCCCAAGATGAGCCTGTCCACGGTAGAGCCTCGCAAATTGTGACAGAAGACTGTTTGGCAAAACCAGTTTCCCCTCCTCTGAAACCCAAAAGTCGTCTGCTCTTTGTACGCATTGCATTCTTTGCCAGGAGCGTTTTTCCTCTTTGCTAGCACGACCCTGTAGTGTTTTTAGCTCATCCAGTGTATCGACCACCCTTAATGCAAGGTTCAGGCATGTGTCATTTTCAGTTTGCGGTAACAATTCCCACTTATCCTTGAACGATATACAGTTCAATGCGCAAAACCTCGCAACTTGATCTGCATAGCCGTTTCCCATGGACACAAAGGGGGTCATTACAACATTGGCGGTAAAAGCCACTTACCGCCATGCAGAAGACCGCCAACATACCGAAGCGGCCGCGGAATTCCGACACAACTATTATGACCCACATCTCGGAAACCGCCGAAATTCAGACACCCACACAAGTCCGCCACACCAAAGGTCAGTGATAAACTGGCAAAAACAAATCCTCCACCATCACGCCTATAGAAACATGCCCATGCTATTACGACCCATGAATCCATGCGGCGGTCTTTCAACCGCAGTATTCCATTGGCGGTACACACTGCTGCGCTCAAAATACACACACATCTCCAAAATACCACCACATTGGACAATTCGAATTACACACACCTGATACACATACAAACACCACTCCCACACACCCAACACAATATAAAACACACACCCACATCACCCACAAACCCCTATGACCAAAAATTGTAGACGAAGGCCAGAGAGTGAGCACAGCAATAGACAACCCCACCACACAGAGGCACACGACACCATCACCCACACAACATCCACACAAAAAACACCACACACCACTACACATCACCACACTCATCACCACATACACCACCCCACACACATCACCTACACCACCCAATGGACTCGCCAAAGACACCCCAGGTTTTCGGAGGAGGAGCTCAGGGTCATGGTGGAGGAAATCGTATGGGTAGAGCCACAGCTATTTGGATCACAGGTGCAGCACACCTCTATAGCTAGGAAGATGGAGCTATGGCAAAGAATAGTCGACAGGGTCAACGCAGTGGGACAACCCCCAAGAAATTGGGAGGACATCAGGAAGAGGTGGAACGACCTACGTGGGAAGGTGCGTTCCGTGGTCTCCAGGCACAACATCGCGGTTCAGCGGACTGGCGGCAGACCTCCACCTCCTCCCCCACAACTAACAACATGGGAGGAGCAGGTCTTGACCATCATGCATCCTGAGGGCCTCGGAGGAGTCGGTGGAGGAATGGACACAGGTAAGTCTAATCTTAACTATCATATCCCCCACCCTACCTGCATGCTATCACACCCCCCCACTCTCGCCCCATCTCCTATCACTCCAACTCCTCACTAATGTACTAATAACACAAACCACCCATCCCAACACCAAGCCCTGCATGACACAACAAAAGCATCGACACCTATCACTAAAGCATGTCCACTGCACATACCCATAACAACCCCTACCCATCATCACACAAGCCCCCACACAGGAATGCTAGCACTGGGGTACACGCTCACCCACCCATTGCATACCATGACACACACACATGCAATAATCATGCTTTTATACCCCTGCAGGACCACTACCTAATGTCACCAGACAGGAGGGTCCAGACATCTCTACCCCACCCACAGAAGAGGCCCACAGTGATCACAGCAGCTCTGGCCAACTGGATCCAGATGACCAGCCCGGACCATCGTGGGCCACGGGACAGTCAGTTCCCCTCGCACAGGCACAGGCCAACACTGACCTTCCACCCTCTGGAAACACCAGTACAGCACCCACCCAGCGGGCCCATACCTCCGTACCCAGGACACGTCAATCAGTTGTGTGTCCACCACTACAGGGAACCCAGGATAACCCACCACCCCAACAACAACAGGGACCTGGGGGCAGTGGTAGTTGGCACACTGTCCAGGGGACGGAGGCACAGGAACCTAGGGGAACTGGGAGGGTTGCTGTGTGACAGGGGGCGGACAGGCCAAGGGAACCCGCTCTCCACGAGGCCCTCTCCTCCATCATGGGAGCATACCACCACTCCCAGGAGACGATGGCTACGGTCCTGGCCAAGTTTCAGGAGACCCAGCGCCTGCAGGAGGAACAGTATTTGGGCTTCAGGGAGGAACTCAGAACCATTAGCTCCGCCCTAGGCACCATCGTAGGGGTGATAAAGGACATACAGAACACCATGAGGGACACCGTGGCACTCCAAGGGGCCCCTGACACTAGCATGGACGATGAACTGCCCACCACCTCCGCCGGCGCTAGTGGACAGGACGCCCCACCACAGGACCACCACACCAGCACCCCACCCCCTGCAGACGGACAACCACCCCGCAAGCGGTCCCTGAGATCCAGGAACAGGACAGAGCACAATGGCAAGACCCCCGCCAAGAAATTAGACCACCCTGATTGTCATCCCACTGTCCCACTTTGTAACCCTGTCCATATTGGAACCGCCCCAGCTCCACTTCCTATGCCCATATGGGCAGTGCACCTGTGAGACTAATAGACTGGACTCTGCCATCGACATTCCTCCACCATCACCCATCACCATTTTACCACCCACCTCCAATATTTTGCAGTGCAATAAACACCCTTGAACCACAAAACAATCTGGAGTCAGTCTGTGATATTGAAAATGTGTATTAGCTATAACAATGACAAAATCCGTTCTCAATAGTAATGTCAACATACCTATGTCACACATCATAAGTCCATGAAGGATGCAAGCAGATGACACACATTGGTAACCACACATGTGAAACCGTAATGGAAATGTACAACTCAGTTACCAAATACTGCTTGAAATTTACAGACAGGATAGAGGTAGAAGTGTGAAAGTAAAAGTATTAGTAAAGAAAGTGTTCTCACCTGTGAGTCACTGGAAATATTGCTGTATGACTCAGTCCCTGTTGTCAATGTCTTCTTCCTCTGCTTCCTCCTCATCACTGTCCACGGGCTCCACAGCTGCCACAACACCGTCATCTGGACCATCCTCCTGCAGAAAAGGCACCTGGCATCGCAAAGCAAGATTGTGAAGCATGGAGCAGGCGATGATGATCTGGCACACCTTCCTTGGTGAGTAGAATAGAGAACCACCTGTCATATGGAGGCACCTGAACCTGGCCTTCAGGAGGCCGAAGGTGCGTTCGATCACCCTTCTACTCCGCCCATGGGCCTCATTGTAGCGTTCCTCTGCCCTGATCCTGGGATTCCTCACTGGGGTCAGTAGCCATGACAGGTTGGGGTAACCAGAGTCCCCTAATAGCCACACCCGGTGCCTCTGGAGTTGACCCATCATATAAGGGATGCTGCTATTCCGCAGGATGTAGGCGTCATGCACTGAGCCAGGGAACATAGCATTTACCTGGGAGATGTACTGGTCTGCCAAACATACCATCTGTACATTCATGGAATGATAACTCCTCTGGTTCCTGTACACCTGTTCACTCCTGTGGGGGGGGACCAGAGCTACATGGGTCCCATCAATGGCACCTATGATGTTAGGGACATGTCCCAGGGCATAGAAGTCACCTTTAACAGTAGCCAAATCCTCCACCTGAGGGAAAACAATGTAGCTCCTCATGTGTTTCAGCAGGGCAGACAACACTCTGGACAACCCGTTGGAAAACATAGGCTGGGACATCCCTGATGCCATGGCCACAGTTGTTTGAAATGACCCACTTGCTAGGAAATGGAGCACTGATAGCACCTGCACTTGAGGGGGGATTCCTGTGGGATGGCGGATTGGTGACATCAGGTCTGGCTCCAACTGGGTACACAGTTCCTGGATTGTGGCACGGTCAAACCTATAGGTGATGATTAAATGTCGCTCCTCCATTGTCAACAGGTCCACCAGCGGTCGGCACACCGGAGGATTCTGCCATCTCCTCACATGTCCCAGCTGACGGTGCCTAGGAAGGACAACAGCAACCACAGAGTCAAGCAATTCAGAGGTATGTACGCACAGCTACACAGAACACGAAACAAATTCCAAAAGAGTTGTCTGTATGTGTGTTGAGTCCAGGCCTCGGTATGTGTGACGCAGTTGAAAATGAAGCCATGTGGGCCCCTGAAATGGCGGATGCCTGACCTCTAAACTGGGATAATGGGATGTGAGGTAACTGCTCTGGCGTTGTACACCGTCGCAGTAGGCTGTCGCAGACCGCGGCGCAATGCTGCATTGGTTAACATTGGACGCTATGGGCCCAGGGGGCCAATGACGAAGTGCGCCGGCGGTGATGATACGCACCGCCGCGGACGTCACCGCCGCGGACGTGACCGCCATTTTCTATCTGTTCAATCAGTCGATCCCTGATCTTTGACAGGAGAGGACCTATACTGCAAGTGCTGCTGTGACCTCGGTCTGGAAGAGACAATGGCATGTGCGTCTGGGGAAAGGGCCCCTGCCTTCACTGCACAGGAGTTGGAGAAGCTCGTGGACGGGGTCCTCCCCCAGTACACACTACTCTACGGTCCTCCAGACCAACAGGTGAGTACATAGGGTGCAAGTTGTATGGGCTATGCCTGGGTGGAGAGGGCTGGATGTAAGAAGGAAGGGGGCACAGTTCAGCAAACATAAATGAGTGAGAAAGCATGTGGCACATGGCAAGGGCAGGGTTGTGGGCCACTCACTTCGACGGTGCAGTTGTTAATGACTTCTCTTCTTCCACCTGTACATGTCATGTAGGTCAGCGCCCACCAGAAGAAGGATATTTGGCGTGCCGTCGCCAAGGACGTCCGGACCCTGAGGGTCCACCAGAGACGGAGCACCCACTGCCGTAAAAGATGGGAGGACATTCGCCGCTGGAGCAAGAAGACGGCGGAGGCTCAGCTGGGGATGGCCTCCCAACGTGGGAGGGGTGCCCGTCGCACCATGACCCCCCTGATGTTCCGGATCCTGGCGGTGGCCTACCCTGAGTTGGATGGGCGCATGAGGGCATCACAGCAGACACAAGGGGGTGAGTACACTCTCATTTTGCTGACTTTGTGTGCAGTGGAGGTGTCTGGGTGGGGGAGGAGGGCTGTGGGTCTCCCTAGGCAAGGGCGAGTTCCGTAGGCTAGACCCCTCCGTAATGCAGGCCATGTGGCACCCCACCCCACCTCTGTAGAGTGCCAAGTAGAGGTGTTCATGCCCCTGTGTCATCTATGTGTGCAGATGTCGGCCATAGCCATGTAGGCCATATCCCAGGAACTGCAACTGTAGAGGCCAAGAGCGCGGCGTAGTACAGGGGACTGCTGTGTCTGTATTGTCCGCCAACGGTAGCGGTAAGCCATGCACTCAACCTGTCTTTCTTCTGTCGTCCCCCCTCTTTTGTGCTCTCCCTGTTCTTTTGTGCATCAGCATCATCAGGCGGAGGTACAGTGGCAACAGAGCACGAGGGGGCTGCATCCCACATGACCATGGAGGGCCACACCATGGACTCTGAGTACACCAGTGGGACGGAGGGCGAGGGGAGCTTCACGGCGGTCACCGGATCAGCAAACAGTGACACGGACTCGTCCTCCGATGGGAGCTCCCTTGTGGTGGTGGCACCATCTGTGCCCCCCACTTCAACAGGTACAGCCGCCACCCCCCCTACCAGCACCGCCCTCCCAGCAGCCCCTCAGCCTTCGGCCCGTGCCCGCTCACCAAGGAGGGTGGGCATCACCTTTGCCCCAGGCACCTCAGCCCCTTCCCCTGTCACCCCTGCTGCCCTCAGTGAGGAGGCCATTGACCTCCTCAGGTCACTCACTGTTGGGCAGTCTACCATTGTGAATGCCATCCAGGGTGTAGAAAGGGAGTTGCAACACACTAATGCATTCCTGGAGGGCATTCATTCTGGTCAGGCTGCCCTTTATCGAACCCTGCAATCTCTGGCCTCAACACTGATGGCAGCCATTGTCCCTGTGTCTAGCCTCCCCCTCCAACTTCCTCCACCCAGACACAATCCCCTGTACCTCAGCCTATCCCAAGCACACCATCAGACCAGCCTGCACACACCTCAACACACAAGGGCAGCTCAGGCAAACATAGGCACCACACATCCCACAGGCACTCACACAAGCATCACCCATATACAGACACAGCAACATCCACTGGCTCCACTGTGTCCCCCTCCTCGTCGTCTCCCTCCTCCTTCCCAGTGTTGTCTACACTCTCACCTGCATGCACTACCACTACAGCCACTAGGACTCGCACCAGAACACCCAGCACCACACCCCGCTCACCTGCACTCACCACCCCCACTACCATTTACACGTCCCCTGTGTCCTCCCCCAGTGTGTCTGTGACACCAACCTCCCAAAGTACACAAACGCGGCCACACACACACCCAACATCCATCCACCTCACGACAGCCTCCAGAACATGCACCTGCACCCAAATCACCTAAAGTTACACCTCCTACATTCACCTCCTCTTCCTCCACTCCCAGACCCCCTCTAGCTACCCGTCCCAGTGTTCGTCAGAAACTTTTCCTGAGCAACGTTGACCTCTTTCCCACCACCCCCTCCAATTCATAGGTCCCGTAGTAGCACCTCAGCCCAAAAAAGTCCGGTACCAGTGGTGCCTGTTAGAGGTATGTGGAGTGCACCGGGCACCAGGGCAGCCAGTGTGACACGGAGCCAAAGCACAGCCAGTACCCCCCCCTGTGAAGCACCAGAAGTTGGACAGTGCCCGACGGGAGAGGGTCAAGACTCCTGCCGGCAAAGCCGCTCACAAGGGTCCCGGGGGGAGTGTCGAGTCAGCTGTGACTCCTCCCAAGGTGGGGAAGGGGCAGAAGAAAGCTCCAAAGTCTGGGAAGAGCAGCATGGCGGAGAAGGCCGCCATCATCCCCGCTGCCCAGGAAGCCACCGCCAGCACTATCGTCACTGGTCAGGAGACCACCGCCAGAGTCAGTGCCCTGGAGGGCAGCACTATCGTCACTGGTCAGGAGACCACCGCCAGAGTCAGTGCCCTGGAGGGCAGCACAATCGTCACTGGTCAGGAGACCACCGCCAGAGTCAGTGCCCTGGAGGGCAGCACAATCGTCACTGGTCAGGAGACCACCGCCAGAGACAGTGTCCTGGAGGGCAGCACAATCGACCGCCAGAGTCAGTGCCCTGGAGGGCAGCACAATCGTCACTGGTCAGGAGACCACCGCCAGAGTCAGTGCCCTGGAGGGCAGCACTATCGTCACTGGTCAGGAGACCACCGCCAGAGTCAGTGCCCCGGAGGGCAGCACAATCGTCACTGGTCAGGAGACCACCGCCAGAGTCAGTGCCCTGGAGGGCAGCACAATCATCACTGGTCAGGAGACCACCGCCAGAGTCAGTGCCCTCGAGGGCAGCACAATTGTCACTGGTCAGGAGACCACTGCCAGAGTCAGTGCCCAGGAGGGCCCCGGCAGCCACAGCCCCGCTGGGCAATGAGGGACCGCCATGGCACACACCGCTGCACAGGTCAGAGACAGCAAAGTGAAGCACCGCTGAACAGGGCAAGCACCGCTGAACAGGGCAAAGACCGCCATGGCAAGCACCGCTGAACAGGGCAAGCACTGCTGGACAGGGCAAAGACCGCCATGGCAAGCACCGCTGAACAGGGGAAGCACCGCTGAACAGGGCAAGCACCGCCATGGCACACACCGCTGCACAGGTCAGAGACAGCAAAGTGAAGCACCGCTGAACAGGGCAGAAACCGCCATGGCAAGCACAGCTGAACAGGGCAAGCACCGCTGAGCAGGGCAAAGACCGCCATGGCAAGCACCGCTGAACAGGGGAAGCACCGCTGAACAGGGCAAGCACCGCCATGGCACACACCGCTGCACAGGTCAGAGACAGCAAAGTGAAGCACCGCTGAACAGGGCAGAAACCTCCATGGCAAGCACCGCTGAACAGGGCAAAGACCGCCATGGCAAGCACCGCTGAACAGGGGAAGCACCACTGAACAGGGCAAGCACCGCCAACTCAAGCATCGCTAGCCCATGTGCGGCAGGGGCAGTGACGGAACTGGGACCGTCACGGGGAGAGTGAAGCACTCTGGGCACCAGTCCCCCTCCAAAACCAGTGGAGACTGTTATCGACTTGAGAGTCTGTGGCTTTGCACTCCCCAGGATATGGCAGTGGGCAACCCACCCACTGTAGAGACTTGTGAGACTGTGGCTTTGCACTCCCCAGGATATTGCAGTGGGCAACCCACCCACTGTAGAGACTTGTGAGACTGTGGCTTTGCACTCCCCAGGATGGTCCAGTGGGCAACCCACCCACTGTAGAGACTTGTGAGACTGTGGCTTTGCACTCCCCAGGATGTAACAGTGGGCAACCCACCCACTGTAGAGACTTGTGAGACTGTGGCTTTGCACTCCCCAGGATGTAACTGTGGGCAAACCACCCACTGAAAAGACTTGTGAGACTGTGGCTTTGCACTCCCCAGGATGGGCCAGTGGGCAACCCACCCACTGTAGAGACTTGTGAGACTATGGCTTTGCACTCCCCAGGATGTAACAGTGGGCAAACCACCCACTGAAAACACTTGTGAGACTGTGGCTTTGCACTCCCCAGGATGGTCCAGTGGGCAACCCACCCATTGTAGAGACTTGTGAGACTGTGGCTTTGCACTCCCCAGGATACATCAATGGGCATGGAGCCCCGTCGTGGATCTGGCATGGTGCTGTCATCCGGCTGAGGTGCCCCCCCTTCCCTTCCCCCTGAGGTGCCTGTTGTATTTCTATCTGATGCCCCTGCAGTGTTCTCTCTGTTTCTGGCCAGGTATCTAGTGTGGGCCACGGACATTGGATGGTGCATACCTGCACTACTGATCGTGATGTATATATTTTGGCATTTGTATATATTTCTGTATACATTAGCTTACTGTATTGTGATACATTACAATGGTTGTACTCATTTCCTTTTGTCTTTGCATTCTTCCGGGGGATTGGGGGTTGTTACTGTGATGTTTGGAAATGCATTGGTGTATGTGTTGTAGTGTGCGAGGGTCGGATTGGGGGTGAGGGTGTTGTGTGTGTGTGTCCCTGACTTTTGCCTCCCCTATGTCGTAGGTGCAGTACTCACCGTTGTCTTCTGCGCCGCCATTGCTGATGTTCGTAGAGGAGCAGGAACACTATCGCAGGGAGTATTTGGAGTTCCGGCTCCATGGTGTCCTCCTTCCTCGTGGAGTGTGTAGAGGTGAGCGTTTTCCCTTTGAAATGTCGTTTCCGCCGTGTTTTTATCCACTGTGAATCCGCCCCAGAAAAGGTGGCGGATTAGCCTGTTGTAATACTGTGGGCGGTACTTTGTCTTCCGCCTGTCTGTTGGCGGTGACCGCCGCGCTGTTTGTCTGTACCGCCATGACGGTCGGAGTGTTAAAGTGGCTGTCTATGTTGGAGGTTTCCGCCACTGTCATAATTCCCTTTTTTTTTCCATCGGCCTGTTTGCGGTCTTACTTATGCTTGAACACCATCCACCAGAGTTGTAATGACCCCCAAAGTCTTGTGACTTAACGTGAGCATTGCATTTCACCACGGCAATTTCGAGAGGTAACTGAATCGCATGTAACAAATCCTTAATTTGTTCACCATTTTTCACAGGGGAACCAGAGGAGGTCATGAAATCTCTCTGCGACCACAATTGGCCAAAATCATGTACAATTCCAAATCCGTATCTGCTGTCAGTATAGATAGTGACCCTCAGATTTTCAGCTGCATGGCATGCCTTAGTAATGGCAATTAGCTTTACCACTTGTGTGGAATACACTCTCTCAAGCCAGGAAGCTTCGATGATACCAGCTATGGTACATAGAGCGTAACCGTCTCTCAGCATTCCAACTGAGTCTCTCAAACAGGATCCATCAACAAACATAATGCAGTCATTTTCTTTTAACTGCATATCTTGATTATCAGGTCGGGGCTTGGTACATAGTTCTGTTACCTCAAGACAATCAAGCTCCACCTCCTCTTCATTATTAATCTCGGTATTCTCAACAGGAAGTAGAGTTGCCGGGTTCAATACAGTACATCGCTTCAGTGAGACATTAGGTGACCCCAATATAATTGTCTCATATCTAGTAAGTCGGGCATTTGTCATGTGCTGGGTTTTGGTTCGAGTCAACAAAATCTCAACTGAATGCGGAACCATTACTGTTAGGGGATGTCCCATCACTATGCCTTCACACTGTGTGAGGCTTTGACCAACTTCTGCAACTGCACGCAAGCAACCCAGTAAGGCTGCTGCGACAGGGTCCAAGGTAGCTGAAAAATATGCTACAGGGCGATTTGCACTTCCATGGACCTGTGTTAAGACAGACAAAGAACAAGCATCACGTTCATGACAAAACAGTAGAAACGGCTTCGTATAATCAAGCATACCCAAAGCTGGTGCTCTGCACATGCACTCTCTCAATTCCATGAATGACTCAAGCTCTTCTTTGGATAAGGCTTTGGTATACGGTTCATCCTTAATTTCTTTGCCTGTCAGCTTTATCAATGGTTTCGAGGTAATCGAGAAGTTGGGTATCCACTGGCGACAGTAGCCCACCATTCCCAAAAACATTGTGACATCTCTCTTGGTTGTCGGAGGGTTAATTTGCAAAATAGCAGTCACCCTTTCCTTCGATATTCTCCTGGACCCTTTCTCAATCAAGTGTCCTAAGTATTTCACCTCTTTCTGACAGTACTGCAGCTTCTTTGGTGACACTTTATGTCCGTTCTTTCCCAAATGATTCAGTAAGGCAATTGTGTCATATTTACAGTCAAACAATCAGCAAGTCGTCAATGTACTGTACTAGAGTTGAATTGAAAAGCAGTTCTAGGGACTCTAAGTCTTTTTTCAATATCTGATTGAAGATGGACAGTGATTCAGAAAACCCTTGAGGAATTCTGCACCAACTGTACACTTTGTACAGGAATTTGAAACTGAATAAAAACTGTCTGTCCTCATGAAGAGGTACCGAAAAGAAAGCTTGTGACAGGTCTACAATGGTGAACTACTCAGCATCACACAGGACCTGAAACATAATCACTGCTGGATTGGGCACTATGGGGCAACACTTCACCACAATCTTGTTTATTTTTCTCAAGTCCTGCACAATTCAGACCTTCCCACAAGGCTTTTTCAGACCCATTATCGGTGAATTACATGGGCTGCTCAATACTTCCTTCAGGACTCCTTGCTTTACAAAGTCTGCAATTATTTGTGCCACCTGTATAAGAACATCTTGTGCCATGTGATATTGTGGCACCTGGGGAAACACTGCATTTGGCTTCTCTTGTACTTTAACTGGTTCTACACCTTTTATCAGTCCCACTTCTTTTCCTGTCAAATCCCACACTTTCTCTGTCACCGTTCCCTGTAACTCGGCAGGCAAGTCAATCACCGTAAGCATCGGGAACAATGTTATCAAAGGGTAATCTTCATTCATAGTTCCTGTCTCTAACTCTGAGAACTGACCATCATCTCCTTCATCATCACTGTTTGTCTGCACCTCAATTCCATCATTGGAACATGTAATCGAACATTTCGTCTTGCACAGTAAGGGGGTGATTCTAACTTCGGCGGGCGGCGGAGGCCGCCCGCCGAAGTTCCCCCACCAAAATACCGCTCCGCGGTCGAAAGACCGCTGAGGGTATTTTGGGATTTGCCCTGGGCTGGCGGGCGGCCGCCAAAAGGCCGCCCGCCAGCCCAGGGCAAATCAACCTTCCTACTAAGATGCCGGCTCAGAATTGAGCCGGCGGAGTGGGAAGGTGCGACGGGTGCAGTTGCACCCGTCGCATATTTCAGTGTCTGCTAGGCAGACACTTAAATACTTTGTGGGGCCCTCTTACAGGGGCCCCTGCCGTGCCCATGCCATTGGCATGGGCACGGCAGGGGCTCCAAGGGGCCCCGCGGCACCCCCTACCGCCATCCTGTTCCTGGCGGGCGAACCGCCAGGAACAGGATGGCGGTAGGGGGTGTCAGAATCCCCCATGGCGGCGCAGCAAGCTGCGCCGCCATGGGGGATTCTAAGGGCAGCGGTAAACCGGCGGGAGACCGCCGGTTTACCCTTTCTGACCGCGGCCAAACCGCCGCGGTCAGAATGCCCTGCGGGGCACCGCCGGTCTGTCGGCGGTGCTCCCGCCGACCCTGGCCCCGGCGGTCTGAGACCGCTGGGGTTAGAATGAGGGCCTAAGTCTCTTCCCAGTAGGGATACTGGACTTGAATCACAGACTACAAACTTATGCAGTCCCTGGAAGTTGCCAATCTCAACTTGTACTGGATCTGTAATCGGATTTGTTAAGTACTGATTTGCTACTCCGACCACTCTTATGGTACGCCCTGAAAGTGGCAATTTCGGAACCTCTGCACTCCTGACTGTGGAGCGTGTAGCTCCGGTATCAACCAAGAATGAAACCTTATGACCATTACCTTTCCCTCTACATAGGGTCCCCTCTGATCTACCTCTAGGGACGCTGCAAGCCTGCACTCTTCACTGTCTGAACTGTCATCCGACCATTCCTCATTCATTCCATCTTCACCACGCAATGGGAATTGCTGTACTGTATTATTTTGGCTCATAACCTGACCTGTGACCTGCTGAGGAAGCATCACCTGTTGCTATCCCATTGGAGCCATTGGTAGTTGCATTTGCTGTCTAGGTACCATGGGAACCTGCTGTTGTATCTGCTGTATTTGCTCTGGTTGAACACGCGGCATTTGCATTTGCTGCATGGGCTGTAACCCCTGCATCTGTACCATGTTATTTAGAAAACTCGGGTTTTGATTTCTCAATTTTGGACCTCTCATATTTTTTAATGTACCAACATTAGTGCTTTGTTGAACGACACCATCCTGTACCATATTTGGGCATTCCCGCTTCCAATGCCCCACGCCCCCGCACGTGTGACATGGTGACATCCTTTTCATCCCTTGCGTGTCATTTTGAACCACAACAGTATTTAAGTCTGGACCGCGATTCACAAAACCTCGACCTCGACCTCTTGGTTGTGCCTGAAACACACCATTCCCTTGCGGTTGTTGCTGTATCATCTGTTGAACTCCATTTCCCTGCATTCCTGCCTGCGCTGCCCTTATCTGCATCACTTTTTCCTTCAACTTTTTCTGCTTCAGTTCAATCGCATCACTACAGTATTTTGCATACTGCAATACCTCATCAATCGGCTTCGCTTGCCAACAGATCAAATGATTCTTGATCATCTGGCTAACCTCTGGTCTCAGCCCTTCAACAAATCTGAACACAAGATGGTTCATGTCTTTCGGCTCAATGGTCTCAGTACCACTGTAATGTTTGAATGCCTTTAACAATCTCTCATAGTAAGCATGTATTGATTCCTTAACCTCCTGCGAGGTCCGGTCAATTTTCTGCCAATCAGTCACTTTCGGCGACACTTTCTGCTTCAAAAACTCAATCACTTTATGATAGTATTTCATCACCTTCTCAGAGGGTGCCCCGGTCACCTTATCCCTTGCCGGCTCCTGCATCAGCCAGTCTACCCCTCTCTTGCACTCAAGCCATAAGTCGGGTGGAACAATAATCTCAAACAAGGTATTCAGGTCTTCCCAGAGACATTTCGCAAGCTTCACAAACCTATCTGTTTGTTGGTACCACTCGATCGGTTTCTCCCTCAACCTGGGATAATCATTTGTAAAAGATAAGATGTCTCCCCTGGACCACGGTACATGAATTAAAACTCCACATGCTGTTTCTCTCATCGGTAGTATCTTTACTGATTCCGAATCTGGTGTGGTTTTAGTTTTACTCAAACCCGGGCTGTCACCTTTTTCCTTGTTTCTTTTCTTAGCCCATCTGCCTTCCCACTTTTCTAATGCTCCCCAGATTTGCGCACTTTGCAATATTTCCTTTAAATGTGCTTTCATTCCGGCAGACCTCATATGCTCGTAGTCTTTTGAATCAAAGTCTAACCTGTAACTTCTTTTCAAATGTTTAGTATTCTCAATATCAATATTGTATTTGTCTGCCAGGTTCGCTAATTTCTGATGTACCTTGCCTACTTCCTTAGTGATCTTAGGGCACAGATATCTCAATTCTGCTTCTGTGTATGACTCTAATGTGTTCACCCCTATTGGTCCGTCCACTAATTCAGCAGCTTCCACGCCCAGTCTCACAAAATTCAGGTAATCATCTCTCTCTGCCGTTATTGCAGCAAGTTGTGAAGGTTTATTATTTCCCAGCCACTCGTTTAGTTGCTGCACAGAAAAACCTTGCAACAAGATATTTCCTGCTTGCATAATTGGAGTCTGTGATGTTTCAAACTCATTGTCTGAGGGGCTAACACACTTGACCCTACTTGTCTTATCGCCTCAATAGGAGCCCCAATCGGACTAAGGCTTAACAGAGACCTGAGGTGTTCAGCTGTTTGTGATCTTGGTGATATTGATCGAGGGGTTCCTGTGAATCACCCTACTATCATTTCCTGGGTCCCCATTCCTTGATCACTTGTCTCAGGTTTACCCTGTGCACATAGTGGTACAGGTGGACCAACAGTAATTGCAACGATATGGCAGCTGGTGTCTGACCTGGTCCCAAACCCCTTGGAGCAGCGACTACAAAGGTCTGATTTTCTGAAGCCAGGGCGGGTATTAATGGAGGACCTGCTGCTGGATTATACCCCGGTATCAGTTGTGGCTGTGGCTGGGGCAGCAATTGCGGAGTTGGCTCAATCTGCACTAACCTCGATTTTGTATATATCGGGTCTGGCGGCACTATCAGGTTTGTAGTAGTCTCTAGTACCGGGATGTCTGGGTAGATTCTCTGTATCTGCGGTGGAGGTTGCAACTGTATCTGCATGCCTGGCGCAGTGGGTACACTGACACCATTCTGTATTGAACCCGTATCACTAGTCTGTGCTGTATCAGTAACTCCCTTCTCCTGCGTCTGGTTCCCAGGACCTGCGCTAGTGCTTGGAACATTGTCGCTTACCGCATATGGTGGCGGGCGATCATGTAATATCTGATTCAGGAATTCTTCATTGTCTGAATCATCTTCTTCTTCCCAAGATCTCTTAGTTTCTTTAGGCTTACTAGAGTCCTTGTCTGTTTTACAGGTGGCTTTCTTTCCCTGCGTCTCATCTCCCTGTGTTATAGCTGGGAACAATTTTAATCCATCAACTATTCCTCGTCTCCACATTTTGCTCTTATTATCCTACCTAGCTTCCGCATAAGTCTTTTCTGCCCTTTTTATTCTTCTTTGGAATTTTTCTTGTCTCTGTTTAAGAGCCATTAAATCCCAAATCGCTAAAGCCTCATACTGAGCTGGCCTCGGAGGTGGTTTCTGTACACTTAACATGCACCTTAAATTTTCTAGAACTCTCGTATTGAACGTCCCGTGTTCTGGGAACGCCAAACATCCCTCCTTTTCTGTCAATTTGCTCCACTGGTTCATCCATAAACAAGGTGCGACACCTTTTTCCTCCATAACTATGTAAGCTGGAGTTCCCTCAGGAGGTGTAGGCTTCCCTTCACTCGCCATAATGTATGCGTCTCCTTTCAGAGCACTCTTAAAAGCCTTGACAAAATTCATCTTTGCGTTTTTCTCTTGTTTGTATTTAATCAGAAAGTGACTTTAATTCCCAGGACACTCTTCACCCACCTTTCTCAACCGATTGCCTTTCACGGATGGCAGCCAATCCGTGCGCGACCCCTCTCGATAACTGACCTATCTCAGCGCGGCACCACTCACGTTACACTCACACACTGCAGCTGACAAAGTCTTGCGGCTCGTCCGCCCCTCACTAGATTCAAACCAAACTAATGCAAAATTACTGCGAGCACCTTTAACAACAACACAAATTTGCCGGTTTACTACAGGAAGGGTAACACATTCGCTTCAGAACTTTACATAGATTTCACTTGAAGCCTCAGCCGCTTCTCTCTCCTTCTCAATTCCCGCATACGCAAGCAGAATTCGACCCGCAAATCCTACTCTCGACTTGTCAATGGTTCGTTCTAGTGCACTTTAGAATTTGCCAAATCTCCATCGAAGGTTTCACACATACAATTTGACTCAAACTCGACTTGTCAACCACACCCAATTGACCTATTAAACCGCACCAATTACAACATAAACCCAAGTGTCTCCCACACTTGTCAATATACTCCAGAGTCTCAGACCACGACGGGTCTGTACATGAACAACCAACCATGTGGATAATTTTGAGCACAAAGCGGCACACTCATATGAAGTACGCTGACTTCCCTACTCTCATACTGCGGAGTACGCCCACTCCTACAAAATCAACATTTACCTGGCCTAAATACACACAAACTTCACAAATCACCTGCAAAAATGCATAAGCTGAGCAAGCGCAAATCCTACACCACACATGCTATGACGCCGAGAACATTCCCAACTCACTTAGGCAGGCTCCGAGATCCCGGGAAAGTCATGGTGAATTTAGAAACACATCAGACCTCCAATTTGCATCATCTCAGAAAAACTATTTAAACAATGATTCAAAGGTCCAAACCATCCTCTGCTACCAGAACTGCTAACGCGTCCCATTATGATATTTTATTACACATCAGGACTCGTTTTAGGCCAATGAATCTTTTGACCCAGTTGAGAGACACCTTAGGACGACATAGCTAATCAATATATCAATCAATACATCAATAATGTCATCAATATTTATCACGACAATGCATTTCACTTTAGTCAAAGTCATTAATCAATTCAAAGACGCTACCATGACCTTTCAGCCATGAATAACCACACCTTGTTTAATAGAATTTTATGAGTTTTATTCCCTATTAATTACAGTCTAATAGCAAATGCGTTAATCTCAACACCAAGAAACATAATAGCATAGTCACGATATGGCAACTTTGGTAAGCTTTCATTAAAGTGAGAATCACAAATATCAGAACATAACACGGCGTGAACATAGATCAATTTAGCAGAGTGTCAATAACGCGCCAGTTCAACAAAGCATAATCTCGGTCATTTGTCTATTTGCGGCAGTTTGGTGAACACCTGTCCTAACCACTGATTATCATTCGCATGTTGGGCTTCATGCAAAACAATTTAGAACACCAATTTGGAAAACATCTAGCTAAGGTCTCTGTCAAAAGCAAGCAGTTGGTACCTAGAAAGGAAAAGCAAACAGACAAATCACAATCGCATTGTCATAATTACCCTCCAAAATTTAGGTCAGCGCACAGGTTCAGTCTTCGTCCTCAGGACTTCAGTCAAATCGCCATCAGTCAGAACTCAGCTCCGGGGCAAAAGGGCACTTTCCTCATAAGGAGGTAAAGTGTAAAATGGACAATTCTAAGGGCGAGGATGGTTTTAAGTAACCCACCAAGTCACCAAACAGAGTGACAGAGTTTCTGGATAAAATCAAGAGCATTCCCTAACCCACCTAAATGACTCCCCGTGACATGGGTTTTCATCCCTTTTTCGATGTACATTACCCCAAAATTTTATTGGACATTTGTTATACCCCACTATCTTTAATCTATCAGAAAGTACATTAGGTAATCCAATTCTTCACCCCATATTGTTTTACAAGTCTTTGATTGGTCTACGTAATTGACGTCTTCAGAGGTGGTACGTCCGGTATGATTTCATCCTTCTGTAATTCTTTGCACATCTTTTGGTCAGCAGTTCCATTGTCTTCACGGTTTGAATGACCTTGTACATTACATTAATCTACACTGTTTCAATGTACTTTTAACATTTATTCTGTAAACGAGAGAAAGTGATGGGAACGGATCTAACATGGTTATATTCATCTTCCAAGTTTGAAGAAAAAGAACAAGAAAGTTTTTATTTACCCTCCATCCAGGCTTAATAGTCTTTGGGGTCTGAGGGAGCCACAGTCTCAACATTGGGGATGTCCAGCATACCTGCAGCGGGATGTGTAGTGGGCTCACTATCGCCAGAAGCTCTTATACACCGATGGGTGTCATGGGGGCTCCAGCTAACACTCCCTCAAGTTTCCAGTATGGAGGTCTCCAGGCCAAGGAGATCTCAGACCGTGGCCCGCTATCCCAGGATTTGTCTCCTATCAGGTAGGGAGTGGGAGCCTGCGCTTGGTCTCCACCTGGCTGTTCAATACAGCTCTGGTAAAGAGTTCTAAGTGCTCATGTCCGTTTGGCCCGTTTGGCCAGCCTGGGACTGCTGGCCAAAAAGATGTGCACTTAGAGCGCACCACCACTACTCCTCCTCCCTGGTGACATGGGGGTTGCTGCCCCCCCCCACCCTCTGTAAGAGTTAACATAAAATATGATAAATTACTTTTACTATCATTTTATTTTTCTGCCTTTCAGCAGTGGGCTATAGAGGAGCGGACAGACCAAGCGTGCAATGGCAAAGCAGGAAAATACAGGAAGGTCAGGAGATGAAGGGAAACAACAACGCTCTCTTCTTTTCTCCTTTTACTTCATGTTGCAGGTTTTCGAATATTTAATGACCTGGGCTTTCACAGCAAAATAAAAAAAAGCTTTCGGTAGTCAGACCAAACGATGGTAAGGCCAGGCAAAAGATTTGGAAGATCAATATAGATAAATGAGGTTGATACCACGGTGCATGTGTATAAGTATTTCGGTAACTACAGAAAGAGGGTTAGAAAAGTAACTCGATTTACTGTTAACCGTGATTTAATATTTCCCGAACTTGAAGTATATATAGATGTTCATAAGAAAAAGCTAATTTCATTAGATTAACTCAACTAAGGTTACATAATATGTCACGCAGTGAAACCAACCCTTATTTATAATGATCGACCTTTCTCATTAAATCGTTGTTTTTCATTTCCAACAGACAACGCCTTGATGACAGAGTTAAGGAACCCTTCTGATAAATTATATTTAGTGACTGCCTCACATATCTGCATAATTCTTTTCTGACAGCCATCCACACTTGTTCTGGGAATAAATGCAATAGCCAGCATATTCCCCAAAATAGTTGATGTTTGTCGTAGATGTGTATTTCAGTTTTCGTTGTCTAAGTTCAGTGCGTCTAAGTGGACATGTGTTCTACACGTAGAGAGTATGTTCAATAAATACGTAAACATTCTGCGCAGATAGTAAGACTTGATGAAGTGTGGTTTTGTTTAAAAAAAAATACACTCCGTAATATTGCTATTTTTTCTCAGCCTTCTAGGATCTTAAAAAGGCACATCTGCAGCCACTAACCTCACACCGATGTATGATTCTAAAGGTTATTTATGAAACGCATTTAATTTTCAGGATTTTGTGCAATACTTTCCGGAGTGAAATAAATTTGTGTGGTACAAAAAACTGGTCATATAAGATTCAGATGTTTGCGCAACCACTAATTATCCTTTAACAGGAAATGAAACGAGGGCAATGTTTTTCTACATTTGCTTTCCCTATCAACTGCAGCCTGGGGAGCAGAGTGGTGAAAAGCGACAGGAAATTAAACTACAGAAATATCACCCTGCCTCAATTTCAGCACTTACTAAAGTTGTCGGAGAATGTACTGCTCGATTGCAAGATAAATCAGGCTGCTCTCTGTATCCTCATATTGGGGGTTAAATGTAAACACTTCAAAACCATTGACAGCAGGGTTGGGGTCATAGCTTAGTGAGATGGGTGGGGACGAGGTGAGCACACACACACACACACACACACACGCACGCACGCGCGCACACACACATCTACACATACATATACACGCACAAACATATATATATATATACATACATACATATACATATAGACACACACACATATCTATTTTGGAAAATGTGATTGATATTTTCTGTGCAAAAAAACTTAAACTTAAAATTATGATTTCCACCCCTGGCAAATCTCACTATAATTTGCAGACCTCTGTACATGGTGCTGTGAAGACCTCAGTACATGGTGCTGTGTGATCTAGAGGCGGACCACATTAACTATAACTTTCCCCTCTACCATGTATGGCTTATACCCTTTCATATTACATCGCTTATACCATATTAAACCATAGAATGCATGTCAACACTCATGGCGTCTGAAATTACATAATTCCTGAGAACACTGTGCATGGTAGAGGGGCAAGTTATTGTTAATGTAGTCTGCCTAGTGAGTTCACAAATCTATGTACTCAGGTCTGAGAGTTACAGTAATGAATCAATTTTTCCTTTCTATAACCAATCTGTAAAGTTTGTTTTTTCATTGAATTTCAATGTTTTTAAAAAATAAAAATGTGTTTCAAGTCATACAGTGGAATGTCGTTGTGTGGAGGGTCTTAGAGTGGAGTGCCTTAGAGTACATCAGAGGAGAGTGTCGTAGAGTGCAGTGTCATAGACTGTAATGTTGTAGAGTGGAGTACAGTGAAGTGACATAGAGTGGAATGCTGTAGAGTGGAGTGTTGAAGAGCTTCATTCATAGAGTGTCATGGCATACAGTGGACTACTGTAAAGTGGAGTGGCATAGATTTGAGTGGCGTAGAGAGGAGTGGAATAGAGTGGAGTGCAGTCTAATGGGGTGTCTGTCAAAGACTAGAGTGGATTGGCTTGTCATAGAATGGTGCGCCACACAGTATTTTAAAATGGAGGGGTGTAAGATGGAGTGGCATAGAGTGGAGGGGCATAAAGTAGAGTGGCACATTTTAATAGAGTGCAGTGCCATGATGTGTAGTGGAGTAACGTGTTGTACAACGAAGTGGTGTGTTGTACAAAGGACTGGCTTGGACTTTTGCATGGTAGGGTGGAGTTCTGTAGAGTTGAGTGGCATGTCTTAGACTGTTGTTGTGTAGAGTGTTGTGGCATAGTTTAAAGTGGCGTAGAGTGGAGTTGCATAGAGTAGAGTGGGGTGAGGTCTAGAGCATAGAGTGGAGTGGTGTACAGTGGAGTGGCGTGTTGTATAGTTCAGTGGCGTGTGGTAGAGTGGAGTGGTGTGTCATATAGTGGAGTTGCATGTAGTGTGTAGTGCAGTCCCATAAGTTGTAGTGGCATGTCATAGAGGGGAGTGGCATGTCACAGAGTAGAGTGGCATGTCGCACAGTGGAGTAGAGTGGCATGTTGTAGAGTGTCCTAGAGAGGAGTAGAGTGGCATAGAGTAGAGTGGAGTACAGTAGAATTGCATGTTCTACAGTAGAGTTAAGTGGCATATCATAAACTGGCATAACATACAGTCTTTTAGTGTGATGGGGCATAGAGTGGAATGGCATGTCATACAGTGGAGTGGCGTCTCAAGTGAAGTGGTGTGTCACTTAGTGGATTGACATGTTGTATAGTGGAGTGACACAGAGTGTCGTAGAGTGGAGTAACCTGTAATAGAGTGGACTGGCGTGTCATAGAGTGCCGTGGAGTGACCTGTTATAAAGTGTTGTATGGTGGAGTTCAGTGTCATAGAGTGTAGGACAGTGTTGTACAGTAAAGTGGCATAGAGTGGAGTGCCATACAGTGTCCTGAACTAGTCTGTCGTATAATAGACTTTTGTGACACAGAGTGTAGTGGCATAAAGTGGAGTGGCATAGAGTGGAGTGACATAGGGTTAAGTGACATAGAGTGTCATGGGACAGAGGGTCATAGCAACAAGTGGAGTGATGTAGAATGGAGTGACACACAGTGGAATGGCGAGGAGTGGATTGGTGTAGAGTGAAGTGGCGTGTCGTAGAGTGGGGAGACATATCATACAGTGTAGATGAATGGTGCATAGTAGAGTGTTGTAGACTGGAATAGAATGACATAGAATGGAGGGGCACAGAGTGGAGGAGATTGTTGTAGAGTGGAGTGGCATACAGTGAAACCCAGTGTTGAGCAGTAGAATAGAGTGGCGTATCATAGAGGGGCATGTTGTACGTTCTCTTACAGTGGATGGGCATAGTGTGGAGTGGAGTACAATGGAGATGGCATGCAGTGGTAGCTATCACCAATCAAAAGTGGTAAGGCAGGGGGTGCTGGAGGAGGGGCTGTCAGGGATGTAATAACAAAAAAGACTTACCTGCAGCTGCTGCTGCCAGTGTCACTGCTGGCTGTTGTAGAGTGTTGTTTGATATTTATGAATTTATTTGAATTTTTACAAGTATGGTGGTACTTCCATGATAGTTTTGAGGTAGTACCGGAGTACTCCATAAACGTTTAAAAAAACTTATAAAAAGCTAAAAACACTTTTTCCTAACTCTACTGACTTATGTAAAGTCCTTAATGTATTTATATACATTGTAAAAACACTTATAACCTAGATATCCTGTTAAAACCCAGGATAAACACTATGGCCCTCATTATGACATTGGTGGTAAACCCACTTACTGCCACGTTGACTGCCTCCAACATACTGCCACCACAGTGGATATCCATTCCCCTTATTATGACACACACACACCAATCCATCACTAGTCCGCCACACCGAAGGTCAGTGATCAACTGGTGGTATCAAAACCCACACCGTTACGCCAACACAACAATGCCCACCACATTATGACCCACGAATCACCATGGTGGACATTCAATGGCAATAAACCATTGGCGGTACATACCGCTGTGCTCAAAATACACACACACATGCAAAACAACATTGCATTGGTCAATTTGAATAACACACACCTGACACACATACACACACCACACCCACACACCCACACCACTATAAAACACGCACCCACATTGCCCACAACCACTTATGACTACAAACCATTGGCACGAGACAGACACCACGACTACAGACAAGACCAGAGCCACACACCGACAATCACCTATACACCACCCACGCACCCCACATCACACACCGCAACACATCACCCTACACACCCTCACCCACACAACTCAGAAAACACCCATGGCACCACAAGGACACCCAGATACTCACAGGAGGAGCTAAGGGTCATGGTAGAGGAAATCATCCGGGTAAAGCCACAGCTATTTGGAGCACAAGTGCAGCAGATATCCATTGCAAGGAAGATGGAGCTATGACGGAGGATCGTGGACAGGGTCAATGGCGTGGGACAGCAACCCAGAACAAAGGACGACATCAGGAAAAGGTGGAACGACCTACGGGGAAAGGTGTGTTCCATAGCAGCAAGACTCCAACTTGCTGTAAAGAGGACTGGCGGTGGACCCCCACCTCCTCCCCCACAACTAACAACATGGGAGGAGCAAGTCTTGGCAAACATGCATCCTCAGGGCCTAGCTGGAGTGGCAGGTGGACTGGACTCTGGTAAGACAACTCTTTACTACTATCACCCCCTACCTGCATGCCATCACATACTCCCACCCACAACCTCAAAACCTCACTTCCTTCACTTCACCACCTCCCACACACCCCACCATCACATTACACTCATCCCAATGCCAAGCCCTGCATGCTCTACCAATGCTTGGACACCACTCACAGCCCTGCATGGACACTCATCACTAAAACATGCACACCATAGAGAACTAACAATCCCACCATACACTAACATACACAAGTGGAAGCTGGCAGGGCAAATCCAACCAAAGAGAGCAAGCCACGGATGCACAATATGTCAGACACAGAAACCATAACACATCCTTTACATCCCCACAGGTATCCCAGCCATTGTCAGCGGTGAAGAGGTGCCAGCACTATCCAGTCCCCCGCAGAAGAGGCCCACAGTGATGATAGCAACTCTGGTCTTCTGGATCTGGAGGACCAACCTGGCCAATAGTCACACACCACCACAGAGTCTCACCCATCAGGAAACACCACCATAGCACCCACCCAGTGTACCCAAACCTCTGTCCCCAGGACAAGTCAATCAGCAGTGTGTCCACCACTAAAGGGACCCCAGGGGCACACCTCGCACCCAAGATAATCAAGGACCTGGGGTTAGTGGCAGTGGGCACACGGTTCAGGGAACAGAGGCACAGGACAACAGGGAAGCTGGGAGAACTGCTGTCCACCAGGAGGAAGACAGGCCCAGGGAACCGACTCTAAAAGAGGCACTCACCAAGATCCTGGGAGCATACCAACATTCCCAGGATACGCTGGGCCATATCCTGGCCAATGTGCAGGAGAACAGGCAGTTGCAGGAGGGAAAGTACCAGGGGATCAGGGAGGACTTGCAGGCCATTAACACCACCCTGGTCTCCATTGCAGAGGTGCAGTCAGACATGACCAACATCATGAGGGAGGCAGTCTTACAACAGCGGGCCCCTGTCACTAACCAGACATCTGAACTGCCGTCCCCCTCCGCTGCCGCTAATGGACAGGAGGCCCCGCCATAGGACTCACAGGCAACCAGTACCCCTCCCCCTGCAGAAGAAGAACCACCCCACAAATGTTCCCTGCGATCCAGGCAGAAGCCAGAGACTATTGCCAAGACCCCTGCCAGGAAATGAGACTCTCCTGATTGTCACCCTTGTGTCCCACTCTGTCACCCTGTCCACCTTGAACTGCCTGTGCTCCCCTTCCTCTGTCCCCTTGGACAATGCACCTATGCTACCAATAGACTGGAACAATACCCTCAGTGCTTAATTTGTAAATTAAGAGGTGCCGGTGCTCAAAGCCCTTCTCTTAAACACGAGGCTGCTGTATTTAAATCTTCCAGCACTGAATACGGAGGCAGGGAAATCCTGAATCCATCTCTGGCCTCTTCAATCCATTTACGTCCACCCCGCCCCTTCAGCTCATCCTGCAACTTTCAACTTTCTCCCTTTATGACGTTTTTTTGTTTTCCTCCTTCCGTCTTTCACATATGTATCTTTTGCTCGCAGCAAATGCTTGAGGCATAAAAACAAGCCCGGGGCCTCACAAATAAGTGCTGGTGCTCAGCACTGGAAACAACAACCACAAATTCTGCACTGAATACCCTGGACTTTACTCCATCATCTCACCAGCCCATTGCTCTTGCCCCTCTACTTCTTCGCACTTATATAAACACAATTTTAAAAATACAAACATGCAGTATGTTAAACTTATTTTAGTATGTATTGGTTTAACCAGGTCCAAACTTTGCAATTCAACTATACAGTAAAGTTCAAATAGGAAAGACCTGTAGTTGGCTGCAGTGATCACACCAGAAGCGATAGTGGGGCACCAACATCTGCAAAATTATTTGCCAAAGGGTACAGTGAGTGGGCACAGAAGTGGGAAATAACAGCATGCCTATGACAAAGATTAACCATAAAATGAAAATGAAATATGAAGTAACACTGTCTTACCTGTGTGTCATTGGAAATATTGTTGAATCACTGCAGTTCTGTTGTCCTCATCCTCATCCTCTGCCTCCTCATCATCACTGTCCACAGGGTCCACTGCTGCCACACGGGCATCTCCAGCCTCCTCCTCCTGCAGAAAAGGCACAAGGCGTCTGAGGGCCAGGTTGTGCAACATGCAGCATGCCACGATTATCAGGCAGATCTTCTTGGGTGAGTAGCACAGGGATCCACCTGTTAGATGGAGGCACCGAAAACTGGCCTTCAAGAGGCCAAAGGTACATTTGATAATCCTTCTTCTTCGCCTATCTGCCTCATTATAATGTTCTTCTGCCCTCATCCCGGGATTCCTCACAGGGGTCAGCAGTCATGATAGGTTTGGGTAACCCGAGCCACCTGCAAATATCGAGGGAAAACATTTAGCCACACACTATCCCATATGGCCCACACCATACCCATACCCCAACATCTACTGGGTGGGAACCAGGGCTCACCTATTAGCCACACCCTGTGCCTCTGTAGTTGGGACATCACATTTGGGAAGCTACTATTCCTCAGGATATAGGCATCATGCACCGACCCAGGACACTTAGCATTGACATGGGAGATGTACTGGTCCGCCAAGCACACCATCTGGACATTCATTGAGTGAAAACTCTTTCGATTTCTGAACACCTGTTCATTTTGACGGGTGGTACAAATGCAATATGTGTACCATCAATTGCCTCAATGATGTTGGGGATATGTCCCCTTGCATAGAAGTCAGCTTTCACTGTGGCCAAATCCTCCACCTGGGGGAAAACAATGTAGATGCACATGTGTTCAATCAGCGCAGACAACACTCTTGTCAGCACTGTTGAGAACATTGCCTGTGACATTTCTGCTGCCAAGTGCACTGTCACTTGTAAAGAACCAGTTGCCAAGAAATGGAGCACAGATAGGACTTGCACAAGAGGGGGGATCTCAGTGGGGTGACGGATAGCAGATATCAGGTCAGGCTCCATTTGGGCCCTGTTAAGTCTATACGTGAGGATAATGTGCCTGTCTTCCATTGTTGCCAAGTCCACCAGGGGTCTGTACACAGGAGTATATCTCCATCTCCTATTCATCCGCAGCGGTAGCAATCTATGGCGCAAAAGAGTGAGGAGCCGGTCACAAACTGTACATCGTAGCCACAACATTACAATGCATGATGTTAAATTTCAATGTATAAGTAGCATTTGTCCTGTATGTCCATTTTTGAACTGTGATGCAGTTATTATCCAGGGCCTGCCCCCCACCCCTGAAATCGCATCCGCCTTTCCTGTGTGGAGGGACAGGTGGAAGTTGACATTGTGTGCCGTTGAGGAAGGCGGTTGGGAACCGCTGTGCAACTCCTCATTGGTTAATATTGGGCCCCATGGGATACAGTGGCCAATGGTGATCTATGCCATTGGTGACAGTGTGCACCACCACTGACGTGACCACTATTTTCTATCTGAACACGCACTTGCTACCTGACCTTCAACAGGAGAGGACCTACACTGCATGTGCTGCTGTGACCTGTGTCTGGAACCTATCATGGCTCGTGTGTCTGGGCAAAGGGCCCCTGACTTCACCTCGATGGAGATGGAGCGACTGGTGTATGTGGTCCTACCCCAGTACGGGCTGCTGTATGGGCCTCTAGACCAACAGGTGTGCACACTGTGAACATGATGCATGGGGTATGAATGCATGGAGTGGTGTGTGTGAAGGCCTCATGTAGGAGGGGTGGGTGTATGCCCCCTGGGTGGGGTGCAGCTTGTGTGCTGGGCCCTGTGTGTGCAAATGGCAATGTGAAGGGGTATGGTGGGCCATAAGTGTAACAGGCAAGATGGTCTGACTGATACCATTTCCTATGTGTATTGCCTTTGCAGGTCAGCGACCATCAAAAGATGGTTAATGGCGTGCCATCGCCAAGGACATGCGCACCCTGGGGGTCTATGGCAAGCGGAGCACCCATTGTCGGAAACGGTGGGAGGACCTGAGACACTGGGTGCGTAAGATGGTGGAGGCCTAGCTGGTGATAGCCTCCCAACGAGGAAGGGGTGTCTGTCAAACCCTGACCGCCCTAATGGCCTGCATACTGGCGGTGGCCTCTCTGGACCTGGATGGGTGCTTGAGGGCATCACAGCAGCCACAAGGGGGTGAGTACAGTTCCCATCATTACAACTCACGCATGATGGGGGGTATCCGGGTGGGGGATGTGTGTCAGTGGGTGCCTCCAGGCCTGACTTTGCAGTGGGTCCCATGATGAGCAGGGGTCTGAAGTGATAATCCTGCATTCACTACTATTCAGGGCTGCGTGGGTCCCATGTGTGCTGCAGTTGGAGGTATGTGCCCCTCCCCATGCCGTGGTGGCTAACATTATTACTGGTAGTGCATTGCTTTGTGCGTAGGGCTGTTTCCTGTGTGTGACGGTGGTGTGTACGCCAACAGTGGTGTTGGAGCAGCCAATGGCCATGTGTATCCTTTTTCTCTTCCTCCCATTTTTGTTTTGTCACCCTGTCCTTATGTGCATTAGCATCATCTGGTGGAGAAGCAAAGGCACTGGCGACGGAGGGAGCTGCATCCCACAGGACAAAGGAGGTGGAGTCTACCGACGGTGAGGGCACCAGTGGGACTGAGGGCGAGGGTAGCACTATGGTAGAGACAGGAGGGGACAGTTTGGACACAGATACCTCCTCTGATGGAAGCTCCCTGGTGGTGGCGGACACTTCTGTGAACACCCCAGCTACAGGTACAGCCGCCACCCCTGTAGCAGCACCGCCCTCCCAGCAGACCCTCAGGGAGTTGCCGGTGCCTGCTCACCCAGGAGGGTGGGCATCTTCTTCGCCCATGCACCTCAGGCCCTGCCCCAGTTGGCCCGGCTGCCCAGAGTGAGGAGGCTATTGACCTCCTGAGATCCATTTCTGTAGGGCAGTCAACCATTGTGAATGCCATCCAGGGGCTAGGAGCCCAAATGCAACAGACTAATGAATTCCTGGAGGGCATTCACACTGGCTTGGTGGCCCAACAGAGATCGATCCAGGCTCTGGCCTCCTCTCTGATGGCAGCCATTGTCCCTGTTTCCACCCTCCAACTTCCACTTCCCAAACCCATTCCCCTCAAACCCAATCTATCCCAAGCACACAGGCAGACGAGCATGCACACAAGACAACACACGAGTGGCACAGGCAAGCATAAGCTTCCCCCCAGTGGCTTCAGCAGCACCACTACCACCACTGAGAAGCCGTCACCACCGGCAGACGGCCTGTAGTCCTGCCTCCATGGGCTGTTGTGTGGCCTGCCCCCTGCAAATCCTGTGGGAATGACTGTGACATTGCACTCCCCAGGATCAGAAGCACTAGGCATGATGCCCCCTCCAGAACCAGTGGGTAAGCCACCCACTCACCCCATCCTCTCCAGTATCAGAAGCACAAGGCACAATGCCCCCTCCAGAACCAGTGGGTAAGTCAACCACTCACCCCAGCCTCCCCAGGATCAAGAGCACAGGGCACGATGCCCCCTCCAGGACCAGTGGGTAAGCCGCCCACTCACCCCATCCTCCCCAGGATCAAAAGCACAGGGCACGATGCCCCCTCCAGAACCAGTGGGTAAGCCACCCACTTGAGAGTCTGTGGCCTTGCACTCCCCAGGACCAAGCACAGGGCATGTGCCCCCTCCAGGACATGTGGGCAAGTCACCCACTTGAGAGACTGTGGCCTTGCACTCCCCAGGACCAAGCAAAGGGCATGTTGCACCCTCCAGGGCATGTGGGCAAGGCACCCACTTGAGAGACTGTGGCCTGCCCCCTCCAGAGCATGTGGGCAAGTCACCCACTTGAGAGACTCACCCCAGCATCTCCAGGATCAAGAGCACAGGGCACGATGCCCCCTCCAGGACCGGTGGGTAAGCCGCCCACTCACCCCATCCTCCCCAGGATCAAAAGCACAGGGCACAATGCCCCCTCCAGAACCAGTGGGTAAGCCACCCACTTGAGAGTCTGTGGCCTTGCACTTCCCAGGACCAAGCACAGGGCATGTTGCACCCTCCAAAGCATGTGGGGAAGTCACCCACTTGAGAGACTGTGGCCTTGCACTCCCCAGGTCCAAGCACAGGGCATGTTGCACCCTCCAAAGAATGTGGGGAAGTCACCCACTTGAGAGACTGTGGCCTTGCACTCCCCAGGACCAAGCACAGGGCATGTTGCACCCTCCAGGGCATGTGGGCAAGGCACCCACTTGAGAGACTGTGGCCTGCCCCCTCCAGAGCATGTGGGCAAGTCACCCACTTGAGAGACTCACCCCAGCATCTCCAGGATCAAGAGCACAGGGCACGATGCCCCCTCCAGGACCGGTGGGTAAGCCGCCCACTCACCCCATCCTCCCCAGGATCAAAAGCACAGGGCACAATGCCCCCTCCAGAACCAGTGGGTAAGCCACCCACTTGAGAGTCTGTGGCCTTGCACTCCCCAGGACCAAGCACATTGCATGTTGCACCCTCCAAAGCATGTGGGGAAGTCACCCACTTGAGAGACTGTGGCCTTGCACTCCCCAGGTCCAAGCACAGGGCATGTTGCACCCTCCAAAGAATGTGGGGAAGTCACCCACTTGAGAGACTGTGGCCTTGCACTCCCCAGGACCAGCACAGGGCATGTTGCCCCCTCCAGGACCAGTGGTGTTGTTCCATCTGCCGGCTGAGGTGCCCCCCTGTTCCCAGTCCCCCTGAGGTGCCTGCCTATTTTCCAACTGATTCCCCTGCAGTGTTCTCTCCGTGTTGCTGCAGGTGACAAGTGGGGCCTTGGACTATGGCCTGTGGCCGTGTGGCCCATGCACAATATGGACCGGGCAGTGTCTCTTGAACTGTACATATGTATATACCATTAGATAGATTTTTTATATTTCTACTGTATTTATATTATAACACTCACTTTTCATCAATTGCTGTATTCCTTGCATTATTCCTGAGGAATACGGGGTAAATATGTTTTATTACTGCAGCTGATTGTGTGTATGGTGTTGTGCCTGTGTGTGTCACTCTCTTTTTACTCCCCCCTCCCCTTTGTGCTAGGCAGCTGTACTCACCTTGATTGTCCTTGCCGTCATTGGTGTTTGTGGTGGAGCAGGACGTAGAAGAGCATGGGCAATATCTGAAGATTAGGCTCCATGGCAATGTGGTTGTTCCCTGTGTATCCCAAGGTGAGTTCTTTCCCTTCTGAGCTCAGTTTCTGCCAGGATTTTGATGTCATTGGTAGTGCCCCAGAAAAGGTGGCAGATTCATGTGTCATAATATGATGTGCAGAACATAGACTTCTGCCTGGCTGTAGGCAGCTACCGCCATGGTGGCTAATGTATCCACCGTGACATTCGGTGTGGTAAAGTGGCTGTCTATCTGAGTTCTCCCCGCCATGGTCATAATTTGGCAGTAGTTACCACCAGCGTTTTGGCGGTATTACCGCCACTTTATCACTGACTACCAGGGTTGTAATGAGGGCCTGTGTGTTGTCAAAACAAAATAGGGGCCTTTCTAGTTTGTAAGGGCTGTCATTAGCCAATAATATTGTGGTTTGTCATCCCCATGTACCATGATATACCACAAAATTATTGAAGCCCAAACATCACTATGTTTTTGTTCCCTATAATTTTACAACTATTTAACTCATTCGTATCAAATACCAAAATGGCCGCTTTTGAACCCATATTCTATACACCTGCTGAATTGCATCTAACTCCTTTCAGCACTGATGGAAAAACGTGGTTTGTAACCCCCCATTAAAAAAATAAATCTTTGCACCACCTTAACAACTCACCATGAAACTTCACATCATCAGCCTATTTACAAAATGAAATGGGTGTGTGGAAAGTTTTGTGGAGATTCGTCAATTGGTTGCAAAGTTATTAGCAAGCAAAAATCAAAGGATTCCTAACTATAACTGCTACCGCTCTATCTATCTATCTCGATGTATTATATGCACATATAAAAAGATATATGCATATATAAATTGAGAGAGAGACTGTACGACACGCCACTCCACAGTACAACATACCACTCCAATGTAGGACAGGCAACTCCACTCTACATCATTCCATACCCCTTTCAGCCACTCCACTCTATGACCCGCCACCGTAAGATACTATGGCCCATATTTATACTTTTTGACGCTAAACTGCGCTAACGCAGTTTAGCGTCAAAAAATTTCGCGCCGTCTAACGCCATTCTGAAGCGCCATGCGGGCGCCGTATTTATGGAATGGCGTTAGCCGGCGCTAGCAGACCGGCGCTGCCTGGTGTGCGTGGAAAAAAAACACGTAGACCAGGCAGCGCCGGCGTAGGGGGAAAATGGCGTTAGGGTGTCTTAAAATGGGGCAAGTCAGGTTGAGGCAAAAAAATCGCCTCAACCCGATTTGCGCCATTTTTTCCGACGCCCAGACGCCATTTAAATGACTCCTGTCTTAGTAAAGACAGGAGTCATGCCCCCTTGCCCAATGGCCATGCCCAGGGGACTTATGTCCCCTGGTCATGGTCATTGGGCATAGTGGCATGTAGGGGGGCACAAATAAGGCCCCCCATGCCACCAAAAAAATTTAAAAAATATAAGAAATTATACTTACCTGAACTTACCTGAATGTCCCTGGGGTGGGTCCCTCCATCCTTGGGTGTCCTCCTGGGGTGGGCAGGGGTGGCAGGGGTGTCCCTGGGGGCAGGGGAGGGCACCTGTGGGCTCATTTTGAGCCCACAGGCCCCTTAACGCCTACCCTGACCCAGGCGTTAAATAGTGGCGCAAATGCGGGGTTTTTTGACCCGCCAACTCCTGGGCGTGATTTTTGCCCGGGAGTATACAGTAAATACGACGCATTTGCGTCGCCGTCATTTTTTTAGACGGGAACGCCTTCCTTGCATCTCATTAACGCAAGGAAGGCGTTCACGCCAAAAAATGACGCTATTTGCCCATACTTTGGCGCTAGACGCGTCTAACGCCAAAGTATAAATATGGCGTTAGTTTTGCGCCGAATTTGCGTCGAAAAAAACGACGCTAATTCGGTGCAAACGGAGTATAAATACGGGCCTATATATCATGCCACTCTATGAAACAACACTCAACTCCACTCTATGACACCCCACTCCACTCTGCGCCACTTCACTCTACACCATTCCACTCCATACATTCCCCTGTATGCCTGTCCACTCTACTCCACAAAATCAACATAAAAAAGAGGCTGGCAAAAAGTATATGGAGAACAACCCTAAGCCTGACAGGTCTAAGACATAGATTTGTCAGATGTAGTCTGCTCCCAAACGTTTTGCCTCCCTTCTCCATTTTTTGCTAGACTTAGGTCTCAGCACACTTTACCACTGCTTACCAGTTCTAAAGTGCATGCATATGCCCCCTCCTTAAAACATGGTAACAATCACTTTATCCAGTTGGCATATTTGTTTACTTGTACGTCCCTAGTAAAGTGACACTGCAGGTGCCCAAGGCCTGTAAATTAAGTGCTAGAAGTGGACATGCAGCACTGAATGTGCTACTCACTTAAGTAGCCCTTTAAATATGTCAGGTCTGCCATTGCAACCTGTGTGTGCAGTTTTAACTGCCATTTTCGCCTGGAAAAATAAGCCATTTGTCAGGCACAAATCTTCCTTTTGAATACATATACATCACCCCTAGGGTAGGCCCTGGACAGCTCAAAGGGCAGGGTGTTTAAAAGTAGTACAGGTAACTTTAAGTTTTATATATCCTTGTAGCAAAAAATTCTTAAATTTGTTATTCACTACTGCAATGCCTACCTCTCCCATAGACTAACATTGGACTTACCTTTTTCAATTTAATAAGATGTCATTTCCAAATGACAGCAGGTAACCAGTTGATGTTTGGTGTCTTTGAAATTGTAATGAAAAATCCTTACTTATGGTGAAGTCAGATTTTACAACTTAAAAAATGCCACTTTTGAAAGGTTTCATTTCCTGCCTTAGCCAATTAGTGCATTAGGCAATCATGTGTCTCTGGTCACTTGATCGGGGGTGGCTGACAGTTGGGATTTGTGTATTCCTCCTAGACAGCCACACGCAATAGAGAGCTTATGTGTGCCTGCATGGGCCATCACTGGCAGGATGGGAGGGTGGAGCTCAACCTAGCCTTATTTACACTTGAATGGGCTGTGTCCTGCTGCCACGTATATGGCTGCACCCCCCTGTAGTTAGTCTTGAGTCTGTGCAGGGGAGTTAGTATGCCTGGGGGCTTCAAAGGGAAAGTTCTGGATGCTTCCCCCCACTTCAAAGGCCCAACTGGGTATATATACTGGACCTCAGACACCAACTCCTCAGTACAATTCTGGGCCTGTGGATACTCTGCCAAGAAAAAGGACTGCTGTGCTGCTGAAGAACTGCCACTCTGCAAGACTGCTGTCTTGCTAGACTACTGCCTTACTCTGGACTGCTGCCTTGCTGTGCTGGCCTGTGCCTGCTGCCCTCTTGCCTGGGTAAGAAGAACTGGCACTGCATCACTTGAACATAGAAATTACAGTGACTTCAGGGGCTAGTTGGCTGGTCATCTGCTTTGAGCCTCAGGGAAAGAAGGCTCCAGCAGCCTTGCTCCTGTACCTGGGCACTGTCATCTGTGAGTTTACCCTGCCAAGTGGTGCCATCCCAGTCTTCAATCCTTCAAAGTAGGCCTAAGGTGCTCTACCAGCATCTGTGGATCCAGCAGAACTGTCACATCTCTGCTGTGCGGTTCAACACTGAGTAGAACTGACACATTACAGCAGCTTTGTGGTTCAGACACTCTGCAGCTGCATGACGCATCCTCAGTGCAGGCCCTTGCATCCTTTATCGATGGCAGTCTTATAAACAATGCCGGACTTTGCATCACAGCCTCACAGCCCGCCCTGACTGCACGACACAGAGTTATAGTTATCTTTGGGCATGAGTTATTGTTACTTGTAATAACTGTTACTATAACAGCTGAAGTTCTAAGTTTTTGTATGCTTAAAATGTGAGCCTAACTGTAACGTCCCTGTAATCTTTGTTTTTTTAAGTGAATGTCTATGTTTTTTTAAACATAAAGTCATTTTAATTACTGTACATTAAACCAACTACTGTCATACACTGTCTTCGGTCATGCACAGCAGAGATTGACCTCAGGGCCTGGCCTGCTGCCAGGCTCTGCGAACAACTCCCTATAACCACACCAACCACACATAGCCTTTGGCCATTGGTGGCAGGGGATGGCCACAGGAAGGGAAAGGCACTAGAGTGGGTGAATATGACAAAATCAAAAGGAGACAGAAAAATGAAAACCCCAATAGACATAATCAAGCCCGAGTGGACAACCCCTGTTTTCTACTTGAGCTGTAACAAGGATCTCAAAATAAAATTGACCTCCAACAATGATAAAAAAACAATACATATAAGCATAACAGACTCATATGTCAGGAAATTACCTACTTATGTACATTGGAAATCAGTCATGTTGAGTAACAGGGGAGTGTATAATCATTCTCCTATGTGGACCTCCAGTTCCTCATCCTTATTCTGTGCCAGGGGATGTTTAGTATGTAAATCTAAAATGTACCTGGACTCCAGATGTCGTAATTTCCTAACCCTTTTGCCCCCTCGTACATTCTTGATCACCCTATATAGAACAAAGAAATTCAGTTTAGTCACATCACACTCATGTTCTTGAGCAAAATGTTGGGCCACTGGGTACATGAAATGAGTGTTCCTAATCATACGTTGTTGTTCCAAAATGCGCTTTTTAAGTTGAAAAGACCATACTACCCACATACATCAGCTTGACAATGAAAAAAGACTACATTTCAGGTTTCATGAAATTCCTTAAACATCATGGTAAATTCACAGTAACTAGAATATTCAATTCTCAGTAACATTCAATCAAATTAAATGCAAAATTCATTCCACACCTTCAGCATTCTGCAAATCTTTCCCATCCAGGATTACACTGTGTTTTGAAGTTTCCTGCACTTACTTCATTGCAGCATTACATTCCTTATCTTTATTTTAATTTATGCAAAATCTCTTTCTTTGGTAACAAATAGCCATTACCCCATGGACAGTTGTTGTGCACTCATCTAAAGCTGTACAGCATTAGCTGCATCTGAATTTCCCAAAATGTTTAAATAGAACATTGTACTTCAAAAGGAAGAGGGGTTCAAACTGAAGTAGCCAGAATTACAATTATGTAGGGGGCACAACATGATGGCCTAAATCCCAACATTTAACCCAATCAGAACCTTGATTATAATAATTTAATACAGCATAAATAAGATGTATGTCACAGGGATAATTTTTGGCTGTAGAAGCCTAAATTTACCAGTACCCATGAGTTTTACACATTGTAGACTCAATTCACCAGCTAACTGTTTCCAGTAGTCCTTTCACTCGCAACTAGTCACATCTCTGCTCCTTGTGTGCAGCCATGCCATATGGAGTGGGATGTATATGTATAATATAACCTCCTAAATAACTAAGGCCCTCATTACAACATTGGCAGTAAATGCTGCTTACCGCCTTGCAGAAGACCGCCAACACACCGCCACAGCTGCGGAATTCTGCCACAGCTATTATGACCCATAGCTCGGAATCTGCCAAAATTTAGACACGCACACAAGTCCGCCACACCAAAGGTCAGTGATAAACTGGCGATAACAAAACCTCCACCGTCACGCCAACAGGAATACGCCCACACTATCACGACCCACGAATCCACACGGCAGTCTTTCAACCGCAGTATTCCATTGGTGGACGCTCAAAATACACACACATTTACAAAACACAACCACATTGGACAATTCCAAATACACACACCTGATACCCATACACACACCACTCCCTCACATCCAATTCAATATAAAACACACACCCACATCACCCACAAACCCTTACGACCACAATTGCGACTGAAGGCCAGAGAGAGACACCACCTTCTATAAATTAGCATCCACAGGCACTCAACACCATCACACACACAACATCCACGTACAAAACACCACACACCCCTAAACATCACCCCACACATCACAACACACACCACCCCACACATCACCCACACCACCCCATGGCACCGCAAAGAGACCCCAGTTTCTCTGAGGAGCAGCTCAGGGTCATGGTGGAGGAAATCATCCGGGTAGAGCCACAGCTATTCGGATCACAGGTGCAGCACACCACCATATCTAGGAAGATGGAGATATGGCGCAGAATCGTGGACAGGGTCAACGCAGTGGGACAGCACCCAAGAACACGGGATGACATCAGGAAGAGGTGGAACAACCTATGGGGCAAGGTACGTTCCGTGGTATCCGGACACCGCACTGCGGTTCAGAGGACTGGGGGCGGACCCACAACTAACAACATGGGAGGAGCAGGTCTTGGCTATACTGCATCCGGAGGGCCGTGCAGGAGTAGCTGGAGGAATGGACTCTGGTAAGTCAAATCTTAACTATTACATCCCCCACCCTACCAGCATGCTATCACATACCCCCACCCTCGCCCTCACCCCCATCACTCCAACTCCTCAAATATGTCCCACTATCACAAACCACCCATCCCAACACCAAGCCCTGCATGCAACACCAATGCATGGACATCCATCACCAATGCATGGCCACTGCACATACCCACACACACCCCTAAACAATTATCACACAAGGTCCCACACAAGAATGCAAGCACTGGGGTACAGGGTCACCCACCCATTGCACACCATGCCACACACAGATGCAATAATCATGCCTTTACACCCCTGCAGGACCCCTACCCAACGTCACCGGACAGGAGGGTCCAGGAATGTCCACTCCACCCACAGAAGAGGCCCACAGTGATGACAGCATATCTGTCCAACTGGATCTAGATGACCAGCCCGGCCCATCTGGGACCTCGGGGCAGTTGGTTCCCCTCACACTGGCACAAGCAACAACAGAGCCTCCCCCTCTGGAAACACCAGCACATCACCCACCCAGCGGGCCCATGCCTCTGTCCCCAGGACACGTCAAGCAGCAGTGTGTCCACCACTACAGGGAACCCAGGCTAACCCACTAGCCCAACAACACCAGGGCCCTGGGGGCAGTGGTAGTGGGCACACGGTTCAGGGGCCCAGGAACACAGAGGAACTGGGAGGGCTGCTGTGCGACAGGGGGAGAACAGGCCCAGGGAACCCACTCTCCACGAGGCCCTCTCCAACATCATGGGAGCCTACCACCATTCCCAGGAGACGATGGCAACGGTACTGGCCAAGTTTCAGGAGACCCAGCGGCTGCAGGAGGAACAGTATTTGGGGTTCAGGGAGGAACTCAAATCCATCAACACCACCCTGGGCACCATTGTAGGGGTGCTGAAGGAACTCGTCAATACCAGGAGGGACACTGTGGCACAACAAAGGGCTCCTGACACTAGCCTGGATGATGAACTACCCACCACCTCCGCCGGCACTAGTGGGCAGGAGGCACTGCCACAGGACCACGACACCAGCACCCCACCCCCTGCAGGTGGAGAACCACCCCACAAGCGGTCCCTGAGATCCAGTACAAAGACAGAGAACAATGCCAAGACCCCCGCCAAGAAATGAGACCACCCTGATTGTCATCCTTCTGTCCCACTTCCTATGGTGGACAATGCACCTGTGAGACTAATAGACTGGACTCTGCCATTGACATTCCTCCACCATCACCCCTGACCATTTTACAACCCCCTCCATTATTTAGCACTTAAATAAACACCCTTTAAGCACAAAACAATCTGGAGTCAGTCTGTGCTTTTGAAAATGTGTATTTGCAATAACTGTGTAAAAATGATATATCCATTGTATTGTCAGCATACCTATGTCACTCAGCTCTAGTCCATGAGGAAACAAAGCAGATGTCACACAGTGGGACCCACATCTGTGAAATTGAAAGGGAAAGTGGCAACTCAGGGTCCATACACTGGGTGATGGTGACAGACAGATGAGAGGTTGAACAATTATATCAGACGTAGCAGGCAGTGATGTCTTCTTACCTGTGTCTCACTGGAAGTATTGTTGGATTACCGTGTTTCTGTTGTCGATGTCCTCGTCTTCTGCTTCCTTTTCTTCACTGTCCACAGGCTCCACAGCTGCCACAAGACCTCCATCTGGACCATCCTCCTGCAGAAAAGGCACCTGTCGTCGCAAAGCCAAGTTGTGAAGCATACAGCAGGCCACGATGATCTGGCACACCTTCTTTGATGAGTAGAATAGGGAACCACCTGTCAGATGGAGGCACCTGAACCTGGCCTTCAGGAGGCCGAAGGTCCTCTCTATAACCCTCCTAGTTCGCCCATGGGCCTCATTGTAGCGTTCCTCTGCCCTTGTCCTGGGATTCCTCACTGGGGCCAGTAGCCATGGCAGGTTGGGGTAGCCAGAGTCACCTGCAAATGTCGAGGGAAATCTGTTAGACCCACACTAACTCTTAGGGACATCCTCAGACCCAGACACCTAGTCACACTGTATTCGGTCCATGACCTCACCTAATAGCCACACACGGTGCCTCTGGAGTTGCCCCATCACATAAGGGATGCTGCTATTCCTCAAAATGTAAGCGTCATGCACTGATCCAGGAAACTTGGCATTCACATGGGAGATGTACTGGTCGGCCAAACACACCATTTGCACATTCATTGAATGGTAACTCTTCCAGTTTCTGTACACCTGTTGACTCCTGTGGGGGGGACCATCAATGGCACCTATGATGTTGGGGATATGTCCCAGGGCATAGAAGTCACCTTTCACTGTAGGCAAATCCTCCACTTGAGGGATGTAGCTGCGCATGTGTTTCATCAGGGCAGACAACACTGGACAACACGTTGGAAAACATAGGCTGGGACATCCCTGATGCTATGGCCAATGTCGTTTGAAAAGACCCACTTGCCAGGAAATGGAGTACTGACCTGCACTAGAGGGGGGATTCCTGTGGGATGGCGGGTAGCTGACATCAGGTCTGGCTCCAACTGGACACACAGTTCCAGGATTGTGGCACAATTAAGTCTGTAGGTGACAATTACATGTCGCTCCTCCATTGTCGACAGGTCCACCAGCGGTCTGTACACCGGAGGATGCCGCCACCTCCTCATCTGCCCCAGCGGACGTGCTCTATGGAGGAGAACAACGAGCAGAGAGTCAACCAACACTGAGGTACGTTAACACAACTTTATTCCTCAATTTTTTAAAACCGCTATGTGCCTGTATTAGTGTGTATGCAAGGCCTAGACATGTGTGATCAATCAATCAATCATAACATTTATAAAGCGCACTATGTACCCGTCAGGGTTTCGAGGCGCTGGGGGGGGGGAAAGGAGAGGTGCTGCTAGCGTTCGTAGAGCCAAGTCTTGAGGAGTCTCCTGAAGGTGAGGAGGTCCTGGGTCTGACGTAGCGAGGTGGGGAGAGAGTTCCAGGTCTTGGCGGCGAGGAAGGAGAAGGATCTGCCGCCAGAGGTCTTGCGCTGGATTCGGGGGACGATGGCGAGGGCGAGGTGGGCAGAGCGGAGTTGACGTGTGGGGACGTAGAAGCTGAGTCTGTTGTTGAGGTAGGTGGGCCCGGTGTCGTGTAGAGCCCTGTGAGCGTGGGTGAGGAGTTTGAAGGTGATCCTTTTTTCCACCGGGAGCCAGTGGAGGTCCTACAGGTGCGGGGAGATGTGGCATCGGCGGGGTATGTCGAGGATCAGGCGGGCGGATGCGTTCTGGATGCGCTGGAGTCGTTTGATGTCTTTTGTTGGGATGCCTGTGTAGAGTGTGTTGCCGTAGTCAAGTCTGCTAATGACGAGGGCTTGGGTTACCATCTTTCTGGTTCCTGTTGGAATCCACTTGAAGATTCTACGGAGCTTTCGGAGGGTGATGAAACAGAAAGAGGAGAAGGCGTTGACCTGTTTGGACATGGTGAGAGCGGAGTCGAGGATGAATCCGAGGTTTCTTGCGTGGTTGGCTGGGGTGGGTGGTGGTCCGAGGGCAGTGGGCCACCAGGAGTCGTTCCAGGCCGAGGGGGTGCGTCCGAGGATGAGGACTTCCGTCTTGTCGGAGTTGAGCTTCAATCGGCTGTTGTTCATCCACTCGGCGATGGCTTTTAGTCCCTCGTGGAGGTTGGTTTTGGCGGTGAGAGGGTCTTTGGTCAGGGAGAGGATGAGCTGGGTGTCGTCGGCGTAGGAGATGATGCTGAGGTTGTGTTGACGGGCCACTTTTGCGAGGGGGGCCATGTAGACGTTGAACAACGTTGGGCTGAGAGAGGAGCCTTGGGGGACGCCGCAGATGAGGTTGGTGGCTTTGGAGCGGAAAGGGGAGAGCCGGACTCTCTGGGTTCTGTCGGAGAGGAAGGATGAGATCCAGTTGAGGGCTTTGTCTTGGATGCCGGCTTCGTGGAGGCGGGTCAGTAGGGTGTGGTGGCAGACTGTGTCGAAAGCGGCTGATAGGTTGAGGAGGATGAGGGCTGAGGTTTCGGCGTTGTCCATTTGTTGTCTGATGTCATCAGTGGCGGCGAGGAGTGCGGTCTCGGTGCTGTGGTTTCGTCTGAATCCAGATTGGGAGGGGTCTAGGATGGAGTTGTCTTCTAGGTAGTGGGCGAGCTGGGTGTTGACGATCTTCTCGATGACTTTCGCTGGTAAAGGGAGGAGAGAGATAGGTCGGAAGTTTTTGAGATCGTTGGGGTCAGCCTTGGGTTTCTTGAGGAGGGGTTGGATTTCTGCGTGCTTCCAGCTGTTCGGAAAGGTGGCTGTGTTGAAGGAGAGGTTGATGATCTTGCGGAGTTTGGGGGCGATGGTGGTGTTGGCTTTGTTGAAAACGTGATGTGGGCATGGGTCCGTGGGAGAGCCTGAGTGGGTGGAATTCATGGTTGTTAGGGTTTCGGCGTCGTCCACTTGGGTCCAGGTGGTGAGGCGGCGGTCGTGGGCGGAGTCGTCAGGGGTGGGGTCTGGCGGAGGTGCGGTGTTGAAGCTGTCGTGGATGGCTGCGATTTTCTGGTGGAAGAAGGTGGAGAGGTTGTCGCAGAGTTTCTGGGAGGGTGGGACGTCGTTGATGTTGGCGTTCGGGTTGGAGAGTTCCTTCACGATGCTGAAGAGTTCTTTGCAATCGTGGGCGTTGTTGTTGAGGCGTTCAGTGATGCATTTAAAGTTAATGCCATGTGGCCCCCTCAAATGGCGGCTGCCTGACCTGTAATCTGGGACAATGGGATATGAGCTAACTGCGCTGGCATTGTATACCGTCACGGTAGGCGGTCGCAGACCGCAGCGCAATCCTGCATTGGTTAACATTGGACCCTATGGGTCCGAGGAGCCAATGACGATGTACGCCGGCGGTGACGGTACGCACCGCCGCAGACGTGACTGACATTTTCTCTCTGTTCAATCACTTGATACCTGATCTTCAACAGGAGAGGACCTACACTGCAAGTGCAAGTGTCTGGGGAAAGGGCCCCTGCCTTCAGCACAGAGGAGTTAGAGAAACTAGTGGATGGGGTCCTCCCCCAGTACACGCTACTCTACAGTCCTCCAGACAAACAGGTAAGTACACTGTGAGCATGCCGAATGGGCAATGCCTGTGTGGAGTGGTGTGGGTGGAAGATGGGGGGGGAGAATGAGGCGTGCATGAAATGACGGAGAGTGCATGTGTATCATGGCAAGGGTAGGGATGTGGGCCAATGACTGTGACGGTGCGGACGGTTATATCTTCTCCTTTTCCTCTGTACTATTCCTTTAGGTCAGCGCCCACCAGAAGAAGGATATTTGGCTTGCCATCGCCAAGAAAGTCTGGGCCCTGGGGGTCCACCACAGATGGAGCACCCACTGCTGCAAAAGAAGGGAGGTCATTCGCCGCTGGAGCAAGAAGACGGCGGAGGCCCAGCTGGGGATGGCCTCCCAACATGGGAGGGGTGCCCGTCACACCATGACCCTCTGATGTTCCAGATCCTGGCGGTGGCGTATCTGGAGTTGGATGGGCGCTTGAGGGCATCACAGCAGCCACAAGGGGGTGAGTACAGTCACATTCAGCTGATTCTGCACGCAGTGGAGGTGTCTGGGTGGGGGAGGTGGGCTGTGAGTTCCCCTAGGCCAGGGCGAGTTTAGTAGGCAAGGTCCCGTCGTAAGGCAGGCCATGTGGCACACCACCCCACCTGTGTTCAGAGCCAACTACACCTAGTCAGGCTCCTGTGACTTCCATGTGTGCAGCGATCGGTCATAGGCCTTGTAACCCATGTCCCTGTGATTATTAGGGAACTCAAAGTGCACGGCGTAGTGCAGGGGGCTTCTGTGTCTGTAGTGTCAACAGTAGCAGTATTGCATGCACTCAACATGTCTTTCTTCTGTCTTCCCCCCCCTTTGTTTGGTCTCCCTGTTCTTGTGTGCATTAACATCATCAGGCGGAGGAGCAGTGGCACCAGAGCAGGAGGGAGCTTCATCCCACATGGCCCTGGAAGGCGAGACAATGGAGTCTGAAGCCACCAGTGGGACGGAGTGCGAGGGGAGCTCCACGGTGGGGACAGGAGCTGAGACCAGCGACACGGACTCCTCCTCTGATCGGAGCTCCCTTGCGGTGGCGGGCCCCTCTGTGCCCACCGCATCTACAGGAATGGCCACCACCCCCCCTACCAGCACCGCCCTCCCAGCAACCCCTCAGCATGTGCCCCGTGGCCGCTCACCCAGGAGGGTGGGCATCTCCTTCGCCCTAGGCACCTCAGCCCCTGCCCCAGTCAGCCCTGCTGCCCTCAGTGAGGAGGCCATTGACCTCCTCAGGTCCCTCTCTGTTGGGCAGTCTACCATTTTGAATGCCATCCAGGGTGTAGAGAGGCAGTTGCAACAGACCAATGCATACCTGGAGGGCATTCATTCTGGTCAGGCAGCCCAACAGCGAGCTTTTCAGACTCTGGCCTCAGCACTGATGGCAGCCATTGTCCCTGTGTCCAGCCTCCCCCCTCCAAATTCCTCTACCCAGACTTAAACCTCTGTACCTCAGCCTATCCCAAGCACACCATCAGACCAGCATGCACACACCTCAACACACAAGGGAAGCTCTGGCAAACATGAGCACCACACATCCCACAGGCACTCACACAAGCATCATACCCATGCCCATATACCAACATCCACTGCCTCCACTGTTTCCCCCTCCTCCATGTCTCCCTCCTCCCTCCCAGTCTTGTCTCCACTCACACCTGCATGCACTACATCTTCAGCCACTACCTCCATCACCAGCACACCCATCACCACACCCCGCTCACTTGCACTCACCACCCCACTACCATTCACACATCCCCTGTGTCCTCTCCCAGTGTGTCTGTGAGCCCACCTCCCAAGGTACACAAACGCAGCCACACACCCACCCAACAGCCATCCACCTCACGACAGCCTCCAGCCCATACACCTTCACCCAAAGTCAGCAAACGTGCACCTCCTACAACCACTACCTCTTCCTCCACTCCCAAACCCCCTCCATCTACCCATCCCAGTGTGTCCCAAAAACTGTTCCTGTCCAACCTTGACCTCTTCCCCTCACCTCCCCCACCCCTTCAGTCCCCTAGGGCCCGCCTTTCCAGGTACCAACCCAGCACCTCAGCCACCACATCACCGGGCACAGTGGTGCCAGCAGTAACCAGCTTCTCGGGTGCGCCAAGCAGCAGGGCAGCCAGTGTGCCAAGGAGCCAGACCACAGACAGTCCCCCATCTCAAAATCATAAAAAGTTGGCCAGTGCCCGGCAGGAGAAAGGCAAGACATCTACCACCAAAGCCTCTCCCAGGAGTGCAGATGGGAGTGGGAAGACAGCTGCGCCACCATCCAAGGTGGGGAAGGGGCACTGAAAGACAGGCAAATCGCAGAAAACCTGCACGGCAGAAAAAAACGCCACCAGCACTGCTGCCAAGGACACCACCGCCACAAGCACCACTTCAGAGGACTCCACCGCCACAATCAGCTCTGCCAAGGACACCGCCACCACAAGCACTGCTGGCAAGGACACCGCCGCCACAAGCACTGCTTCTGCCAAGGACACCGCCGCCACAAGCACCGCTGCCAAGGACACCGCCGACATCAGCACCGCTGCCAAAGACGCCACCAGCACCGCTGATAAGGACACCGCCGCCACAAACACCACTTCAGAGGACTCCGCCGCCACAAGCACTGCTGCCAAGGACACCGCCGCCACAAGCACCACTGCCAAGGACACCGCTGCCACAAGCACCGCAGGCCAATGAGCGCCAAAAGCTCCGATGCTACTGGGACCGCCACGAGCAGGATGAAGCACTCTGGGCACAAAGCCCTCTCCAGAACCAGTGGAGTATCCCATCCACTACCTCAGTCCTTGGCAGGATGAAACAATCTGGGCACAAAGCCCCCTCCAGAACCAGTGGAGACTGTTATCCACTTGAGAGACTGTGGCTTTGCACTTCCCAGGAAAAAGCAGTGGGCAAACCACCCACTTGAGAGACTTGTGAGACTGTGGCTTTGCATTCCCCAGGATAAAGCAGTGGGCAAACCACCCACTTGAGAGACTTGTGAGAGTGCGGCTTTGCACTCCCCAGGATAAAGCAGTGGGCAAACCACCCACTTGAGAGACTTGTGAGACTGTGGCTTTGCACTTCCCAGGATAAAACAGTGGGCAAACCACCCACTTGAGAGACTTTTGAGACTGTGGCTTTGCACTCCCCAGGATAAAGCAGTGGGCAAACCACCCACTTGAGAGACTTGTGAGACTGTGGCTTTGCACTCCCCAGGATACATCAATGGGCATGGAGCCCCCTCGTGGATCTGGCGTCGTGCACTCATCCGTCTGAGGGGCCCCTCCTTCCCTTCCCCCTGAGGTGCCTGTTGTATTTTGAACTGATGCCCCAGCAGTGTTCTCTCCATTTTGATCTGGTATCTTGTGTAGGCCTCGCCCATGCATTTTGGGCCCAGTGGTCCACGGACTTTAATGGTGGAATACCTTGGACTTGTATTATTGGTGTATATATTTGTTAATAGTGTATATATATTTTTTGAATACTGAATTTTAATAGATTACAAACGCTCACCTCATTTCCTTTTGTCTTTGCATTCCTCCGGGGGGTTTGAGGGGTGTAACTGTAATGTATCAATATGTATTAGTGTGTGAGTTGTCGTGGGTGAGGGTGGGGGTGTTGCGTGTGTGTGTCACTCTCTTTACCCTCCCCCCTCCCTGTGTCGTAGGTGCAGTACTCACCGTGGTCTTCACCGCCGGCGTTCGTGCTCCTGTAGAGGAGCAGGAAGACAAAGGCAGGGAGTATGTGGAGTTCCAGTTCCATGGCGTCCTGGTTCCTCGTGGGGTGTGTAGAGGTGAGCGTTTTCCCTTCCAATTCCCGTTTCCGCCGTATTTTTGTTCACGGTGAATCCGCCCCGGAAAAGGTGGCGGATTGGACTTTTGTAATACTGTGGGCGGTACTTTGTCCTCCGCCTGTCTGTTGGTGGTTACCGCCGCGGTGTTTGTTTGTACCGCTGTGGCGGTCGGAGTGTTAAAGTGGCTGTCTATGTTGGCGGTTTCCGCCACGGTCGTGATTCAATTTTTTTTACCTCTGGCCTGTTGGCGGTTTTACCGCCGCTTTAACACCGACCACCAGGGTTGTAATGACCACCTAAATTCTCATGGCACAGAAAATCATAAATCAATTCTCTGCCCGATTTAGCCTACCCAGTTAAAAATAATATCAATTGACAGACACATTAATGATAAAATTATGCAGAAATTCTCATCCTGTTGCAATTTACAAATATGCAAACTCCTCATTTGCATTGATCCCTTTTGGGGTTACGCATCCTGCCTTTAGAATAAACCTAGATTCCAGTCTATGTTATGCTGTCACCCTGTCACCTCCTCTATGGTGTTTTGGCACTGTATGAGCACCAAAATATTTGGCTTTTGTCCAGTCATCATCATATTTTTCCCTAAAATGTTTTGCTTTGCTGTAATCCTAGCTGTTATTAGTGATGGCTCTCCAATTTTCTAGTACTGTTTTTTTTTTTTTTAAAGAGGAAATGCGGTTGAGCCAATGTACATGTCACCAGACATGTAATAACAGACCACAAAGTCAGTTTTGCAGGTGTTACTCTTGGAAATCCTCAATTGTTCCTTTACTCTTGGTAAAGTTATGTCTCACACATTGACACTGTGTTTACAGGAACTACATTGATCACACTGTTTGAAATTATTTTCTTGTTTTAGTCAGTGTGCTTGTTTGGATGGCAAGTAATGTACCAATTGGTCTTTCAATGAAATATTCTTCTGATATGTTATTGAGGAACTCAACCCTGTTTTACTCCCTAATGTGGGTTTCTATGCAAGATTATCTCACCTGTTTCACACTTTTTTTTCAATTTCCATGATTGTTTTGTACATTTAGTAAAGAAACCGAATAGGTTCATCAGCATTAGGGGTCTTTCTTGGGGTGGGTGTGAATAACACTTCCTCCCTTTCAGTCTTGTCGGCTCACAGACCTGTAAATTTCAAGGCTTTCATCGGGTAGCCCTCAATTGTAATCTCTCAGTCATCTCTTTCTGTGCACTCCGGTAGCCTTCTTCAGAGCGACAATTACGCATAGTACACAGGTACTCACTAAAGGGGACACTCCATCTAAAATTCAGCAAGTGGCTATTAGCACCTGCTCCTCCCACCACCCCATATTACAGATTTTCATAAAGTATGTCTGGGAAGAGCATAAGGAGCTGACTGAGTAAATCGATAAACTGCTGTTGAAAATGAAAGCTGAATCAAATCAGAAATGGGTTACCAGTTCATTAAAAGTAATAGATAAGTGGATTCAGATTTATGAGAAAGAAATAAGGGGAGAAAACAGCGCACATTCCAACAAAATGAAAGTGTGTACAATTCAGGATGGATTCTGACCTTTGCAAAAAAGTTTGATAAAGCCTGAAATGAACTGGCCAGGGATGATACACTCAAATCAATGGATAGAAAAGTTGGGAACTCCAGCACTGATATTAGTTCAGCTGTTGATTCAGGTGAGGATTTGGCCCCATCACAAGGAGGAAAGATTTCATTTTCCAAGGAGTATCAGCTCCTAAAGCACAACAATGTATGGTCCTTCAAGAGATGTCAAAGACCGGAAATGATGAGGATGCAGGAAAAGACCGCAAAACTGGCATGGGAACATGTGGCAGAGGACAGAGGAAACAATAATGGATCCAGGAAAATCAACAAACCAGTTTACGGTAATTAACCTCCCAGAAAGAGAACTGACAGATACTGATGGGGCGGTGTTAAGACTGAGTTTGTCACCCTCCTGCTCCCACCTCATTCCCCTGTACCTCACACACACAATATATTCAGTACACATGACTACATTAACCCAACCCCCACTGCATCATACACCTCCCTGTCCTTCATACTCCTCAGCACTCACTCTCTCACTTAGCATACCTTTAAAATTTGGGATCTGCTGCACAACCACTCACAGTACCTGCTTTTCCTGACCAAAATCTGTCTGACTCCCTCATTTGCCTTTTCAGTACTACAGCATTCACCCCCAGATGCAAGATCACAAGAAAGGAAAGAAAAAAATAGACCCAAAGGTGTAATCACAGTCATCTTCAAAGATTCCAAACAATGCTCCACTACCTCAGACTCAGCACCAGCAATAAGGAACACTTGATCTTCAAAATCCTCATCACCCCCAACTATATCCTGAGCAGTACTCTCATCTACAGTCCCCCCAAACCATGTCCCAAATTCTGCAGCACCATCACAGACTTTGCCACCCTCTGAAGTCCCAACTCCAGTGCCTTTATCCATCTTGGTGACCTTAACTACGACCTGGATAAACTCACGGATCCCAACGTGACCAACCACGTTGAGGACCATTCCTACCTTGCACTCATCCAGCGAGTGGAAGGCCTGGTCACTGGACACCTATTGGATCACATTTTCACCACCTTCAGTGACATCACTGTAGACAAGCCCACACCAATCATCTGATCTGACTACACCCTCATCAAATTCAGCATATTGATCAGGCATCACTGCAGAAACACTATCGCAAAATCTTCACAAAATGACAGGACCAAGATCTCAGAAGCATTCTAGTCCTGTGATCTCCTGCACCACTGGCCTCAACACAACAACAATCTCCCCAAATCCATCTCCAACTTCAATGCATGAATCATTGCCTCAGCATACACTGTGGCTCTTCTCAAAGCCAAAAATGCCATGAGAAGCAGACCACAAGCAAGCTGGTACATGTAAGAATTCAAAAGTACCAAACCCCACTGCAAGCAACATGAACGCAGATGGAGACAAAGTCAGGACAACACTGACACAAGCACCTACAAGTCCACCCTCAGAAGCTGTCATCAGCAAGTCAGAGCCACCAAAAGCCTTGCAGCCACTGACTGTATTGAAAGTAGCATCACCATCACCAAGGAAATCATCATCACATGAAAGACTTCATCTAGCCTGCAGCTAGCTCCTCCAGCAATAACCGTCTCTGCACTCAGCTGTAGCTATTCTTGCACAACAGAATCACCAGCAACTACGGCAACTATCATTCCCGACCTCACAGTGCTCCTTTTCATCTCAACCAACACCCAGAGTAGGACCCTGACAACCTGGCCGACCATGGCAACACAAGAAGCAGCAACAACCATGCTGTCTCTACAATGCAGAGAAGCATCTGAATTCTACCCTCATCCACATTTCAACAAAGAACTGGACCACATCAGCACAGCCCTCACCCTGATCCTGAATATCTCATTCATCACAGCCACTTACTTGGATGCCTAGAAATGCAACACAATGTTGCTGTACCGCAACAAACCTCCAGCAGACCTAGAGACCCTGGCCAACTACAGGCCTGCCTACCTTTTATGTTGCCCAGACAAAGTCATGGAAAAGATAACAAACAAATGCCTGCTACCCACCTCAATGACAGGCACCTCTTCAACACAACTTAATCCAGATTCAGGCCCAACCACAGTACAGACTCCACCCTCATCACTGGCAGAGATGATGTTGAGATGATGATGGAAAGAGGTGACACCATGGCCCTAGCCCTATTGGACCATTCTGCAACCTTCAATACCATATCTCATCTCAACCTTATCCGATGACTCCACAAATCTGGTATTCAAGGAGCTGCACTTCACTAGATTTGTTCCTTCTTGACAAGCTGCACCCAGTCAGTAATTTTGGCCCCCTTCACCTTGGACACTGTCTAACTCATCTGCAGAGTTCCAACGGATCTCACTCAGCCCCACCCTGTTCATTGCCTACATGACTCCACTTGCCATCCACCTTCATGGAGTCAACATCATATCCTATTCTGATGACCCAGTGGATACTCCTTCTCTCTGACAAGATGCCAAACACCTAGACCATTTGCTCTGCCTACAACACAGACAAGATTGAAGTAGTAATCTTTGGTCAAGACACCTCACTCTGAGACTCCACCTAGTGGCCTGCCAAATTCAGACCTACACCCATCCTGGCAACCCATGCAAAGAACTTCAGAAAAATAATTGTCATCCAGCTCACCATAACCGGCCAAGTGAAAACAGCCTTTTTCTCCTGCTTCCGCATACTCAAGAACTATCAACCAATTTCTTTTCAGCATCAAACTGGATTATGACAATGCACTTTATGCAGAAATCAATGCTCAACTGATCAGAAGATTCCAGAACATGCAAAATCAATGGCCAGACTCCTCCTCAACCTCCCATCCTACACACAGATCACTCCACACCTCAAAGCGTTCCGCTGACTCCCAATACTCAAATTGGCACTCTTCCCGCTCCTCACACACACATGGAAAGCCTTACACAACATTGGCCCCACATACTTCAACAACCGCATAAACTTCCACAAACCAAGCAGGCACCTCCACACAGCTGGGCTCCTACTCATACACACCCTCTGCATACACAGAACCAGATCTGGCAGTTATTTTTTTTCCTACTTCACTCCTAAAGCATGGAATAACCTGCCCCTTCACATCAGAGCTGTCTCATCAGTTCTTGAATTCTGTAATAAACTGAAGACCTGGCTCCTCACCACACCCTGGCCCTTGCTCGGGCAATTCATCTCCTGCTTCAGTGCCAGGATACCCTCCTGGGTTGGGTACGTGCTACACAAATAGCATAACATGACATAACATAACATGACTTGGCATATGATTTAGGACTTACCTCTCTATGTGGTTTAGTGGCTTAACTACTAACATAGAGATGTGTGATGAACTATGATTTGGAAGTTGTTATCCTTTGCCCTTATTTGAATATGTGTTGGTGAGCTGTTCGTAATATTTATAATCACTCGATTGCAAGTGATTTGTAGGCAAAGAGTGAGGAGTAAATAATTGTTTAATAAAATGGGAATCATTTTATGTGTCCCGATTGCGGGGGTACATGGAGGTGCTCCATGCTTACTAACTGGACATGAGACAGGTTTGTCTGACTCCTAACCTTCCCTTTGACTCAATCCTAACTAATTGAAGGTAGGGTGGGAATCAACTTTTAGTTCTTCTTTTCTACAAAAGGTTGAATTAACCTCCGTGTGTTGAAGGGATCGACTAGCTCTGACCCTAATAAATTGGCTATAACACAACAAACGTTCCAAATAAAAAGCTGCTTCTGTGTAGCTACCAATCAAACATAAAAATATAATTTCATTATAGCACTTGAGGAGGTCTAAAATCATTTTCATGTGCAGATGCAATTGTACAGGCAGCAACATTTCCTTAAAATAGTAGTATTATGCAAGAAAACCGAGCTCATGTTAATTGCCCGTATCGTCCTGAAAAAAGCTCTAGCTGATTCCAGAAACAAGACATTTGTACAATTTGTACACCAGTTCTCGCTTCTTACTGCAGCATAACATTAATTAGAAATAACAAGTAAACATTAATCATTTCTCATTTGCCTCCTAATAATCTATCAATTAGTGAATGCCTAACAATTTGCTATAAATGAATAACATAGTTCAGAAAGTCACTCGTCAAAATAATACTGAGTAGTCATTTCATTATACTGTAACAGAGTTATCTGTAAATAACTGAGAGTGCACAATGCAGGACGTTAATTACGAGACCAGTCTCAAAGCTCACCATTTCATTATTTTGCAAAGTAAGAAACTGTCAAGCGCTAACTTAATAATTATTTTATTGGATTTCAAGCAGTGTGTTCATTGCACTGAAAGGTACAATCAAGGCAGAAAACAGTTATATAAACATTCAACATGGATTCCCATAAATATGTCGAAACATAACTTGTGGCAGTATAACATGGAAGTAACTACCAACTAGCAGAAAAAAATAAATCTTCTCTAATTGGTTACCAGGACTGGAAGTGGCTGCTCACCGTCTTGATATACTAAGGCAGTCATTACAGCATTGGCGGTAAAAGCCGCATACCGCCGTGCAGAAGACCGCCAACACAAAGCCGCGGCTGTGGAAAACCGCCACAGCCATTATGACCCACAGCACGGAATCCGCCAATATTCAGACACCCAAGCAAGTCCGCCACACCAAAGATCAGTGATAAACTGGCGAAAACAAATCCTCCACCGTCACGCCAACAGAAATACGCCCACACTATCACGACACACGAATCCACGCGGCGGTCTTTCAACTGCGGTATTCCATTGGCGGTACACACCGCCGTGCTAAAAATACACACACATTTACAAAACACTACCACATTGGACAATTCGAAATACACACACCTGATACACATACACACACCACTCCCACACACCCAATACAATATAAAACACACACCCACATCACCCACAAACCCCTACGACCAAAAATCACGAACGAAGGCCAGAGAGAGACACCACCATCAACAATACTAGCATCCACAGGCACACAACACCATCACTCACATAACTTCCACGCACCTCACACTACACACCACTACATATCAGCACACTTATCAACCCACACATCACCTACACCACCCTATGGCACGGCAAAGACACCCCAGGTTCTCAGAGGAGGAGCTCAGGGTCATGGTGGAGGAAATCGTCCGGGTAGAGCCACAGCTATTCGGATGACAGGTGCAGCACACCTCAATAGCAAGAAAGATGGAGCTATGGCAAAGAATAGTGGACAGGGTCAACGTAGTGGGACAGCACCCAAGAAATCGGGAGGACATCAGGAAGAGGTGGAACGATCTATGGGGAAAGGTGCATTCCACCTTGCGGTTCAGCGGACTGGCGGCAGACCCCCACCTCCTCCCCCACAACTAACAACATGGGAGGAGCAGGTCTTGGCGATTCTGCATCCTGAGGGCCGCGCAGGAGTAGGTGGAGGAATGGACTCTGGTAAGTCAAATCTTAACTATTACATCCGCCACCCTACCTGCATGCCAGCACATACCCCCACCCTCACCCTCACCCCCATCACTCTAACTCCTCACAAATGTCCCAACATCACAAACCACACAACCTAACCCCAAGCCCTGCATGCAACACCAAAGCATGGACACCCATCACTAAAGCATGGCGACTGCACATACCCATACACCCCCGTAAACCATCATCACACAAGGTCCCACACAGGAATGCAAGCACTGGGGTACACGGTCACCCACCCATTGCACACCATGGCACACACGGATGTAATAAACATCCTTTTATACCCCTGCAGGACCCCTACCCAACGTCACTGGACAGGAGGGTCCACACATGTCCACACCACCAACAGAAGAGGCCCACAGTGATGACAGCACCTCTGTCCAACTGGATCTAGATGACCAGCCCGGCCTATCGGAGACCTCGGGACAGTCGGTTCTCCTCACCCACTCACAGGCCACCACAGAGCTTCCCCCCTCTGGAAACACCAGCACAGCACCCACCCAGCGGGCCCATACCTCCCTCCCCAGGACATGTCAATCAGCAGTGTGTCCACCACTACAGGGAACCCAGGCTAACCCACCACCCCAACAACAACAGGGACCTGGGGGCAGTGGTAGTGGGCACACGGTCCAGGGGACGGAGGCCCAGGAACACAGGGGAACTGAGAGAGCTGCTGTGCAACAGAGGGCGGACAGGCCCAGGTAACCCACTCTCCACAAGGCCCTCTGCATCATCATGGGAGCATACCACCACTCCCAGGAGACAATGGCAATGGTACTGGCCACGTTTCAGGAGACCCAGCAGCTGTAGGAGGAACAGTATTTGGGCTTCAGGGAGGAACTCAGAACCATCAATTCCACCCTGGGCACCATCGTAGGGGTGCTGAAGGAAGTACTGAACACCAGGAGGGACACTGACACTAGCCTGGACGATGAACTGCCCACCACCTCCGCTAGAGGACAGGAAGCACCACCACAGGACCACCACACCAGCACCCCACCCCCTGCAGAGGGAGAACCACCTCGCAAACGGTCCCTGAGATCCAGGACAAAGACAGAGAACAATGCCAAGACCCCCGCCAAGAAATGAGATCACCCTGATTGTCATCCTACTGTCCCACTTTGTCACCCTGTCCATCCTTAAACTGCCCCAGCTCCACTTCCTACGCCCATTTGGGCAATGAACCTGTGAGACTAATAGACTGGACTCTGCCAAGGACATTCCTCCGCCATCACCTCTCACCATTTTGCTACCCCCTCCAATTTTGAGCACTAAAATAAACACCCTTAAAGCACAAAACAATCTGGAGTCAGTCTGTGATTTCGGAATACTGTATTAGCAATTACTGTGGCAAAAAGCTCTTTCATTTGTAATGTCAACACACCTATGTCAAACAGCTCTAGTCTATGAGGAATCAAAGCAGATGTCACACTGTGGGACCCACATCTGTGAAATCGTAAGGGAAAGTGACAACTCAGTGACCATACACTGGGTGAAAACGACAGTAGAGAGGTAGTAGTGTTTAAGTACATGTAGTAGGCAGGTTAGTATTCTTACCTGTGTTTCACTGGAAATATTGCTTGATCACTGAGTCCCTGTTGTCCATGTCTTCTTCTTCTGCTTCCTCGTCTTCACTGTCCACAGGCTCCACAGCTGCAACAACACCGCCATCTGGACCATCCTCCTGCAGAAAAGGTACCCGTCATTGTAAAGCCAAGTTGTGAAGCATACAGCAGGCCACGATGATCTGGCACACCTTCTTTGGTGAGTAGAATAGGGATCCACCTGTCTTATGGAGGCACCTGAACCTTGCCTTCAGGAGGCCGAAGGTCCGCTCGATCACCCTCCTAGTTCGCCCATGGGCCTCATTGTAGCGTTCCTCTGCCCTTGTCCTGGGATTCCTCACTGGGGTCAGTAGCCATGACAGGTTGGGGTAACCAGAGTCACCTGCAACTGGCGAGAGACAACTGTTAGACACACACTAACCTGTAGGTATATCCCCAGACCCAAACAACCATTCCCACTGACTAGCTTCCAGGTGCTCACCTAATAGCCACACACGGTGCCTCTGGAGTTGCCCCATCACATAAGGGATGCTGCTAATCCGCAGGATGTAGGCGTCATGCACTGAGCCAGGGAACTTGGCATTCACATGGGAAATGTACTGGTCGGCCAAACATACCATCTGCACATTCATCGAATGATAACTCTTCCGGTTTCTGTACACCTGTTCACTCCTGTGGGAGGGGACCAAAGCCACATGTGTCCCATCAATGGCTCCTATGATGTTGGGGATATGTCCCAGGGCATAGAAATCACCTTTCACTGTAGGCAAATCCTCCACCTGAGGGAAAACGATGTAGCTCCGAATGTGTTTCAGCAGGGCAGGCAACACTCTGGACAACACGTTGGAACACATAGGCTGGGACATCCGTGATGCTGTGGCCACTGTTGTTTGAAATGACCCACTTGCAAGGAGATGGAGTACTGACAGCACCTGCACTTGAGGGGGGATTCCTGTGGGATGGTGGATAGTTGACATCAGGTCTGGCTCCAACTGGGTACACAGTTCCTGGATTTTGGCACAGTCAAGCCTGTATGTGATGATCCCATGTCTTTCCTCCATTGTTGACAGGTCCACCAACGGTCAGTACACCGGAGGATGCTGCCATCTCCTCACATGTCCCAGCGGACGGTGCCTAAGAAGGACAACTGTGAGCACAGAGTCAAACAACTCAGAGGTACATACCCCCAGCTTACACAGAACACCAATCATAATCTAAAAAGTGGCCTGTATGTGTGTTGAGTCTAGGCCTAGGTATCTGTGACGCAGTTGAAAATGAAGCCATGTGGGTCCCTGAAATGTCGGCTGCCTGACCTGTAAAGTGGGACAACGGCATGTGAGGTAACTGCGCTGGCGTTGTACACCGTCGCGGTAGGGGGTCGAAGACTGCGGCGCAATGCTGCATTGGTTAACATTGGACCCTATGGGTCCCAGGAGCCAATGACGATGTACGCCGGCGGTGACGGTACGCACTGCCGTGGACGTGACCGCCATTTTCTATCACTTAATTCACTTGATACATGATCTTCGACAGGAGAGGACCTACACTGCAAGTGCTGCTGTGACCTCGGTCTGGAAGAGACAATGGCTCGAGTGTCTGGGGAAAGGGCCCCTGCCTTCACATCGGAGGAGTTGGAGAAACTCGTGGATGGGGTCCTCCCCCAGTACACGCTACTCTACGGTCCTCCAGACAAACAGGTAAGTACACTGGGAGCATGCTGTATGGGCTATGCCTGTGTGGAGAGGGGTGGATATAAGAAGGACGGGGGGAGAGTGTGGCGTGCATGAAACGACGGTGAGTGCATGTGCCACATGCCAAGGGTAGGGATGGGGGCCAATGACTGTGACGGTGCAGTTGGTAATAAGTTTCTCTTCCCCCTGTACAAATCATGTAGGTCAGCGCCCACCAGAAAAAATATATTTGCCGTGCCATCGCCAAGGACGTCCGGACCCTGGCGGTCTACCACAGACGGAGCACCCACTGCCGGAAAAGATGGGAGGACATTCGCCGCTGGAGCAAGAATACGGCGGAGGCTCAGCTGGGGATGGCCTCCCAATGTGGGAGGGGGATGCCCGTGGCACCATGACCCCCCTGATGTTCAGGATCCTGGCGGTGGCATACCCGGAGTTGGATGGGCGCTTGAGGGCATCACAGCAGCCACAAGGGGGTGAGTACACTCTCATTCTGCTGATTTTGCGCGCAGTGGAGGGGTCTGGGTGGTGGAGGTGGGCTGTGAGTTTCCTTAGGCCAGGGCGAGTTCGGTAGGCAAGGTCCCTCCATAAGGCAAGCCATGTGGCACCCCACCGCACCTCTGTAGAGTGCCAACTACACCTAGTCATGCCCCTGTGTCATCCATGTGTGCAGATGTTGTCCACAGCCTAGTAGGCCATTTCCCAGGAATTGAACAGTGGAGCCCATGAGCGCAGCGTAGTGCAGGGGGCTTCTGTGTCTGTCGTGTCCGCCAACGGTAGCGGTAATGCATGCACTCAACATGTCTTTCTTCTGTCCCCCCCCTTTTTGTGGTCTCCCTGTTCTTGTGCGCATTAGCATCATCAGACGGAGGAGCAGTGGCACCGGAGCACGAGGGGGCTGCATCCCACATGGCCATGGAGGGCCACACTACGGACTCGGAGTTCCCCAGTGGGACGGAGGGCGAGGGGAGCTCCACGGCGGGGACAGGAGCTGAGACCAGTGACACAGACTCGTCCTCTGATGGGAGCTCCCTTGTGGTGGTGGCAACATTCGTGCCCCCCCCCCATCTACAGGTACAGCCGCCACCCCCCCTTCCAGCACGCCCTCCCAGCAGCCCCTCAGCCTTTGCCCCGTGCCCGCTCACCCGGGAGGGTGGGCATCACCTTTGCCCCAGGCACCTCAGGCCCTGCCCCAGTCACCCCTGCTGCCCTCAGTGAGGAGGCCATTGACCTCATCAGGTCCCTCACTGTTGGGCAGTCTACCATTTTGAATGCCATCCAGGGTGGAGAAAGGCAGTTGCAGCAAACAAATGCATTCCTGGAGGGCATTCATTCTGGTCAGGTGGCCCATCAGCGAGCTTTTCAGACTCTGGCCTCAGCACTGATATCAGCCATTGTCTCTGTCTCTAGCCTCCCCCCTCCAACTTCCTCCACCCAGACCCAAACCCCTGTACCCCAGCCTATCCCAAGCACACCTCTAGACCAGCATGCACACACGTCAACACACAAGGGAAGCTCAGGCAAACATAAGCACCACACATCCCACAGGCACTCACGCAAGCATCACACACATGCAGACACACCACCATCCACTACCTCCACTGTGTCCCCTTCCTCATCGTCTCCCTCCTCCCTCCGAGTCTCGTTTACACTCACACCTGCATGCACTACCTCTACAGCCACTACTACCATCACCAGCACACCCACCACCAGACCCTGCTCACGTGCAGTCACCACCCCCACTACCATTCACACGTCCCCTGTGTCCTCTACCAGTGTGTCTGTGACGCCCCCTCCCAAGATACTCAAACGCAGGCACACACCCACCCAACAGCCATCCAGCTCATGACAGCCTCCAGCGCATGCACCTTCACCCAAAGTCAGCAAACGAACACCTCCTACAACCACAACCTCTTCCTCCACTCCCAAACCCCCTCCAGATACCCGTCCCAGTGTCTCCAAGAAACTTTTCCTGTCCAACCTTGACCTCTTTTCCACACCTCCCCCACCCCGTCCGTCTCCTAGGTCCCGAACTAGCACCTCACCCACAACATCTCCGGGATCAGTGGTGCCTGTAGTCACCGGAATCTGGAGTGCACCAGCCACCAGGGCAGCCAGTGTGGCACGGAGCCAAAGCACAGACAGTCCCCCACCTGTGAAGCATCAGAAGTTGGCCAGTGCCCGGCGGGAGAGGGGGAAGACTCCAGCCACCAATGCCGCTCCCAGGGGTCCCGGTGGGAGTGTGGAGTCAGCTCCAACACCTTCCAAGGTGGGGAAGAGGCACAAGAAACTCAGCAAGTCTGGGAAGACCGCCATCATCCCCGCTGCCCAGGAGGCCACTGCCACCAGCCCTGCTGCCAAGGAGGCCACCGCCAGCACCAACCCTGCTGCCCAGGAGGCGACCGCTATCATCCCCGCTGCCCAGGAGGCCACAGCCGTCATCCCCACTGCCCAGGAGGCCACAGCCGTCATCCTCGCTGGGACAGAGAGGACCGCCAGCACAAGCCCCGCTGGGCTACAGAGGACCGCCAGCACAAGCCCCGCTGGGCTACAGAGGACCGCCAGCACAAGCCCCGCTGGGCTAGAGAGGACCGTCAGCACAAGCCCCGCTGGGCCATGAAGGACCGCCAGCAGCTGAGTCACTGCAAAGGAGCCCGCCGCTCCAAGCACCACTGAACAGGGCACTGCCGTCTCAAGCACCGCTGAACAGGGCACCGCCATCTCAAGCACCACTGAACAGGGCACCGCCGTCTCATGCACCGCTGAACAGGGCACCGCCGTCTCAAGCACCGCTGAACAGGGCACCACCATCTCAAGAACCGATGTACAGGGCACCGCCGTCTCAAGCACAGCTGAGCAGGGCACCGCCATCTCAAGCACCGCTGAACAGGGCACCGCTGTCTCATGCACCGCTGAATAGGGCACTGCCATCTCAAGCACCGCTGAACAGGGCACTGCCGTCTCAAGCACCGCTGAACAGGGCACCGCCGTCTCATGCAGCGCTGAACATGGCACCGCCGTCTCATGCACCGCTGAACAGGGCACCGCCGTCTCAAGCACCGCTGAACAGGGCACCACCGTCTCAAGCACCGCTGTACAGGGCACCGCCGTCTCATGCACTGCTGAACGAAATATAGTTTGTTTCTATCTCCGGCTCACAAAATGTATCCAGCTATGCCACTCTCTTACATTGTTGCACCTTCATATGGCACTTGCTGTGGATATGGATCTAGTACAGCACTTCAACAAGAGATGTGATTAAAGCAAGTGAGTATTTTAACTTTTTCTCCCCAGTGATCTAAAGTAAGTGACCATTATGATTTTTTCTCTCGGGTAGTCTTGCTGCAATATATCAGTTATAAAAAAATAAGAAAACCTGCCTGCATTTTAGAGTATTAATTACTGTGGGTGGGCAGCTGATATGTTATAGCTCATCGAAAACAGACTTTCTTTACTGTGTAAATTAAAGGGGCCTGTACAAGCGGAGACCAGTCACAGTGTTTTTTTAATAGTCAATTTAATTGGTTCATACAAAGAATTTTCCAGGCAGTCTGGCTATTTTGTGTTGATTTAGCTATTATAAAACTGTCAATGTCCCAGAAGATTATCTGTTGCCGGGGACTTTCTGATTTCCTAAAACATTTATAAGCAGATTTCTTCCATGAATCTTGGGGAGACCGTAAGATTCCGCAGAGGTCAGCGGTGGCTCCTACTTCTGCTACTCTGCAACACTGCTTAAGATTGCGAAACTGCACAATGTTCTTGCCTTTCCCAAGGTAATCTCTTTTTTCTTTTTCAGTACAGGCCATTTAGGGAGCAACACAGACTTCTGAACAATGAGGTAAGTAAAGGGCAGGTGGTATGAAGTTGCACACTATATCTTACTCCGAATACAATTTGAGACAAATAAACCCCAGGGCAGCTAATTTGAGAGTAAAAACACTGACAGGGGTCACATAAGGAAAGGAAGGCCACATACTCCAGCCAACGGCAAGGTCTATGTTGACATAAACAGAACAAAATCAAGTATTATGTCAGTACATATGAATGCAAACATTTCCAGATTAACACCAGCGACACAGGTGAAATAAACTCAGTCCTCCTCACATCTTGAAACTAAAGCTGCAGCAATACATATGCAACTAGAGGAGGATAGCTCTCAAGATCAAGGGACATACGTTGAAATTAAAGATTTCATCTGTAGAAAAGTTATTGTATTACAAGATCCTTAAAATACTCATGATAGTTAGTGGAGCTTATTAATAAATGTGAATCACAATATCTAGCCGAATAAGTGTATACTGATGAATATACAGCAGGTACCTTACTTTCCGAGGGTTCAACAAATCCAGATATACATGAAAATAAAACTGACAGAGCATGATGAAAAAAGCAGTAAGAAAAGGGGGTGGGGGGTGAAATGTGGCACTCCTGTGAGCTCCATATAGTCACCACCAAGCTGGAGCCTTTAATTCCACAAAGCAACCACTTTGACGGTATTGTCTGAAGAATGAACCAATGAGGATCCTGTTGTGTGAGTTGCAAAGCGCTGGGGACCCAAGGAGCACCATTTCAGGAGGGGGGCATGGTTTGAGAGCTGTGCTGGATGGCAGCACTCCTGTGAGCTCCATGGGTAGCCACCACCACCCTGGAGCTTTTAATTTTGTGATGCAACCAATTTGACAGTATTGTCCGGTTGGGGAAGTCGCACAGTGATGGGGGCCCGGGAAGCACCATTTCACTATGATCATGGTCCAATGTTTTGTGATCAGATGATTTTCAATATGGGCCACCTGAACTTTTCCTTTGTTCAGATGATGCATTATCGATACTGAGTCACGGAGCTTAATAACAGATGCAGCTTGCTGCTAGTTTTTGGAATGGGTGAGTCTGAGGCTGTTTGGATTCACCTCACATCCTCTTTCATAACTTGATGGATATCGTGCTGCACTTATAATTAATCAACAAAGCATGGAGTTAATTTTCCCTTTTATGGGCTTGATACTGACTTCTTGCAAATTGATTATTTAAACTACATACTACCCTCTGTTTTATGGCAACGACTACCTGAACTTTACAACATATTATAGGTTTCTCTTGCCTGATGTTTTTTCAATGTCTTGTCTAGATGCCTCCTACCTCTTAATATATTTACCATAAGTCTTTTGGGAGCGCTCTTCTTATCCCTATACTAACTGTTTCACTAAATGGCATATATATTTGAGTGCTCGTCAAAAGTAGGGGAAATGCAACTTATGGACTACTGCTGTGTCAGAATTTGACTCAGAGCCATTTCATTGTGCCTGGCCCCGGAGCTGTGCTACAGTTTTCCCCCCATCTCTCCCTCTCACTTCTTCTTACACTCTGGCAGACTCCAAAGAGTCTGGGGACAAAGACCCTAAGGGGAAATTAAAATGCACTAAACAGGATCCCCCACTTCCTGACTCCCCTATCGATGGAAAACTTTGAGATTCTGCTGCAATAGAAGCCATTGGACCTAAATTAAATGATGTGCATGACATTGTGTGAAGTACTAAAACTAATACAGATCTCCTTCAAGTGGAGGTGGCGACTATCAGAAAAAAAATGATGGACTTAAACATTAGGCTAAATCATGTTGAAGGTAGAGTAAGCAATGTAGAGGATCACTCAATGACCCATAAGAAACACCTTCCAAAGGTCGATAAGGTTGTATCCTCTCTCAAAAGAACTGTCATGCACATGGATGATCATAACAGACATGGCACTCTTAGTTTCTTTGTCCTCCCTGAGGGAAAGCTGCATCTATGGCTGAGGTTTTAGAGTCCTGGGTCCCAACTACCCTTCAAATATCATTCCATAGAGAATCTGAAATAGAACGTGCCTACCGTACACCCCCTTTTCAACATAAACATTCCACAACCGCTCATCCAATTGTTTTTAAACCTCTATGTCTTCAGCAAGCATAGACTATACCTACGCAAGTGAGGAAACCCAGAGGAGTCTCTTGGCAAGGAACTAAGATTTATATTTCCCAAGAGTTTATGTGAGACACAGTGGTGAGGAGGAAGGGCTTCCTGGCACTAAAAAAAGGTTCACTCAAAGGAACATCACATTTTAATTTGTGGGCCCCTCTCAGTGCAGGATTGTATACAGGGGTAAAGGGAAAATCTTTGTGAACCTGCAGAATTTCTTACTTTTTTGGATGATGCCTATGAGACTAAATGGGTGAGAATGGCAATGAGGGATCCCCAAATTACTCTCAACCTTGATATATGCTGAGCTGAACTGATGTCTCCTTTATTTTGGATGTGCTCATTGCTTTTGTATTTATCAATGATACTATTTCGTTTTCCTTGATCTCTAGTAAACTCAGTTTCTCAATGATGAACTATTCCATAATTGCTGTGTTTTCTTTTTGTTATGAAGATATTTGGAGTTTTAGAATAGTGGTTGGGATTTTTTTATCTACATGATATGTTTATTCCATTTTTATATTGCATTTTGCAAGGTGGGGGGGTTGGGGGAGGGAAAGGTATGGGCCTCTTCCTCCTCTTTTACTCTCATTCTTCTTTCTATGGTATGCTACGGATATTTACTTATTTCTTTTGCAATAGATAACAGATATTTTGATAACTGTATTTATGTAATACACCCTTGCTCGCTAATGGTTTTGTTAAAATAACCTTACCTATAACTGTTTATTAACTTGATTACTTCTGTGCAGTTTCATGAACCATTCCATTCTATATGTTTCTGGTTTACCATGACAGGTTGTTATAGATTGATCACTTACCCTTTACATAATCCCCCCATGTATAGTTTTGCCTGTTTTTGTCAATGTGCTTTTTATAGAAACTTTTGGTGAAGTGGTACGCTCTATTTCTGTTCTCAGGTGGCTGCTCCCACAGCTTCCCAGGATTGTAACTCGTCCTTACAGACTTGTCACCTCTCCTATGGGTGTGTGTTTGCATTTACTTTTGTGATTTTGTCATCTTCTTAATTTTCTTTTTATTTCCTCTTTTATTTTCCCCTTTTGCCATGGATATGGTATGCTGTAATTGCTGTTTATTCCATTAAATGGCCCCTTGAAGTGGGCAACAATGACCCAGCCAATGTTTGGGCCGAAAATTACCTTGTAAAATGCCTGCCCTGAAGATTATCTCTCTCAATGCAAAAGGATTAATCCATCTAATGAAACATAAACAGATATTAGATTACTTCATTGGACTGAAGGGCGACATATTTTTCTACACAAAACCAAAATTGATCACAAATATCCCTGCATTCTGGTCCAGTTTCTGACTTGGCTTGTTCCCGGCTTGTTAAAGGTAGAATGGTGTTATCACACTCATTACAAAGCAACAAAACAATCTGGCCTTTCAATTATTTTGGTGGAACAGGACAATGAAGGATGATGAGCTATAGCTAGGTTTTCCTGCAATGATGCTAAGCTTCATGCTGTTAATAACTATGCTCCTAACAATGATGATCCCCAATTTTATCACAATATTAATTCCAGGCTTACTGCTTCACCTCAATCAGAGAAAATTGTTGTAGGAGGTGACTTGAATCTTCCCATGGGTTCCGTTTTTAGTAGGAATTCAGCATTCCATTATAGACCCTCAAGGTCTTATAAGGCAATGCTCAATTTAGGCACAATTTATAAATTAATGGATGTTTGCCATTTGCAGAGCTCCAAAGGAAGTGATTTTATTTTATTTTGATTCTCCACATAGTTCCTTCTCCAGCACTGATTGCATACTGCTCAGTGCCTGTTTAATGCAGGATTTTTTGGGTTCCACCATAGAATATGCTGGCATCTGATAATGCTGCTATCACTGTGTCTTGGTGTTCTCTGCCACACGCCCAAGCTAAACTGCTAGATTCTGAAGAGAACACAACATGGCTGAGTAAGGAAATCCCTGCACTTCTGAAGGAAAAGTCTGGATCAGTTTCCTCTCCTGTAGTCTTGTGGAATGCTCTGAAATGTGCCGTCAGATTTTTCTGTATTATTCAGATGGCTAAAAGAAATAAGGATTTCAATTAGCTAATTAAAAACAAGACATCTTTTTATATACATTCTAGAAACCCCTCGAAATTGGTAGAGATTAAACAACTGAAATATGAATATAATACTATTATCAGCAAGAGAACTCATTTAGCAGTACAGGCTCAAAAAAAGGATAAACAATTTAAACAAAGCCGGTAGGACCTTAGCTTCACATCTCAAACACAATAATTCTATTATTTTGGCACTTATGGATCCTCAGGGGGTCACTAAAGCTGAGTCAGCAAATATATTAAAGATTTTAAAGAACTTTTCTGAGGTTATCTACACTTCGAAAATTGGAGTTTTGGAAGAAGCTTGTGCAACCTTTCTTAAAACTTATGAAATCTCTCTTAGATGCTGAAAACAGCCCTCTTAATTAACCAATCAAAATGAGGTAAATTATGAAGGCAATGAAACTTATTCCTGGAGGGAATGCCCCGGGGCTGGATCGCCTCCCGAATGAATTCTATAAATTTATTTTTGACACAGATTTGCCTCTTTTGGAATCCTTATTACATCACTTCACCATGTCCGGCGCGGCTACATGTACTGCTGCAGAAGCTACTACAGTTATAATTCTTAAAGAGGGGAAGAACCATCTTGAACCTAAGAATTACACACCCATTTCCCTCTTGAATATCGAAATGAAGACCTATGCGAGAAGTCTGGCAAAATGCATGGAGTTCTTTATTCCTAAATTAATACAGCAGTCACAGTCTGGCATTGTCAAGGGAAGACTAGCATATGATAACACTTGTCTTTCTTGTCACATTATCGAGAAAGCATCCCTTCCTGATTTCCCGGCCTCTGTTGCTATAGCCTTGGGGGCCAAAAAGGCTTTTGTGAAGGTATATTAATCCTTCCTTAAGGCTGCCTTGGAGCATTTCATTCTGGGTAATAATTTTTCATAAATGGTTGTGTCCCTTTACCCAAACCCCACTGCTAGAATAAGGATCAATGGGCTCTTTCATCCCCGTTTCCTTCACTCCAAGGTACTTGTCAGGGCTGTCCTCTATCTCCAGTGTTATTTCTTTTGATTATAGATCCTGTGCTGGTGCTGACTAAAGACACTCCAGAAATTAGTGGGATTACCTTTGGCTTACATACATTTGAAACAGCTGCCTAAACAGATGATATCCTTATAATATCAGAAAACCATGATAACACTATTCCTAAAGTCCTTTCTATAATCCAATCTTATGCAGAATTTTCAGGCTACTCATTAAGCAGAGTTAAGGCTGAGGTTATGCTTTTAAATATTCATTGTCATTCTTCTTGCAGTGGACATTCAGGCCTTGTTTGGCAGCTGAAAATGATTAAAGGCCTGACTACAATCTTGGCGGTCTTACAACAGTAGGGACGACGCTGCTAAGTCGATAGCCTCCTGACCACTGTATTACGATGTTTCTACGGGGCTGGATGGTGGAGACAGTGTGGCGGCATTGGCTCTGGCTTTAAGGGAGAGCCAAGGCCAATGCTGCTACACTGCTGGTGCCACCAGCACAGTTGGAATGCCCACTGTAGCTATTGCAGACAATGTGCATTAGACTGTGCTGACAGGGGGACCCTGCACTGTCCACGACATGGGCATGGGTGATGCAGGGCTCCCCGATGGCCCCGTCTCTGCCTTTCCATGGGCCTTTTCATGGCGGCATTAAAAGGCTGACAGAAAGGCAAGTTGTGATCAGCAGGGTGTTGCCGACATCAGCACCACTGTGGTTGAACACAGCTTTCTGCAGTGCTTCAAATGTGGGATCTATGATCCTGGTGGTTGTTGTGGTCTTGTGGTGTTCCAACTACCAGCATTCAAATCTGGGGGTCGAATCACCAAGGATGCAGCAGTCAGATCACCACCACAGGTACGGTGGTCCTAGGGCTGCCGTACTTGTAATCTGGCTTTAAGTATCTTGACATGTGGTTATCTAAGGAGCTGGCGGAATCAATCACTACAAACAAACAGAAGATGGTAGATACAATCAAAGATCACTTATCTTCCTGGTCGCCTAAATTAATTTCTTGTTGGGGAAGACTAGAGACTAGAGAAGATGATGGTCATGGTTAACGTTTTGGCCATAATGTTTCCTGTACAGCTGTCCTCTAATTCTTTCTTTTCTTTAGATAAGTTAGTATCTAACATTTTGTGATCTAATAAAACAACTAGGATGAGGCTTAAGAAATATAGACTTCTGCCCTCCATGGCAGGGTGTGACTTACCAAACTGGTTTGACTATCAAACAGCTTTCTCTGTGACCTGTGGTGTGGGTTGACTCAATACTCGGTTAATACTGTGATTCCTTGGCTTTTAATTGAATGCCATCTCATGTCTCCGTATTCTCTCTTCGCAGCTTTAACTATGAACTCTTTAACATTGCCTCACTCCTCTCATATTTTCTACAATATGATCCGAGCTCCTAGACGTTTGGACAAATCTATGTTTACTAGCCTATCTACCTCCTCAGCTATCTCCTGATGGAATAACTCAGAAATATCTACCATAAATTCATCCAACAAGGCCTAGTTTGGGCAGCAAACGGTATCAATGTAGTATCTGATCTGATGGAAGATGACTGTCCTCCCTCATTTGCCATTTTACAGGCCAAGCACTCCATATACTCATTGTCTAATATGGACTACTATAGCTTTTTAAAGATTATTCCAACGATTTCAAGACTTGGAGCTTTACCCCCCCTAAAATGTTCCTTTCTTTATCCAACAAATAAGTGGAGGGGGCATGTAGTATCAAAAACATACAAAACATACAAAACACCACGCAACACTCTGGTTTGTCACTTATCACCTCTTAAAACACAATTATTACGATACTTACAAGAGTCAAATTTTAACCCAATTCCTGATGATAACTGGACAACTATTTCTTTGGATCGCCTTAGTAATAAGCTAATCCCAACTTTGTTTCAAACATGCTTCTTCACTGCTCATCTTCTCTACTGGACTACAACTAGCATCTTTAAGCTAAAGTTTCTTGATTCTGACCTCTGCTGGTCTTGTAAGGAGTCCACTGGTATACTTGATTGTGTGTTTTTAAGTGAAAATATCTCCCTACCTATGGGATGGAAGTTCATTATTATATTGCTAGTATTTTCATGATATCTTCCCCCTTTCTATTCCTATTATCATGCTGGGTCCATATGCACTGAACTCACATTTAGATCTATCTGATACAGATATGGCTGTATTGGATCTACTTTTGACAGTGACTGTAACTGTAAAAGTAACCTTCCTAGAATAGAAAGCTGTGAACAATTTTTTTTTTCCATACATGGTGGGCTTAGATTACTTACCTTAGGAGTCTATACAAAAATCTATCATTCTATCCAAGGACACCTGCCCCCAGCCCTATCACTTTGGCAGACTATGGATGTGTATATGACTGTACCATAATGGACTTCTTATTACTACTTTGCTATATTTTTTCTTTTTCCTCTGCAAGCAGTAAACACTACTGGGCTGTGCTTTACATCCTCATAGCGTTTTTTCCCCTTGTTCCTTTTTCCCTTCTATTCTCCTGCCCTTTTGTCTTTTGTTTTATTTTTAATTATTTTCCTTTGTTCTATTCTTTTTTGTTCTCTATTTTTTTTTTTTTTCATTTTAGTCTCATCACTGTGAATACACTCCAGGGGACTATGATTCTTCAACTTATATTTGCCCCCGTCTACGTATATATGACTGGTATATAACATCATTATTATTATATGGGGTTCTTCTTCAATGTTTGTAAATTTGCCTAACATCCTTTGATGATATGAACTGGGTCGACTTTTTTGCACTTATATTTGATTGTATGTTTTCTGTTGCTCTTTAATGTATGTGGCATTCCCAAATCTGTCGGGGTCCCTTGACATTCACTGTATTCTTTATGTGTATTGTAGTTTTCATTGAAAGCCAATAAAATAGTTGGAACAAATAAACAGTAAGAAAGGAAGGCTAAAAAAAGTAATCAGAAAAAGAGCCATAGAATGTCTTCTCCGTTTTCTCTAAACTTAGACATAGTTTACCACTGGGGTAAGATCAAAAGAGTGATCTAAGAATTCTCAAGAGCCTCACAGATTATTAAAGAATACTTTCTGTCAATAGAAAACCCCTTACCAGGATTCATAAGTGGATAATTTGGAATAACCCATGTGTAATTCTCTGGTTCTACAGTCTAAGGCCAATGTATTCAATTCCTTTTGCTCACTAAAGATGTTGTGATAGATTCTCAGCAGGGGGGCATTGTTTGTAGCTCCTCCATGGATGTTAAGATGATGTCAATTTTCCATGTAATCTCTGCCTATTAATTCCAAAATTAGTAGTGAGCTGGTTGGTTCTGTTGTAAACTGAGATCCCAGTTCACAAAGGTAAACTTATACCTGAGACTAAGTATGGATATCATGTTTAGGTTTAGACCTGAATTCTAACTTTAAACCTGAAGTTTAAGTTTAGCCCTGAAGTCTAACATTAGACCTGAAGCTTACGTTTAGACATTATGGCGGTCATTCTGACCCTGGCGGTCAAAGACCGCCAGGGCGGAGGACCGCGGGAGCACCGCTGACAGGCCGGCGGTGCTCCAATGGGGATTCCGACCGCGGCGGTAAAGCCGCGGTCGGACCGGCAGCACTGGCGGTCTCCCGCCAGTGTCCCGCCGCCCCATTGAATCCTCCAAGGCGGCGCAGCTTGCTGCGCCGCCGAGGGGATTCCGACCCCCCCTACCGCCATCCAGATCCCGGCGGTCCGACCGCCGGGAACCGGATGGCGGTAGGGGGGGTCGCGGGGCCCCTGGGGGCCCCTGCAGTGCCCATGCCACTGGCATGGGCATTGCAGGGGCCCCCGTAAGAGGGCCCCTACAAGTATTTCACTGTCTGCTTGGCAGACAGTGAAATACGCGACGGGTGCAACTGCACCCGTCGCACAGCTTCCACTCCGCCGGCTCGATTCCGAGCCGGCTTCATCGTGGAAGCCTCTTTCCCGCTGGGCTGGCGGGCGGCCTGAAGGCGACCGCCCGCCAGCCCAGCGGGAAAGTCAGAATTACTGCCGCGGTCTTTCGACCGCGGAACGGTAACCTGACGGCGGGACTTTGGCGGGCGGCCTCCGCCGCCCGCCAAGGACAGAATGAGGGCCTATATCTAAACCTAAGCTTCATGTCTAAGTTTACCTTTGTGAATCGCTCCCTTAGCGGCTACATATGCAACATTGTCTTCTCTACTGAAGAACATCCTAGCTGAGATTGGAATGTTTGAGGTGAACCAAAATAAAACAGTACACACTCTTTGACAGGAAAAATAAAACGTAGACATTGAAATATGCAGATCGTTGAACCTGAGTGCAAGAAGTGCAACAAATTGTGCTCCTATGTCTCAGACATATGCAACAGACATGGAAAAGCAACATGTCAGAACTGAAGATCAAGTTGTAACTCACTCAAGAAAATCTGGAAACATTGAAAGTAAAACAAGAAGACTGTAAGAAACTGGGTTATTGGTTGAGGGAGGTGAAAGGCCCACTCAGGCAATAACCATAATCCTTGTCAAGGTGAACCAAAAAAGGCACTAAATTAACCTGTGCCTAATCCTGTGATACCTTGGCATAAAAGCATCCAAGCTTAATTTAGAGGCAATGTGTAAATAATAATAATAATAATAATAATAATAATAATAATAATAATAATAAAGTGAAATCCCTAATCACTAAGCTCAAGATGCAATTGCTGATTTGATCTATTTCAGTTTGAGTATGGGTGCAACTGCTGATTTGCTCTTGGACAATTCAGATGTTACAACTGGACAGTTCATGATTTTTGCAAGAGTATTACCCTAGAACATCAGATGTGGTATGGATCAATGATTTTTAATGGTGTGCAATGATCTCACAATGGAGCTGTGTTTTATAATTAAAGACTGAACTGTTTATGCATACGGACTCCTGGGATTTCTAGGCCCGGCAAAAACAAACTTTAATTATTTCATAGCTTTCTTGCTCTTTAAAAAATTAAGTGACAATATATAAAAGATTATAGCAAAGACAACTGAACACAACACTGACCTAATGCTATGGAGTGTACAACTAGGGTGTCACCGGACAGTCTGTTCATGTCCATTTTCCACTCTTACTTGTTGCCACCTGACAGTTGTTGATTTATATTGGGGGACTTAAGAGTGGTTGAGTGCCATCTGCTGGATTTGGGGATTGCTGTGTTACCTCTTCCATGGTGAGTAGTGACATCAGCCTGATTGCCTACATGTCAGGTGCTTCACAGAGTTGATACAGCAAGCACATTTTTATAAATCTGTGCTGCTCTCTAGTGTTTTTGTAACAGAATGTGAGATCACTTGCTGTTGCACGTGTGTACCCTGCCACAAGATGAATGGCATTCTCCATACCATTATGAAAGTGCACTACAGGTAAGTCAGATGCTTGACTTCAGCATGTCAAACTAAGTTGACTTTTTGGTGTTTGTGTAAATATGCTAGTGCTTGTGGATCCTGGACCATTACCATTTCTCCTGATGAAGTTTCACACTAGCAGAGGGTAGGCTATCTGTTCCACATTGTTCACGGTGAGCACATCATTCTTTTGCTTGTTATGAAGTGAGTTTGTGTATCAGCTGGTTTCAAAGATACTTCTTGGTAATTTAGAATAAAGGCGAGCCTAGGCACTGCTGTGCTCAGTTTTTATTTTCTTGAAAATATTAGATGTCAGTTTAGTACCTGTTAATGTTTGTGATATTCTAAGTAACAAAATATGGTTGTTTCTATGGTTTCTGTTCAGCATCTTTTACTTTGTAGACGTTCTTAGTCATCTTCTCTCTCAGTAAGGTATTTTTTTTCAGTAAGATAATTCATGAAAGGGTGCAAATTATTAACAACTTGAAGTCCTGGATTCTGAGTGATGTATAGTTCAGGTAATAGCTTAGAAGCATGTGTTTGGTTTCTTTGAGTGAGGTATTCATGATGATAGTAACTCAAGGTGAATCTCTCACGTTTGCCAAAACATGCTTGCTTTGGGCGTGTCTACTGAGCAGTGAACCTGGAGGATTTAGCTATCGCCATGGACGTGGCCCAGTTTTTCTCTCAGAGTCTCATGCATTGAGGCCATACCCACCACAGATGTTAGCAGCCCTTGGAGCTCAAGGATTTGTCTGCTATTGCAATACTTACCATGAATGCTTACCATGCCTTTGAAATTCCTGATTTTATCTTCTGGATTTTCTCAACCTGCTGTCAGTCTTCCCTAGGGTTTGGGCAATCACTTGAAGTCCTCACTTCCTGGCTGGTTTCTTTCCTTGCAGTGACCTCTGGAGTAGTTATTTTCTTTAGGCTGCTTTAGAGCTCCAATGGGGATCTTTGGAGATCTGTAACAGAGATTAGAAACATTTACCACAGTGGATCTGTAGCTACTAGTTGGTAAGATGCATGCATAATAATTCTAAGGCAATATACTCATGATTGTGGAAGGTTGGTGCTTTATATAGTATACCAAAAAGAGGTAAGGTGTGTAGCGAGCCCAGGTATCCCCTTAGAAGTGAAAAGGGCTTTCTTAAAAAATCCCAAGTGCTCTATTTGTGGCAGTGGTGTAAGAAACCTTTAGTCCCCCCCCTCCAAAGTGCATGGAGGGGGCCCTTCGGACTCACTCAGGAGCTCTCAGGCCAGGATACTCTGCTGGGGAGGCTCTATGGAGCTTAGGCCTCCTTGTACCTCTGGGGCTCTGAGGGCTTTTGTTATACCACTGATTTGTTGTAGTGTGGTCATGCAGCCTAGGCTAATTGAAGGGGAGTGTTAGACAGTTGTTGAATACACTAAGTCAATAAATGATGCACCCACACTAAATAAGGAGTTCCACACCAATTTAGAAAAAAACATGTATTTTATATAGTTTAGAACTTTGTTATTGGGTAAATACATTTTAGGTTAGCAGTTTTGAACTATACAGAAAATACACTTGCATTGACTTTAAAGCAGTGATGTTGTCTATGGGAAAAGAAGCATACACTGCGAACGAGTACTTGGCAACAACTCATAGGACTGTTGTTTTGGATTTAAGGATTTAAGGTTTGTATGGGGCAAGGTCCAAGGCAACACCAACAGGTGACTTTGGGAGGCAATGGGGTGTTCAGGTGCAGAGGTGCTTTTCAGCGTCGGATGCCCTAATGTTATCCTATAGGAAAAAACAGATACTGCATAGGGCTACTTAGCAATGACCTGCAGGACTGTTCTTCTGGAGTAAGGTAAGTATGAGGCAAGGTCCAAGGCAGCACAAACATGGCACTTCAGGAGGCACTGGAGAGTCCAGCTGCAGAAGTGCTTTTCAGTGTTGAATGCCCTAATGTTATCCAATGAGAAAGAAACAGATACTGCATACGGGCATTTAGCAACGACTTACAGGACCAGTCTTCTGAAGTTAAGCTGAGCATGGGGCAGAGTCTGAGGCAGCATCAAGAGTTTGCTTTGGTAGGCACTGGGGGTTCTTAGTGCAGAGGTGCGTGACAGTGTCAGGTGCCCCATTCATTTTATGAAGAACAGTTTTGGAGCTATACAGTAAAATCACAGACTTTTTTTCCTGGCATCCTCGAGGGAAAGATGTAATAAATACTAGGATATAGCAGTATGTTATTGGTTGTCTCTGTACATTTCTATGTAATGGAGGGTCTACAAATAATTTGCACATATCTTTGATTTTTTTCATTTGACATACTTTAATAATTATTTTGTTTCTGTGTTTCTGCTTGAGAATGCACCACTTGCATACATTCCTTACCACAAAATCAACATCACGATACTGGAAAAGAGGGAAGTCCTTAGTAAGCAAACATTAGGCTGAGGTAGATGGCTATACCATAACATATATAATAACAGCCTTATTTTCCACTTTCTTTTGTATCTATTATGAATACATGAACACACACCATAGTGATCAGAGGAGAGATCAGAGAAAGAGCTAGCATTCAAGAGGGGCCCATTAGTGAAGAATATGTTTTTTCATCCTCTTTTCAATCCAATCCCCCTTTCCCCTGAGTACTGGCATTGTTCGAATTTGTGTTCTGGAATCTGTCAGAGTCAGTAGTTAGGTTGCATCAGGAACCAGCTTGTGGAATTTCTTCTCGCTCCCACTGGATTACATTACCTGAGGACCATAATTGGTGAGCAGGTTAGTGCCAAATATTACAGAATACTTGTAAATGTTAAATAGAGAAAATCAAAAAGAAAGCTTTCCATTGGTTTAGAAGGGCAATATGCACGTTTTTGGTAACCCTTGAATGTAATTGACTAATTGTTAAAGTTTGGTGAACGACTTGATATGAATCGCCATTTGTTCATTGGGGAAGGCTGTCAAAATAATGTCCCAAACAGAAAAGACGAATAGGGTGAGAACAATACATTATAACACTTTTAAAGGCATGGTTATATACATTGCATAATATAATTGATTAACAGGGTGCTTGATTAGTACTAAACCATAATATTATATTTTTAACAGTCACAATTGGATGACAGTGAGAGTCAACTTGAATGAAGAAACTAATGCGAGTCCAGGTTGCTCTCAGGAACGACTTTCTTTAAACAGAGAATAAACAGAAAATGGGATAAGGGTGACCTATCTTGACTCGGCATGGTGATCATAAAGGCTGCAGTTTAGTAACTGAGTACCATTGCTTGTTAGGTGTCTGATGCTAAGTAGAGGAATGGCTCTTGGTTTGTTGCCATGGATTGCTTCACAGGCAAGCCCAAGGGATATTACACCTGAAGTAAGCTGGCTGGTTTAAGGAGGGTGGTTTGGTGGCTGCTGACTGGCCGAGGTCCTTTTCCTAGATCTTCCTCATTTTCATATTCATCTTTTGTATTCAACTACAAGGATGGGTAGACTATGGCTCTCTGATAGAAGGATACCTTATTGTTGATGTGTGAATATATGGACAATGGTCCACAAATGTCTGGTTGTGAACAACCTTTTGCTTGATCACTTGTAACGTTTCCTCCTGCTTCCTTTCTAGGAATGCTCAACATAGAGAAGTGTTCACTAACATCTGTGTCCTTCATCCCTTACCTCTTGTATCATAAGAAACATCATTCCTCTGCTTGTGTTCAGGCAGTCCCTTTTGTGGTCTGCAATAAATCCATTGATTGTCTCACCTGTTTATTGCATCGTTTTTGCACATATTTGTGATCATTTTCAGTATTGCAACCATATAAATTTTGTCCCTAAAAGGGACTCATGTTATGTGGTTCGTGATGATGCATTAACATTTGGTTATAGTCAGCAACTACCGTATTGCCCAGTATTTCAAATTGTGGCTAGTGAACTTAGGGGGTGATTCTAACCCTGGCGGTCGGTGTTAAAGCGGCGGCCAACCCGCCAACAGGCTGGCGGTAAAAAATATGGGATTCTGACCCTGGCGGGAACCGCCAACACAGACAGCCACCTTAACACTCCGACAGCCACGGCGGTACAAACAAACAGCGCGGCGGTCACCGCCAACAGACAGGCGGCAGACAATGTACCGCCCACACTATTCCAACTCACCAATCCGCCACCTTTTCCGGGGCGGGAGCACCGCCGATAAAAACACGGCGGAAACAGACTACGGACGGGAAAACGCTCACCACTACGCACTCCAGGAGGAAGGAGGACAGCATGGAACCCGAATTAAACATCCTACCTGCTCTCGTCTACCTTCTCATCTACCACGAGTACGAAGTCCGGCGCAGACGACAACGGTGAGTACTGCACCTACGACACACGGGAGGGGGAGGACGAAAGGTTACGGCCACACACATATGCGACCCCCCCCCCCAACTACGTACTCACCAATGCAGCGCACCAAGTCACAGTGACACCACCCAAACACCCCTGAAAAATGCTAGGACATAATCATATTTGGAATAAATATTTATGTACCAAAAAGCTCCAGAAAATTAGCGTACAACCATGAAAGATATCCACAACAAAACTAATTACACACACATCAGTGTATAACTGAAGTACCAAGTCCTGCACAACCTACGATTTCAGCATGTCCGTGGGCCAAAGTCTTGCGAAACAAGGGCAAAGCCCACACAGGAGACCTGAGTCCTTTGGAGAGAACACTGCAGGGGCATCAGATGTAAAAACTACAGGCACCTCAGGGGGAAGGGAAGGGGGGGGCACCACAGCCGCATGAGTCCACGACGCCAGATCCACGAGGAGCCACCATGCCCACTGGACCATCCTGGGGAGTGCAAAGCCACAGTCTCTCAAGTCTCTGCAGTGGGTGGATCGCCCACTGGACCATCCTGGGGAGTGCAAAGCCACAGTCTCTCAATGTCTCTACAGTGGGTGGGCTGCCCACTGGGCCATCCTGGGGAGTGCAAAGGCACAGTCTCTCAATGTCTCTCCAGTGGGTGGGCTGCCCACTGGGCCATCCTGGGGAGTGCAAAGCCACAGTCTCTCAATGTCTCTACAGTGGGTGGGCTGCCCACTGGGCCATCCTGGGGAGTGCAAAGCCACAGTCCATCAGGTGGATGACAGTCTCCACTGGTCAAGGAGGAGGCATGGTGGGCACAGTGAACCATAAACGGTGCTTGCGACGGCGGTGCCCAGCGGAGCGGTGCTTGAGAGGAAGGGCCCAGCGGAGCGGTGCTTGAGAGGAAGGGCCCAGCGGAGCGGTGCTTGAGACGGCGGGGCCCAGCGGAGCGGTGCTTGAGACGGCGGGGCCCAGCGGAGCGGTGCTTGAGACGGCGGGCCCAGCGGAGCGGTGCTTGAGACGGCGGGGCCCAGCGGAGCGGTGCTTGAGAGGAAGGGCCCAGCGGAGCGGTGCTTGAGAAGAAGGGCCCAGCGGAGCGGTGCTTGAGAGGAAGGGCCCAGCGGAGCGGTGCTTGAGAGGAAGGGCCTAGCGGAGCGGTGCTTGAGACGGCGGGGCCCAGCGGAGCGGTGCTTGAGAGGAAGGGCCCAGCGGAGCGGTGCTTGAGACGGCGGGGCCCAGCGGAGCGGTGCTTGAGACGGCGGGGCCCAGCGGAGCGGTGCTTGAGATGGCGGGGCCCTGTTCAGCGGTGCTCTTCTGCACCGCGGGCCCTGTTCAGCGGTGCTCTTCTCCACCGCGGGCCCTGTTCAGCGGTGCCTATCTCCACGGCGGGGCCCTGTTCAGCGGTGCTCTTCTGCACCGCGTGCCCTGTTCAGCGGTGCTCTTCTGCACCGCGGGCCCTGTTCAGCGGTGCTCTTCTCCACCGCGGGCCCTGTTCAGCGGTGCCTATCTCCACAGCGGGGCCCTGTTCAGCGGTGCTCTTCTCCACGGCGGGCCCTGTTCAGCGGTGCTCTTCTGCACCGCGGGCCCTGTTCAGCGGTGCTCTTCTCCACCGCGGGCCCTGTTCAGCGGTGCTCTTCTGCACCGCGGGCCCTGTTCAGCAGTGCCTATCTCCACGGCGGGGCCCTGTTCAGCGGTGCTCTTCTCCACGGCGGGCCCTGTTCAGCGGTGCTCTTCTGCACCGCGGGCCCTGTTCAGCGGTGCTCTTCTCCACGGCGGGCCCTGTTCAGCGGTGCTCTCCTGCACCGCGGGCCCTGTTCAGCGGTGCTCATCCAGCAGGTCAAGGGAGCCAGACCTGGCCTCGACTCCCTGCTCAGTCGCCCTCGGACCGTGACGTTTCTGGACCCTTCGGGGACGGACTCCTGGCCTCCTTAGTGTCCTCCTTCCCAGCTGGGATGTGGCATGTGGGGTCCACCTTCTCCGCGCTCCTGCTGCCCTTCCGCTCCTTTGATGGGGCTCTCGGGCCCTTGCCTCCCCCAGATGGTGTGGGTGGTGAAGTGGCCGCACATTGCTCCTTGGGGGCAGCCCTGTCGGTCCTCGCACGGCGGTCCTTGGTTTGGCGGGTCCTCTTGCCGGGGGGGGGGGCTGGACGTGTCCTTGCTGCAGCTCGATGTGTCACTGCTGGCAAAGGGTGGGCTCCAGAACCCAGGCACAACAGTGACACCCGAAGCTGGGCTGGTGGTGGCTGCGGTGCTCTTGGGACTCTTTGAAGATGGATGGGGGAGGTCATCGGGGGGAAAGAGGTTAAGGTTAGCCAGGAAAAGTTTTTTAGGGCCAAGGTAAAGGGTAGGAGGAGTGGAGATGGAAGTGGAGGTAGAGGAGGTGGTTGTAGGAGAGTCAGGTGTGCTGTCATTGGGTGAAGGTGCTGGTGCTGTAGGCTGTCGTGAGGTGGATGGCTGTTGGGTGGGTGGCTGCCTGCGTTTGTGTGTCTTGGAAGAGGGGGTGACAGACACAGTGGGAGAGGACACATTGGACGTGTACATGGCAGTGGGGGTGGTGACTGCACGAGTGTGGACTGTACTGGAGGGTGAGGTGGTGATGGAAGCACTGGCTGATGTTGGGGTGCATGCAGGTGTGAGTGTAGACGTCACAGGGAGGGAGGAGGGAGACGAGGAGGAGGGGGACACAGGGGTGGCAGTGGTTGTTGGCATGTCTGCATCTGGGTGTTGCTCGGGTGAGTGTTTGTGGGATCTGTGGTGCTTGTGTTTGGATGAGCTGCTCTTGGGTGTTGAGGTGTGTGCAGGCTGGTCTGATGGTGTGGATGGGATAGGCTGAGGAACAGGAGACAGAGACAGGCTGGAGGCAGTCAGAAGAGGGAGGCTGGAAACAGGGACAATGGCTGCCGTCAGTGCTGAGGCCAGAGCAGTGAACGCTCGTTGATGGGCAGCCTGACCCGAATGAATGCCCTCCAGGTACGCATTGCTCTGTTGCACCTCCCTTTGCACACCCTGGATGGCATTCAAAAGGGTCGTCTGCCCAACAATGAGCGTCCTTACCAGGTCAATGAGCTCCGCACTGAGGGCAGCAGGGGCAACAGGGGCAGGGGCTGAGGTGCCTGGGGCGAAGGAGACGCGCGCCTTCCTGGGCGAACCGGCACGGAGCGAAGGCTGAGGGGCTGCTGGGAGGGCGGGGCTGGTGCGCTGGGTGGCGGCTGTACCTGTAGAGGCGGGGGGCACGGATGTTGCCGCCACCCCTAGGGAGCTCCCATCCGAGGACGTGTCGCTTTCGCTGCTCTCACCATCGGTCCCCGTCGTGGTGCTCCCCTCGCCCTCCGGATCACTGGTGCCCTCGGTGTCTGTTCCTGGGCTCACCGGGGCCTTGTGTCCTGCAGCTCCCTCGTGCTCCGATGCCATATCTCCTCCGCCTGATGATGCTAATGCACACATGCACAAGAAGATGAAGAGAAAGGGAGGGGGGAGAAAAAAGAAGACCAGGTTGAGTGCATGCAATGTCAACACCGTTGGCGGAGAGGACAGACACAGGTGCCTAATGCACTAAGCCGCGCATTCGGGGTACACTACTCAGTACTACTGACTAGGACAACAGGCCAAGAGACGTCAAACGCGCACATGGGAGATGCTGGACCTTCAATGGCTGTACTTGTCACCCTACAGAGGTGGGGGCCGGGGGCACAGGGCCATGCCTAAGGGAGAGGACTACACTACAGAAAGCGCCCTGGCCTAATGTCACCCACAGCCCTCCTCCCCCACCCAGACGCCTCCACTGCGCAGAAAGATAGGAGAATGTGCTGATACTCACCCCCTTGTGTCTGCTGTGATGTCTTAAAGCGCCCATCCAATTCAGGGTAGGCCACCGCCAGGATCCGGGACATCAGGGGGGTCATGGTGCGACTGGCACCCCTCCTAGGTTGGGAGGCCATCCCCAGCAGTGTTTCTGCGGTCTTCCTTGTCCCGCGGCGGATGTCCTCCCACCTCTTGCGGCAGTGGGTGCCCCGTCTGTTGTGGACCCCCAAGGTCCGGACTTCCTTGGCGATGGCACGCCAAATGTCGATCTTCTGATGGGCGCTGACCTATTAGACATGTACAGGGTGGAAAGGAGGAACTCATCAATGACCTGCATGTTAGATGTAATTGCCCCCCCCCCACCCACTTTGCCATATGGCACATGCTCTCTTCTGTCGGGCGTTGCACTCCTCATTCGCCCCCCACCCCACCAACTTACATCCACCCCAATCCACACAGGCATAGCCCATTCCATTAGCACCCGGTGTACTCACTTGTTGGTCTGGAGGACCGTAGAGTAGCGCATACTGGGGGAGGACCCCATCCACGACCTTGTCCAACTCTTCAGACGTGAAGGCAGGGGCCCTTTCCCCAGGCGCAGCAGCCATTGTATCTTCCAGACCGAGGTCACAGCAGCACTTGCAGTATAGGTCCTTTCCTGTGGATGATCAGGTCTCGAGTGATTAAGCAGATAGAAAATGGCGGTCACGTCCGCGTCGGTGTGTCCCGCAGCGGTGCGTACCGCTCCCGCCGGCGCACTTCGTTATTGGCTGCTGAAACCCATAGGCTTCAATGTTAACCAATGCGGCTTTGCGCCGCGGTCTGCGACCGCCTACCGCCACGGTGTGCCCCGCCAGCGCATTGACCTCACATCCCATTGTCCCACTTCACAGGTCAGGCAGCCGCCATTTCAAGGGCCCACATGGCTTAATTTTGACTGCGACACACAGGCCTAGGCCTTGCATTGCCACACATACACGCCTTTCAACCCATTGCCATTCTTTAACTGTGCAAGCTGTCTGTACGTACCTGTGTTTTGGCTGACTCTGTGCTCCATGTTGTCCTTCCTTGGCACCGTCCGCTGGGACTTGCGATGAGAAGGAGGAATCCTCGCGTGTACCGACCGCTGGTGGACCTGTCGACAATGGAAGAACGCCATATAATACTTCGATACAGACTTGACCGTGCCACTATCCATGAACTGTGTGCCCAGCTGGAGCCAGCCCTGATGTCCCCCATCCGCCAACCCACAGGGATTCCCCCTCTGGTGCAGGTTTTGTCAGTCCTCCATTTTTTGGCCAGTGGGTCATTCCAGACCACAGTGGCCATGTCATCTGGAATGTCTCAGCCTATGTTTTCTAAGATTTTGAGCAGAGTGTTGTCTGCCCTGATGAAACTCATGCGGAGCTACATCATTTTCCCCGAGGAGGGTGACTTGCCTACAGTGAAGGGTGATTTCTATGCCCTTGGACACATCCCCAACATCATTGGTGCCATTGATGGGACCCATGTGGCTTTGGTACCCCCAAAAGACGATGAGCAG